>NC_090869.1:30063106-30068106 GCF_036669935.1 Montipora foliosa | reverse complement strand
TTCAGTAGAAAAACAAGTTTACTGATCATGTGTGTGAAAAAGCACCACTATATGCTTAACTATGGTGATCTCCAACTCTCATCAGATACCGGTATGTCCAGAAATGCAGGTAAATTAATTAGGTGCATGAAGATTGCAATAAGGGTGACAAAGTGTCCCCTTGCTTTTCTCCCCAACTTCAACATCATTCGCACGTGAAAATACACTCAGACAATTTACCTCACAAAGTGTCCCCTAAACTCCACTGTCCTCAAGTACAAATAAACAGCTGCATTTACCCTCGCCAAAAAAAATACCCCAAACCATTACCTGTACATTATTGCTAGAAATAAGTAGCAAATGCTTAGACATAAAGGGACACTTTGTGTTAGATATCAAAATCGGGTGTGCATCTAATTACATGCATTTCTGGACATAAGTGACTCTCATATACATAACAATATTGTTGACGCTGGCTCTTACTCAATATTTAGTGCTCTCCAGGCAAGTGAGGCCAATAATGACCACCTACATAAGGTTAGCAGTAAAACAGTATCCATTCTGCATTTTTATCCCTATAGAAGGGATGTAAAATTGAGACATTCAAAGAGGTGGATAAATTATAAAGAAACTTTCCACCACCTGTGAGTGAGTGAGTGAATGACAAACTTTACTTAAGTGTCTAATAATTCTAGCGCTGGAGAACTGTAAGCTGAAATCAACAATTAATGCAAATCAAGTCAAATTCTATTTTTTGGTGCAGTTAAAAGGTGCAAAGACACCACGTCACAATTTGCTACTGTTTTGCAAGATTTCAATGAGATCCATTTTGACAAAAGCTGCACTAGTTTTTCATCATGCACAACCTGTGTACACAAAGTGTCAAAATTTGGAATGCATACAGAAATGGGCACTGTCATTTATCTACCCTAGAATATCATAAAAAATAGCAATTCCTAGAGAATGCAGACATCCCTGTGATTGAATGTTGTAACAAGGCTACTTATAGAAAGCATTTTAAAGTTTATTAGTGATAAGAACAATAACTTGAACAAGTTGTTATACCCAGCATCAAACCACATTTTTTTTTAGCAATACTAATAGGTGGTTTGCAGTTTGCACGTGGAAAATGGACCATTAGAGGAATACTCTTTATATTATGACCTCTTGCAATATAAATAAAAAACACAATGTGCACTACATGGTAATTACAATTAAACTCTTGGATCTTTTGATTCATTTTTAATTTGGTCTATTTTATATAACAAACTAGTAAATTGCCAAATTATTATAAGTATTCAATTTGTCCCTTTTAATGATGATAACTAGAATGCCACTACCTTGTAAATATGCTATTCAGCCCTATGGGCATCCAAAGTATTGATTACTAATAAACTATTAACTATTACAGAAATTAACTTGCGAGAGTTTTCTTGAATAATCTTGGCAAAGATTGATGATCCTATGAGGAAGCCTTTGCTATTCAAAAAGTTGATCGAGCTACTAACCACCAACAAAATAGAGTCCAGTGGACATAAAACACAACTGAAACAAATAATATGAGTTGTCCATTGGAAAAGGGGTTAATTTAACCAAGGGACAGCTCTACCCACCCTTCAAATAATGGTGCCAGTTAGATCCTTTTGTACCTCCCAATCTCATCCTAGGAGTGCCACTTTTAAATTTTCCTCTCTCTAGCACCAGATGATTTTACTTGTCAATGGGGACCAGATCAGTGGTGAAAAGGTTATAATATCTCACCAATTCGAGGTCCATAGAACTTGTGTCCCACAATTGTCAAATAATCTACCCCAAGCTCTTCCACATCAACTTTGATTTTGCCAATGGTTTGAGCTGCATCTGTGTGAATAAGAATTCTGGGCAATTCCTGGGATAAACGGATCTTATTTTTTCCTCTAATGGACTTAGAAATGTCTTCAATCGGCTGAGGAAAAAAATGAGACCAGGCATACATTAGTTAATGTGAGAGATGACTTCCTTGATTTGACATGCAAGTGCAAACTATTCAGTCTTGTTTGTATCAAAATCAGAAAAATCCACACTCAAACTGCAATTTCTCCCTGATCTTCCACAACTTATTGAGCTTTGTTAACACTTTCTTCTTTATAGGACTTCATTACATGTTTCTGAGATGTGTCAATATACCAGATATACTTTGTTGGGGTGTGGGAAATCTGAAGGGGTTTCCATCCATACTTGGGGCCTCTTAAAATTTGCTGATGTTCAAAGTCTGACACTTGATTTGATGGGTCAGGTTTCTGAGGTTTTAACTGAAAACACCTGTCTCTTATCCCAAGCGCTGGATATATCATGGTGGTCACTGGTCACAAAACAACTCTGGGATACGAATTTGGTTAGCTTCATTGGTAGGTGTCATTGTACTGTGCCTCCAGTTTTTCTATGCAGATGTTTTGCTTCAATAAACTATTGTGCTATATTGGGACTTGGTAGAGGTTCTGCCAGGGTAAATTCCAACAAGCGACATGGCCTAAAAATCATGAAAAATTAGCAACAGCACTTAAGGTGGAGTATCAAGTATTTATGAGTCAATGAGTCACGAGTCAATGAGTCAATGAGTTAGTGCAGTTACCCAAACCCAAAAATGAAAGCTAAAATTTCAGAGAGTGCTTAGGCCTAATCACTGAAACCAGGGCTTAGGCTTAATCAATAAATTATTGCTATATTGACTGTGAGTCTCATCAACTCATGGCTCATTGGCCATTTGACTCGTAAATCATGGGACCTCCTTAAGGTGAAATCGCGACAAACGACATCCTTTATTTAAATTTCTGACAGTAACATGAAACATTGACAAAGCACTGACACAAGACATTTTAAAATTCATACAAGCGACAAGGGGCCCCCTCCTGGCAGGGCCTCTTGGTACCCTTCAGAATCGGCGGTTCTAAAACACAGGTCACATTCCACAGGTCAATTGTTGCAGGTCATTGTTTTACCCTAGGCCTAAAAACAAACCTTAGGCTTATGGTTAGCCAAATTGAGGGTTAGGGGTACTTTCCAAAAGGTGAAACAATGACCCGCAATGAGTGACCTGTGGAATGTGACCTGTATTTTAGACCCCCTCTTCAGAATCAATGATTATAACCCAATATAATTTCTTGTTACCTGAATCACTCCTGTTTCATTGTTGGCCATCATTACAGTTACCAAACAAGTATTAGGTTTTATTTCCTGTTCTATGGCCTCTACATTTACTGCACCAGAGTCCTTTGACGCTGGAACAAATGTAACCTCAATCCTCCCTTGCTGTTTGAGTTTGAGAAGTGGAAGCTGGATTGAATCATGTTCGAGATTCGATGTGATGACATGTGGCATTTGACCAGGATTGGGATGTTCTTGTTTGTGACTAAACTCAAAGAAATTATCTAAAGCAGAATGAATGACCATGTTGTTAGCTTCAGTACCACCGGATGTGAAGATGACGTCACTAGATAATGTACCAATCATGTCAGCTATTGAAGTTCGAGCTTGTTTGATTACTTGAGCTGCTCTTTTTCCTGCACTGTATGTGCTACTTGGATTTCCCCACCCATCTCTCAAAGCATCATGGATCGCTGTTAGTACAGATGTCTCTAAAGGTGTTGTGGCATTACAGTCCAAGTATATTTTGTCATGATCTTCATCGCCCATTTCTAACAAGTCCAACAATTGAATTTAAAGAAATTAACGTGATGTAAGATCAAATAACAGCAGACAATCTGTAATATTTTCTTGAATACACTAAGAACGGGCTACTAACGTTCGTGTAAGCCTCGCAATTAGAACACTCGTCTCAGTCCCCAAACTCATGAGCCAGCTTTTCACCTACCCTACCCCCCCACCCTACTAAGAAGTTGTTAATCGGCAGTGGTCGTGACATGGCGGATGATGAGTCATGTCTTGTCGAGTTTGAAGAAGTCCCCGATCTTTCGCACGATCCTAGACTAAACATCCCTTGCCTTCCGCTTAAAGATGAATCTGTAGCTTCTGGTGGAAACTTTTCATTGTTACCGGAGAGCAGTGAGATTTCGAGGGACCAAGAAACCTCTGTGCCTGATCTTATTACCGCTGTTTTTGTTGTGCAGTTCGAGACCAGAAGAGGTTTGGTCCTTTGCTTGTTTACATTTACATTTTACATGTTTGGTCATATGATGTTAGGTGTTTAATAACAGGGAGTGAAAATAAAGCAAGTGGCCTAATGATCGTTCGATCAGAGAGATAAATTTCTTAAGTTTTTCATTGTATGAGGTCGGCCGGGTTTCAGCTATGAGCTAATGTGGAGGGGCTTTGAGAACTTCATTCAATTATTTCATGTTTGATCATTCTTATCCTTTTTGCGTTGTAACGCAATTGAGGTTTTCCTTCGGGATGCCTAAAACCAGATCAATATTTTGTGCCTTTATCTGCGTTTATTGTTGATTGGTCCGCGAACATTTAAAACTTTTCAGTATCCTATCAGTTATTTCAATATGTGACAAAAAAGTAGATCATTTGTCCATGTGTAATGGGAAGAACTTCTTCTGAGCTCTAGAACTGATAAGAATAGAGGTGCAAAGACATAGATATTTCTGATATAAAGCAAATGGATGAGGTCTAGCCATGCATCTTGAAGTAACTGCAATCTATGGCTGTAAATATAATTACTCAGAATATATTCCAAGTTTTAATCCGGCTGGAATTTAGTTTTCTGTGCAGCAAAATGCATTATAGAAATTGCATAGCTAGCAGAATTTTCGCCATCTGATTAGCTACCGAGGCAAGGTATTCAGTGTGGAATTGTGACTTGAAAGCGACGATGACTGACATCGCACCATAGCGACGCATAGCTTTACATAGCAACGCAAGCAAAATTAGAAAACAATTATGTTCTCAAAAACATTGTCTCTGTTTACCAAGAAAAAACCTGAGCGAAGGGAGGAAACAAGATTTTCCTTGTTTTAATTTCAATTATGACTTTCTTAGAAGATTTTCTAAGAAGCCGCTAACGCTTACTAGCATGA
>NC_090869.1:30050606-30058106 GCF_036669935.1 Montipora foliosa | reverse complement strand
TGACATACCTACGAAATTTCAAGATGGCGGCCAATTCCTGAACTGCATCAAACTGTAACAATTGGAGAGCTAGAAAGCTCAAAATAAATAAAGGCATGTACATCTGAATACCTCACCACGGTGATAAAGAATTTAATTTGACCGATAAATGATTATTTAGGAGTACTCCATGGAGTTGGACTCCACGTTTTGTCATCTCCCCGTCCATTCTTTCTTCAGTTAAACTTTGTGCTCAGTAAAAGTAACTAATCTTATGTATGGCACACGTATGTTTTATCAACGATATTGTGTATGTTGATCAGAAGAGATACATGTATATTTAGCACCAAGTAAAACAACCGAAGAAAAGTGTTAATTTTCCTTACTTCAGATAGCAATCAGAACATGATCCTATGGGAGAAGTAGTTATCTTTGAAGAGCAAGCCTAAGGGTGATTTTACTGGTCAAGAATAACACAAAGTAGACCACTTTGTTAAAAAGCCCCACTCGCTTTGCTGGGGTTGGGAGGAATTATGTAAAATACACACAAGGTGAAAAATGAAATCGTAATGTTTGTTTGTTGAGACGAGTGTCTTCATCTCTTTTGTTGTAAAGGGTAATCCCTGCAGCTAGATTGGCATTTGCTTATTTCTTTTTTGTTCTTTTTGATCAACTTCAAGTTGTTCTATTCGCTTTTTTCACCAATTCCATAACACAGTTTATTTTTTTTTTTTTTTTTTTGTGGGGGGAGGGGGTGGGCTATTGGCATTAAGTGTAAATGTTGTCGGTCACATCCGTTTTCAGGTTGTATCCGTTTTTACCTAGGTTAAATTGGTGATCCTCATTTTACCTATAGGTTGAATATGAAAGCAGCTATCAATCCTCCAAAAAGGACTGAAAACACCTCCACCTTCCCTCAAGCACTGTCTTACTAAATTATCTCAACACATCATCATGCAGTTATCAACATTACAACCTAGTAATAGATCAAAGAACTGTACTGTGCACTCACCAGTACTCGAACTCGGATCCTCCAGATCTGTGGTCCTGCATCTTCACCAATACACCACAACGACAAACATGCTTAACCCATCACAGTTATTCTCATTATTTACTTTTGTGTAATAAGTCAATTGAAATTCATGTATCATAACCAAAACTAATCCTAACCTGACCCTAATTTTCTCCAGGCTTAATTTAGACCCAAAAAATGTTTCTTCAATTCATCTGAGTGCGTATTCAGAACCAAGGTAAAATGAGGATCATCAGTTTAACCTGGGTAAAAACGGATTCAACCTGAAAACGGATTTTACCAGCAACATAAACACTTAATTTTCCAATATAAAATATATATTTGTTTGGTCAAAGTGAAACTGTGACAGAGCTGTTTACCATTTCAAATCCGAGATAAAAAAGTATTACTACATGTAGCGTACATTGAACAAAACTCAATGTCATCTCTGTCAATGTTAGCAGCATATTTCTATCAGTACAACAGTACTTACCTTAATTAAACTCCTTCTTGCTAATGTTGTAGGAGGCAGCTGGAAAACCCTGGACATTATGAGGATTTAGAGAATTATTATCACTGCTACAAGAATTGTGTTCTCAGAAATAATTACATCCCTTCTCCAACCTATGAGAAGGCACCAGGGCTAGAGGAGGTGCCAGTGTTAAAGGTACATGTATTGTATTTTCATTTGGGAGGGCTTTCTGTGTATGAACAGGGCAGCCATTTTGGATTCTATTGTTCTGAGGGACAAAGGGATGCATGTTAAATTGGATTTTGGTTTCAAATTTTGTCAAACCAGAGTATATTAATTCCGGTCTCTTTGTCTCAGATTAATAATGATTATAATGTGAAACAAAGAATGCACAAAGCAAACTTTCTTTACCCAGTTGATGAGTAAAATCGTCTTATATAAAGCTGAGCCTTTATAGAGAGAATTGTAATGAGGAGTGTTTTATCAGGTTTAAAGCTCATGCATTTGACATTTTATCAGTGTCTTGATAGGGTGCTTGGGTCATACTAAATTATTATTAATGTGTTTTTGAAGCATTGTGTTCTTACCAGTGGATGTTATTATGACTTACAGATCACCCATCCAGCTGGGTGCTTCCCACAATTTGTCAAGTTCTTTGGTGAACATATATTTGTTCTATGGAAATTTGTGCTTCTACAAAAGAGAATTCTTTTCTTTTCCCCTCCACCAGTAGGAGTGGCTTGTTACAGAGGTAGGTGTGTTATTATAACATATGTTTTATAAAGTGGCTGAGAGCAGACGTATTTCACCTTAATTTGAAATACCTACATGTGAAACTTGTAGTTACTGTGGTAACCAAAAAAAACTAGTAAAGCTGATATTTTCCCCTAACAGCTTGTGAAATTATGTACATAATAATTTTGAAATATCACTACAGCTCATGCTATTACCTATACTAATAGCAAAATAATAAATTCAAATGAAAATAGTAAGCATTCTCTTTTTTCAGTATACTGTGCTTGTTTACTTGCAAGCCATGGAATTCCATTTGGTTTTGAAACTGGCAGCAATCCTTTGTTTTTTACCAATGTTTGTGACTTGAGTGCTCTGAAGGATGAACACAAGTATGTTGCATGTAAGTTAACATTGTGGTTGAATTCTACAGACCAATAATTCTTGCAACCTTAAGTATCCCATCAGTGTTATATTGTATTCATTATAAGAAAGTCTTGTTTATAAATTCCTTCTTCTTAAAGGGCCACCGACAACCACAAGTCTTTGCGGGCGTGCAAATTATCGGTGCCATTTTCTGTAATACAGAAACTAGTATTTCTTGAAAAGTCAAATTCCATCGCCTCACATCATCGTGTTTTGGATGCCCAGTAGCTTCAAACTTTGTTAATATTTTCCTAAATGTTTAAATATTGTATTTTTGGCGTTATTTGGGTGTTGTGTTCGTGTTAAAAGCGAAATGAAAACTGTGAAGAAAGGTCGTCCGTCGAGGAAGGAAAAGCGCCATGTTATTTGGCTCACTACTTCAACCTTAAGATTATGGAACGAAAGGAGGAAGGCGTTTGGATTAAAAAACAAATCGAACAGCGAATTCACAGAAGTTCTTCTTCACGGGATGTTTCTGAAGCGAACCGCCCGATTCGATTGCCCGGATAATAACAACAACAAAGGCACGCAAAGAACACTGGTTGTTGGTGGCCCTTTAAAGTCAGCTTGCATCAATATGAAACTTGAATAGCAGTGAAATCACTTCAGCCTCAAGACACCACCTCCATGGGGGAAGGAAATCACCTATGAAAATGACAGCAATGCTATTTTAGGCCAGGGGTAAAAAAATGTGGTTTGGTTCAACTTAAGGAGTTGAAACCTGAAAGTCCCATTGAAGCTACGTTAATTTTTCAGGTGTCTTATAAGAGCCAATTGCTTAAATTGTCCAGATAAATGTGAGGACACTTCACTTTTTCGTCTGTAACTCGCACTTCAAATACATACATTTTTTCCAAGTTAGTAAAACTTAATTCCTGACGTGTATGCTGTAAATTATCAAAAAATAATGGTCGAAGTTACTTAACTATTTATCTTGTATATTAAGGTACTACAGAAAAGATATTTGAAAACAAACTGGAAGTGTATGACGTTTATGTGGATAACCAAAACATCAAATGCAAGCCTCACTTGAGATGGATAGCTCATTTTAATAATGCTGACAGGGATCGGCTAGATGAACTTGAAAGCTTTAGGTAAGATACACATACCCTTGAAAATTGCTTCTCTTATAGCTTGTTATTACTATGAAGGGAGTGTGGGTTTGTGGTCAGTGGGTACTGAGGATTTCTGATCTGATAGTGGGTTGTGTAATCCTCTCTCTGTAGCAAACTGTTCCCTGCTTGGATAATAAAATGTGCTATTCCTGCTTTGATAATAAATTGTGCTACAGATTTTGTCTTTAGTTAACCAAATCTGAGTTGTGTCAAGTAATGAACTTTATTTAAGTGTCAACAGTGTTAAGTTCTGTGGCACCAATTGGGTACATGGTTTTTAGGAGAGGGGAAAACCGGTGTGACAGTGGATTTGGACCCCCGCGGATTTGGACGCCCGGTCCAGGGGCCCGTTTCTGGTTAGTCTACAGGCCATTTTCGGGTGTCATAAGTCCCTTTGTATTTCAAGAACGGAGAGGATTTAAGTCGTCAAACTTCACAGACGTGTTTCTTTTAGTTAGGTTGAAAACATGTTAAGATATCGGCTTTCCAAAGCAAGCGGTTGGCAATTTAGGGCCCGAAAACTTTTCGGGACTTTCGAGAAACGGGCCCCAGATCCACTAGCGGATATGGACCCCCTTTCGTGGATTTGGACCCCCCCCCCCCCCCCCTGAAAATAGGCGTTTTTTGATTATGATAATAAAATTCCTCTCCAAATTGTTTTTAGTTGTAAAGAACTTTTACGGAAACTCAAGTCTGCTTCTCCTTATTGAAAATTAATAGAAGAGTTTATGACTGGAAAAGTTTGGTCATAAAAAAAGAGAAAATGTATCTGAAGCATTGTAGTCAAGTAAACTTCTAACAATGGCATTATGCGTTTCCCAACCAAGTGGTGTTACTTCAAAAAGTGGCACCTCCTTTGTGTAATTTCCGCCCATTCAAACTATCCAATGGAAGGAAAAGGACTATGAAAGAAATAAGGCTTTACGAAAGGCCACAGCTCGTGCTTTAAACAACTTTAACTGAAGCTTAAGTCTGACTTTGCTTTTTCTCCTTATTAAAAAATTAACTCGACAATTTAGTGAGTTCCTAGTGCGTGATTTAAGCCTTCTGTCAGAAAGGACTTAAAATTTGCATCTACTTTACGAAATGCCACTGCGAATGCTTTACACAACCTTTACTGAAAAATTAATTGATGTAGGCTTTTTCTCAAAGATTTATGCTTTATGGTATCGGTCAGTTTTCCTATTCCAAAATCCAGTTCTACCTCGATGAACAGTTCAGTAAGCTGTAATGAGGGGGTCCAACTTTGCTAAGACACCAAATTACCCGGAGAAATTTTTCTGGAAGCACCCAATATGTTAAGATCCAAGCGTTCAACTCTCTGGTAAGACCCCATGTAGAAAATGGGTCCGCTTCTTGGAATCCTTTTCAAAAACAACACGTAAAATCATTGGAGGCTGTCCAACGTTGCGCTGTAAGATTTGTCTTCTCCGATTATTCACAGTCTTGCAGTGTAACTTCTATGCAGCATTCGCTTGGCTGGGACACTCTCGAAGTCCGTCTGTATCTAAGTGCCGCTTTCATGATGTATAAAGCCGTGCACAATCAGACTCACTTAACATTTCCAGCATCCGTCACCTTAGCTCATAGAAGCAATCGCTCTAACCACCCTCATAAGTTCAGACATACCTTTGCACGCACTAATGCATATACGTTCTCTTTTTTCCCTTTTGTCACCCCCCTCTGGAATGGTCTTTCAATGGCTGCTGTTAATTCTGAGTCTGTTACTGTCTTCCTAGCGAATGCTTTGCCAACCATAAGACAATATTGCAACGCAATGTAAATATTTATATGTTGTAGATAATTTAATTAATTAATTTATTTATTTATTTTTGCCCCTTTTTCTATTTCGCCGCTGACTGTTTTAGTATCCTGTATAGTGAGTCTCACGACTTCTACGATTATTAAATATGTATATGTCGGAAAGAAAAATAATAAACCTTGACTTGTCCCTGTTATGGGTTGCACTTAATCCAGGATCACTGTTAACCTTATCGAGACAGGCCCATGCTCCACGACGGGAGGGGGGAAAAGTAATCAAAGAACCCCCACACCTGGATTAAGTAAAGTGGCTTGTGTTGGAGTGGGAGTATTGATGTTGTCAGTTCATTTTGCTACGTCGACGTTTCCCTCGGTTCTCGTGTCGTTTCCCTTTTATCTCCGGATAATAAAAACCCACTTAAAGAAACGTACATGTAACTTCATCATTAACAGTCTGTGATGGTAACGAATCCGATCCCACGAACGCGTCGGCATGAATGCGTCGGTCAACACGTCGGCCGCAAGTCAAGTTACCCGGTTACGGGAAGTAGCCCAATTGTCGGCGGACGTGTTGACAATTGTTTTCGCTCCTAAGGCCTACAATGCGTCGGTTTTGTGTCGATGAAATTTCGACTTTGCAATTCCTTCTAAACTTATCCTTTTTTAACCTTATGCTTAAAACTCATGTACAAGGGTTTTTTCTAATTTTGAAGGAAACAGCAGCTGTACGTGGGAGGGGATGTAACTGATGATGAAAAGATGTATACAACGTAAGTAAGACGTTTAGTCGTGCCACTCTGGCCAGACTTCCATCGATGATACCATTTTCATTTGGGAACACTTAAATATTTGCCACATGAGAAACTGAGATTTTTAAATCTCAGTTTCTCATGTGGCCTCAAATGCATGGCTACTTGGTAACGAATTGGTGGGAAAAGTTATTCCATCGACTACTTCTTGGGCAAGGATTTAGAGTGGTGGGTTGTGAAAGATTCCTTATAAGGGTGTTAAAGATATCCCATTTTAGAGAAAATTCACAGGCTTCGGTTGTTCAAGAGGTGGATAACGCTACCCACTGTGTAAATCAATATATCCGGCAGATATTACATTGCCGGACTTTGCGTAAGACGCAAGCCACAAGGAGGAGATGAGCTTCATGATTTGTTCTGTAGCGTCCTAAATTCGGGAAAGTGAAAAGGATCGAGTAAAAAACAACTGGAAGAGTATGGTTGCTAGAGAATGATGAAGAGCGTAGCCAGCTGAAGACGATGAGATGACAAAGATTAAGCGGGAACGCGAAGAAACCCCGCGGGGGGGGGGGGGTACTCGATATATCCCTGGGTGGGGAGGTGCGGCGCGGCCCCTCATACCCTGACCCTGTTTAAGACAAATATCGCTGATTTTCCTATCCATTTTAAGACAGAATTCCGATTTTTGGTACCCTGTTTAAGACATTTAACCAAGTTTAAGACAAAAATTGATAAATTGATACCCTTATTAAGACAAAAAATGATAAATTCGATACCCAGTTCAAGACGAAAATCCCGAAAAACATACCCTGGCTGGCCGCACGTCCCCATTAAGCCCTTATAAGGGAGTACTCCCCCCCCCTCCTTCCCGGGAAGAAACCCCAATGACTTTTTTGGTATAGAGCGCCACCCACAATTTCAATTTGGTTCAATTTTTGTTTCATTTGTTTGTTTGTTTTTCATTTTCGTTTATTCCCGCGCCTCAAACAATTCAGTAACGGGGGCCTGCAAATAACAGATATTCGTGATCTGTTTATTCATGCAAGGGTGCTACAATCACTCCGCATGCAGGAAATGATGGCCGCCATGCAATTTCTTGAAGTAAAAGAAAGTTCCAAATTGCTCTGATGGTAACCTGACACTCAACCTGATCAATGAATGTTGTGAAATCACCTTCTCGTAGACTGCGCCTTAGGGATTGTTTGATTTAAACCTAGAAGTACAAATTGAGAGCTGAGTGTGCAATACGAATGA
>NC_090869.1:30043106-30048106 GCF_036669935.1 Montipora foliosa | reverse complement strand
AAAAACATTTCAACGTGAAATCATCTTCATTTACAGCGGCAAAACGACTACTGGCAGCCATTTTGTCCGTCGAGGTGATTATCGGCTGATAATCCGAGATAGCGAGCCAATGAGAGCGCGCAATTTTGTATAATCCCCTGTGTGTTTATGCTAAAGAATAGTAGGAACAATTTTGAAGCAACTATTGATCATAAACAATTCACTCTTTATGCTCTCGTCAAAAGCTCAAAATTGGTCATTCGCCGTTTTTGTTTATTTAAAGGAGAGAGCGAAGCGTAAGAAGAAAGAGAGCCTTTCTTGCAAATGCTGTTCCTTGCCTCCATACTGCGCGCGCGAATGTGCTACAATCCCTGTAACGTCAGACATGCAGCTCGCGCATTGAACAAAAAAAGTGAGATTAAATATTGTTTAAGAGAGGGAAGCGATGATTTTACAAGGTTTGTACAACTTACTCTACCAAACACCTGTTTACCCCGATCTGTTAAATCAATTTTACTTCAATCCATTTTTTCGAGGTAAATGAACAATTTAATGTGGAACAGTTGTAATTAATTCGCATTTTTTAAACAGCATTGTATTTTTCTTGTAGTTTAGATCAAGCCGACCTAGTTTACATGTAAGCAATCTTTCTATAAGTAAGTTTGCTACTTTGCAGTTTGTAGTTTTCCTTTGCAATCTTCTTGGGCAACACGATGTAAATGGACTAATTTAAAAAGTTTCCTCGCTTAGGAGGTTTTATCTTGTTGAAAAACGAATGTATAGCACCCAAATCGGCTCACAATGTTTAGCGTCTCTAACGGTGAAGGTTAGAAAAAACTTTTTTTCAGGAACAGTTCAATGAGATCTCGTTAACGAAACAAGTGACAGAGTCAGTGGACCTTATCGTAACTCCAATATGTAAGTTAAATGGTAGTCTGCTTTACGTTAATTCCCTTGAGTTTTTCACATGTTACCGATGCTAGAACCAAAGGCTGGTCATTGGCTCTTGAAGGGACAAATTGGTTTTTTGGCCTTTCTTTATAAATATTCTCTGGAGACCATTTGTTTGATGGTGTTGCATGCATTCGTATTGACTGAAGGTTGAAAAGAGCAAGTAGTAATCCCTTGACGGCCCTTGATGTCTTCAGTTTTTGTGCTAATGACGTCAACTTAATCTTTTGGATATACACAAAGGACGAAAACAATAAACGAGAATAAAAGGAATTCAAAGGCTGAGTTTAAGTGATGGAATTAAGGAGTAGTTAGCATAAGAAACTTCAAGGGTTCCAAAGTTTCCTTACGAGACTCGGCTTTTCAGCTGGTCATAACCACAAAAAAAAAAAAAGAAAACACCAGAAATCGTCGTTATAGCAACTTAACGACTTCAGAAAATTCTTCCAAAAACGTGCAGGTGAGACCATAAACTATTTATAAACGCTTCGACTACTGAACAGCCGTGTTCTTTAATTTAATCTTCGATTGTATTTTCGTTTCTTAGATTATATTGAGACGGTTGATAGGGACAATGGCGGAGTCTTGAAGGCTCCTCAAAGGAAGAACGGACAACCAAGAAATGGTGGTCTTACACAAGTCTGGAAAGGTGAAAGAACGTCAGATAGTCGATAATAATGGTGGTCAATCCTCATTCACTGATTCTTGGTCTGGCTATTCTCGGCGGATTCGTCGTAAGTTGTTGCACAGCTCGAGTGTGTGACGCGGATCGAACCACAAATGGATGCAGTACGCCGATGGGAATGAATGCCCCTTTTAAGCACGAGTTTACTCCAGCTTGCGATAAACACGACATCTGCTATGGCTGTGTAAGTGCTTTTGTTTACATATTGCGTTCTATGTGTAAACTTGTTGAGTGTTTAGTTAATTTGATGAATCTTTGCCATTCGTTTTCTTTCGCGGTCTATACATTATTATAAAGCACTCACTGATCCAAGCAAAAATTTTCTTGCTAAGTTTCTTGCTCTAAGACTATTTCACTCCGCAAATAAGAGGTCATGTTTGTTTCTGAGACAATTTGTTCTGATATTCTTGCCTTTTTGGCTAAACCTTGGGCGCTGTTTCATCTCACTGAATGGCCACTTGAAAAGGAGAAAATGACGGGAAAAAGCTCACGAAGGTCGACATGGAGGATATTAGTATTTTATCATTGATTATGGCTGAACACTTGTTGTGGGGTTTGCGTTCAGATTAAAATATCAAAAGACTGGTCGAATATCCGTCAGTGACTCGATGCTGACAAAGTAACTGTAAATTCCAGTGAAGTTCGTATCGGCTTCTTCTTAAGAACAAACCATGTAATATAAACGCCATTCACATGCAAATGATATGCTTGATGGTTTTTTTAGAGTTTCCCTATTGGGGCTTGTTTCTTTGAGGAATAAAATGTGTTGAAAATTATTTTTGCGTATCTATATTATTTTTTGGATAAAAGGAAATCATTCATACTTTTTCGCAACTCTGTCCTGTTCTTTTTTTTTTTGCTCGGAGGAAAATGGTTCACTAAAGTCTCTTGCAAACGTCGTTTAAAGATGTTTGCTGAGTCAAGTTATTGAGGGTTGTCCCTAGGGTCATGGACCACTGGACCAATGGATATCTCGATTACTTTAGTTTGCGCTTATTCTCTCGATACCGGTTTTTACGTCGGATAGCGGCATTATGCAATAATAATATACAGAATGAGCTCTTTTTTCTCTTGCAAAAGACAATCATTCTGGAGATAATGTCTCTGAAAAGAACACTCTAAGGAGAACAATCTGCCTATGTCCAGAAATGCATAGCCGACACACAGGCTCTCCGTGGGGTTAATCGGTCAACAGCTGGGGAATTGGAGCTACCCCAGCTGTTGACCGCGTTCCATTTGAGAACCTGTGTGCAGGCTAAGAAATGCACGTAATTGGATGCGTGGCCAATTTTGAAATCTAATACAAATTGTCCCTTTTAAAGTCCCTAGGACGCTTATTTTTCCCAAAATCAAAGGCCCGCTAAAATATAAGCGGAAATTTTGTGAAGTACTACACATCAGATACTATAAACATTTAAACGAAAAGTTAAAAAAGGGAGAAAAAAATAAGCGTCACAGGGACTAAAAAGTCTGAGCATTTGCTACCTTTTCCCAGCAAGTGGAAGGATTAGCTTTGTTTTTAGTGAAAGAAAATGTAACTGTTTATCTTTACTCGAGGACCGGAGTTGAGGGGACACTTCGTAAAGCTAATTAACAAGCTAAGCCCGAAGCCCGCCGCCCGCAAGGGCTACGGGTCAATAGCCCAATGATGAGGCGAAGCCGAATGGGCTATTTACCCGTGGCTCTTGAGGGCGAAGGGTCTAATTGTTTTAGTATCACCCAACTAGTCGGACAGAAAAGACAATAATAAAGTTAGCAAATTCAAGTTGAAGAAATATTTGTTTGGGAATAAAACGAAAGAAAGCGTCACGCTTTTCGCTAGTCGAGGACTATTACTAATAGTCCTCTAGTAGCGTCGCCAATCAAAATGCAGGATTTGCATTAGTCCACTAGTTGGGTGACACTAATTGTCTGTTTCCCCAGAAGCAAGTGATGTTGAAATTGCAAGCAGAGTAAGGGGACACTCATCAAAATCGTTTCACATCAAAATTCCCGCATTTCTGGAGAAAAACCATGTGGTGAAATCTTATTTAGTCGGGCGAAAGTGCTCTGCTCATTGGGAAACTGTAAATCAATCCAAATCACAGGAAACTACGGCAGATCAAATCAAATGCTGCCTTTTTTTCCTGTCGAGTAACGGAGACCACATCCACACGAGATTCTCAGGTTTTGAAGTCGAATCTCTCTGACTTGTTCGATTTCTGGACTTTTCACAGGGTCATCACTACAACTGGAGTCGCGCGAATTGCGACAAGTCGCTGCTGAACGACATGATTGGTGCCTGCCATTCTCTACGTAGAAGAAAACGTAGCGTCGCTGACAGTTTACTTGACATTTGGTATTTTTTCCAAGGCCTGAACAAGGCAGAGAGAAGATGCGAACTGGCTGCTGAAATGTACTACAAGATTGTACGGACGTTTGGTGGCTCACATTTTGAAAAAAGGGACCACGCTTATTGCACTAGCACATGCGCGGATAAACACGGAAGTCCCATCAAAAGTCTCTATTGAGCAACCCTAATTCAGATGCTGGTCCATGCCGGGCTGGGCATCACCTTGTAATTTTTTGTCTTTTTTTTTACCAACAGTTATAATAAAAGTGAGGGATTTTTTTGGTTGTAAACCATTGAGGTTGTGCGGACTGTGCACGGCTCTTTGTATTTTGGACAACAGGGTAGTTTTTGAGCAATTGCAGGAAATAAGCCTCTGGGTATGGTAAAATATGAAGTTTTGCGGGAGTCTATCGCTAATTTGTGACACTAGGCCCGAAGTTGTTGACAAGATCTCACAAAGGGTCTCAGGTTAGCTCACCGCAGATCTTTCAAGGAAACTTAGGGGATCTTCTACTCCAGCAAGTTGCCTTTGTCGTCCGTAGTTTCTGTGTTGATTAAGTTGTAAGTTGTACCGGTGAGAAAGGAACATAACATGAGTCAAGAGAAAACAATTTTAGGGCATTAGTTTGTTTGGTTTTTTTTTTTTTTGGGGGGGGGGGGGGGGGGGGTGGGGGCGGAAGGGGAGGTTTGATTGAATGTAATCTCTTTAGAGCCTTTAGACCGAGAAGATGGAACATTTTTCAATGTCTGCTATGAAATATTTCGATGGAAAATGGGGCTTGAATATTCTTTGCCAAAACTAGTTGCAAAAATACTTAATTCGAGGTGCAATGAGGTCTGCATGATCTTCCCAATTCCATTTCCTCCGACCTTGATGCATTTACCCTGCGCAAATATTGGGGGATGATCCCAGTAGAGATTTTTTAGATGTAAAAGTTTTTTTTCGCATAAATTCAGAATGTCACAATAACCAGACTTCTGCTCAAACATAAGTGGTTGTCACTCTTGTCGGAATATGTAAGCCCCGCCGCCGGAATCTCTTTTATCTTCTCC
>NC_090869.1:30030606-30038106 GCF_036669935.1 Montipora foliosa | reverse complement strand
CAGTCAGTGTGTGGGATGTTAGAGAGGGAGCCCTCATAAAGAAGCTCTTTAGTGAGTAGCCATTTATTCAGCTTTTGTCACACACAGAAAATTATTATGTGGAGGATTCACGTTAATAATGGCTTGGGGTTATTTGTGACACAGCATTCTTTGACAATAAATTAAATAAAACTTGTTGCGTTTATGTAAAGTTGTTAACTAATCTGATATGGTCCCCCTATTGACAAGCAATTAGTCACCCCTCCCCCCCCCCCATCGATCACTGCGATGCAATATTGTATTTTTTGTAAGCCTTTTTTTAAAGCATGCATGTGTTGTATTATGTTGTTACTGTATTAATAAGATACATGAAAAATTATTCAATTCTGATTGACTGAGAGCAGTGCAGTTCAAGTGTAATGCAGGGCAAAAAGTGTAATACACCAGTGCAAAAATTGTAAAACCAGTGCAAATTACATATTGAAATTCTGGATTATGACTGGCTAATAAACAATATGTTCATGTAGGGTTTGGTCAGAAGCAATCAAATCTTTTGTTTTCAAATCAAGCGTGCACCCTGGATGGCACAATTTATGGCGCAATTTTTCCCAGATTGTGTGATACACGTGCATTTCTTCTGCTTAAACGTCTTGAATTTTTTCATGTATATATTGTTAATAAGCAATCACATGATTTTACTCATGCAATTTGGAATAAATAAGCACTTGTAAATGTTTTCAAAGACTACAAATTGCATTCGCCCTACGGGGTCATGCAATTTTGGTCGTCTTTGAAAAAATTTAATCATACTTATTTATTCCAAATTGCACTCGAAATCATGTGATTACCTATACTAAAAATAATAATAATTAAAAAAAAAACTTGTTGCTTGTACATAGGTTGTTTCTCCCTGGCAACATACTTGGACACATTCCATTTTGGGGTCTTATCTTTTAAAGGCTCTTAGTTTTTGCATTACATGTAGCTGGAGGCAGTCATTATTAACCTTCTTTTGTTGGTGGAACCAGCTTTTGTTCATCTTTATTGCCCTCAGATGTCTCACAAAATTAATGTTGTTTTTCCCTGTTTCCTGCAGTGCTCTCCCTGCAAGTCAGTGCTTTTTTCTTATTATTGTAATTTTCTCCAAAACTAAACAGACCACAAGAGCACAGTAACATGCTGTAGATTTTCTCCATTACAAAATCGTATTTGTACGACTTCCATGGATAGAACAACTAAGATCATTGACATGCTGACCTTCACTGAGGACTATAATGTCACCCTTACTCTAAAGTGAGTTTGAGTCAAATGATTATCTCATAATAAATTATTCTAAACACAGATGGTGTTAGTGGTAGTGTGTTGGCCACTACATTGGCCATGTGTTGGTTGCTTGTTGGGTTGGTGTAATGTTCAACAGGTTGGTAGGATCCAATTCATCACCATTTGTCTTGTTGATCTACAATCCGGGTCAAAAGACTTTACAACAATTCTCAAATTTTGGGTAAAAAGTAGAGAATTTAGTGTACAGTAATGCTTCCATCATTATACATGTATGAGCAACACCTGTTCTTCTTTCGCGGCCTTTTTCACACCCACCTTCCGCCCAGACAATGTTGAATGTTGGTCTTGATTTCAGAGACCATGAAAAATCAACATTGTCATGGGTCATGGGGGGAGGGGGAAAAGGGGGTATTTGTCCCAAAAGTGTTGACCAAGATTGTAGGTACATGTAACAATAGCACTGTTGTGTAACAACACATGGAACACATTAATTTTCTTGCTTTCTCTGTGCCACAAAGCTCCTTTTCATAAGATACAGCTCATATGATTCTTGTAGTCAGCTGACGAATTCATCTGGCTGATATTCCTTTTATTGAGCGTACATGTTAATGATGACATACCAAAAAGCATGGGTAATCACCATCATTTTAGGTGTGCTGCATTTGTTATGCTGGGTCAACAATTACCACAATAACATTTCAAGGAAAATAAAGATAATATGGTAGCTGGATTTTATTATTATTATTATTATTATTATTATTATTATTATTATTATTATTAAGAGAGCAAACTTGTGGATGAAATAGAAAATGGTTTGGACCCAGGAGTCGTCACAAGCAAATCATACATGTGCACAACAGACAAAACGATAACAGTCCTACCACCTTCTGAAACTATTGCATGCATACTACACAACATGCTCATTGCAAACAGACCTATACAAATTTATGATGCTTGCTGAAAAATGTCGAAGACAAGGACGACTCCAAGGACAGATTGGGAGAAGAATACAATGTCACAATTACCAGCAAGTTACACGTAAAAAAAACTGGTGTACAAACCTTAAGAACAAAGTTCATTAAACCTTCACCAACTTCTACCTGCGCTAAAAAATACAAATGATTTCTTAACAGAAAACCTTAACTACACACAACTTTTTCCTTTCAGCTTTGAAACCTACTCCGACAGTCACTTACAACCGTATCATAATGCGCCAATCACCACTCACTATCCTCACAACCTATCACATTACTTTGTCCACTTCCAATCACAACACAGACCAGAGCATCACTACATTCATTTGAATATCCAACCATCACTCGACTCTGAAGATGACTTTCACTTAGGTTGTTGAAATGTCAGTTACTGCCAACAGTCCTTCTCAGGACTACTTTCACTCAAATTCTATTGATGTTTGAGCATAAAATATAGTAATAAGTATGGGTTATTGACCAAGCGTGAGGTCAAGATGACTGGATATTGGCCAAGTTCTTTTTTTGCGTGTTTATGGACCGAGACGAAGTCGAGGTCCATAAACACGCAAAAAAAGAACGAGGCCAATATCCAGTCATCTTGACCGAACAATCTTGGTCAATAAAGGATTTATTATATGACTTAAAACACCAAAAAATGATCTTTGATCTTGCGGGACCAAGCGAGAAATCCCGAGCGGGCAGTATCGCTCCATCTTGCCCGCTCGGGTAGCCAATCAGAGCGCGCGATTTGGTTCATCTTGCCCGCTCACGGAGCTAGTCATATAATAACAATCATTATTACTATGAGAATGAACTTTTAAAATGCTACTATGACCAAAAAGTCAATTCTTCTTGTTTGGATTTCAAAACTACGTTAACTAATAGTTACCCAAGTTTTAACCCTTGATATCAAGACACCCGTTTGTTTAGTGTTTAACAGGAATTTTCCTATTTAATGGTCCGTCATTACTACCTTTAAAATCTTGAGAGATGTGGATCCAGGAGAAAATGACATCAAAGACTCGCTAGTTTAAGAATGCAGTGGGTGTATACGTGGCTGAATTAAGATTTAGCACAGGAGTTTACTAGGCTTTCAGAAGTTAAACTCATGTTTTGCATGTACAAAAAGCTACAGTGTACATTTACACACTGGAACTTTAGGCTAGTGAGTAAATAATCAGTTTTCCCTAGATCCAGCACTCTGAGGTCCAATCGGTTAGTTTTGAACAAGAGTAACGGAGGACCATGTAATCCATTTAACTTATACTCAAAGTAAATAGCTTTGGATAAAAATCAAAGCTAAAAATTTTTCCAGTCAGGTGTTAAGGAAGCACACTTTAAAAAGCTAAAGAAAAAAAAGGAAGTAATTTTTCTGATCATAGAAGCACTTTAAATAGTTCAGTCACATTAAAAGGAAATATATATTTTTTCTCCTACATCTAGAGGTCACGTCAATGTCATTTCTAGCTGTTGTTTCAGTAAAGATGAACATTTATTGGCAACAGGATCATGGGATAAAAATATCCAAATCTGGGACATAGCAACTGGAGTTTACAGGTATGGAATGTGCCAATAGTGTTCAGTACCTAGTGGAAACTTGAAGATTATCGTTCCCAGGTGCATTATGTTGTTGGTGGTTTTAAAAAAAATTATTTTTCTTTGTCTTATATTTCATTATCTGAAACGAAGGAAAAATAAAATAATTAATTGAACTAATTTTAAAAATCTTGAACCAAATATACATGTAAAGTTGAACCATAACATATGTAGTAAATGTAAATACTATTTAATAGCTTACTTACTTACTTAGTTACTTTACTGCCTATGATGCCCTCTGGCATGTAGGACAGCAACAAAAGACCTCCATTCTTGTCTATCCTCAGGCTGAGCCTTTCTCTCGATTGAATCCCATGTCTCCCCTATTGCTCTTAGTTCTTCCATAACAGTCCTACGGCAGGTGATTTTTGGCCTTCCTCACTTTCTCTTCCCCTCCGGGGTCCAGTATAGCATAATTCTAGCATTGTCATCTTTACTATACCATACTATTTAAGATACAAACAATATTTTTATTTGTTTAAATGTTTTCAAACAAATGCACATCTCTGCAAAAATTCTCTAAATATATGTCCAAAACAACTGCAACTTGGACACAAAGGCTCATTTAAACTGTTTCAACAGTTGTCCAAGATTTGTCTATGTTACAAGACTTGGCATGCAACTTGTCCCAGACCTCAATGTATAAATACTGTAATTATAATAAATGTTGTTGTTGTGTGCTGTCAAAATGGCGTGCTTACTAAACAGTTCAACAAAGTTTAATGGATCTTTGGCTAATGTTGGGAGCGAAATTAAAGTAGTTATGCTCTAACTATAATAACTACAGTAGTTTATGGATGCATGTATCTTTAATTAAGCTACAGCTAGACATGACTCACTGGTGTAAAGTGTGATCATGGTTATTCCGAAGCTCAGAAACATTTTACTTCTGTAAACTAGTGACCACAGTCACATACAATTTTTAAGGCCCATATGTTGTCTTTGTCATCATACAGGACACAAGGGCCAATTACCTTTTCCAAAGGACATGAAGGCTCTGTCAGTGCTTGCAACTTCAGTGAAGACGGTAAGGTTTCAATCGTATTGAATTCATGCACAGATATCACTTCTCTTTGTTAAGATTGTCCTAAACTAGTCATCTCTGAATGATCCCCACCATGCCAGCAAGTACATCTACATGTAAAAGAGGAATATAGCTTCCCTTTACTCTGATTAGGGACTTGGCTGACTTCATGCAAATTTGACATTGGGGTAGTGATAATGACAAGGACAAGGATAGCAATAGCGATACAGTGTTCTGATAATGATAATAATTAATATTTTAAATGACAAGTATAATAAATGTGATGATAATTATTAATATCATCATCATAAGTGAGAGTTTCTATGTTCAAATCTCACTTGCATGATTTTCAAGTACATGTATGCTCTTTTCATTTGTACTTTTAATTTGCCTTTTCATTCATGCGAATGACTTGCATTTTGACTGTTACAGGTAGTATGCTTGTGTCATCATCTTATGATGAAACCTTGGTCATCTGGGATGTTGAAAACTGCTGCCAAAAGTTTTCTCTGAAGGTAGAATTGTCCCTTTTCTCAAAGTAGAAAAGTTAAAGGTTGCTTGCCTTTAGGAACATTCATGTCACGAGTAACAGCTGACTGATTTACCTGAAATGGAAGACTAGACTAGAGATGAGGTGGTGTTTTCAAAACCCTGCGTGACATTCACACAGAGTCTAAATCAATGAATAAAAAGTCCTGCCTTGTTGATGACGGCTGCCATAGGTTAGACTTCATTGCCATTCTGATGAAGAAAACATCACCTTAACATCATTTCTCTCATCATTTGTGAGGAAGATAAGGAATTCGTACATTTTTGGTAGTTTTTTTTAGTTTGTTTGACTTTCATGACCCTGATATGAGGGTCACACAACAGAACAAGTTACAGTAATTACATTGACTATTATTTACAAAGTGAGAACAATCCATGCAGATCCCCATGCCGAACTCTCTGAAAACAGGGTGCAGGTTCTTTAAGCTGGAACTATTTTAACAGAATATAAAACTTTAAGGTAAAAGCTGCTAAAATTATGAATCTAAACGTTTTCGATCAATTTGATCATCATCAGAGTAAAATAATCTGCATACACACACCCAACACACGTCATTTACAAAGGCAAGTGTATTTGTGGACAAACATACATTGGCGAAACAGCACTCAACCTGAAGGTGCGTGTCAATGAACACTCAGATGTTAGTAAGAAGTCTGAGCCAGCCACGCACATTAGAAAACATCCTAACCACAAGTTCATGTGGGAAGTTTTTAACCCTAACCCTAACCCTAACCCTAATTCTGTTAAAATATGTACATTTTGCCAATAAAAGTAGTATAACTATATAAGTATATAAAACTTTAAGGTAAAAAGCTGTTAAAATTATGAATCTAGATGTTTTCGATCAATTTGATCGTTACCGGTATCATTAGAGTAAAGTAATCTGCATACATTCAGTGTTCTTATAGTTCAGGCAAAGCCAGTTATGTGATACCTGTTCCCATGGGGAGCAAGGCGAGATCCATTGATTGCACTTGCTTGTTTAGTTCTGGACAGAAGCGGGCGATGTAGAACGCTTCTTTTATTCTTCTTTTTAACCATGAATTGGCAGTAGGGTTAGGGTTTAACTAGGGTTAGGGTTAGGGTTAATGAAAAAGTGCTGTGAGATGAGATGGTTTACTGTCCCAAATCTGAGAAGACTTGGGTGATCAACCATTTGCAGATGTGATCAGAAATGTAGCACATCTTCCTCATTTGCGTAAAGACAACCAACTGAGAAACTGGTCTCCAGTTTGCAGGATGGAAACCCTATTAACCCATTGACTCCCAGGGGTTCCCCATTGACAAGTAAAATCGTCTGGCGTTAGAATAAAATACTAAGTCTGGCCGGTTTCGGCCGGTTTGGACGTCAAAGCGTTAATAGTTTTTCAGTGAGTGATTAATAATTAATAAGGTTTACATTCCTGTTGGAGGTAGTGAATTTCTTGCTTACTTTTTGTGCCCTAATGCAGTCTTAGCAATGCAAGTTCTCTACAGTTTGCTGGAAAATTAATTTAACTATATAGAGCGTTTTCACTCACGTGACTAGCAGCCATATTGGATTACTGAAACAAAAGAAAGTATTTGCATAAAAATAGATTTCAATTCCCGGAGGATCAGTTTGATGCACCATCATGGCTGCCATTCCCTTGGTTTGGAACACCAATATGGCGGCCGTGACGTCATGTGAAAATGCTCATAGAAAATGTGTTAACTAGCTAAATGCTGCATCAGCGTCAGCATTGTCAACTTGTGTACTGTATCCAGACATGCACCACAACTTTATCACAGTACTGTTATAATTTAATATATGGTAGAACAAAAACCTTTCTTTTGTTTTCTGTTGAAAATGTGTAGCCGACAGTATTTTTGTGTACCTTATTATTTTCTAGTTCAATTCTAGGTGACTTGCAAAATTTCAGCTGATTTTTAGCAAAATCGAAAAATGACCGAAAATTCAACATGCCCTAAGCATAATCATCACTTTGCAGGGCCACAGTGACTGGGTTAATGACTGTAGTTTTAGCAGTGATCAAAAGTGGATTATCTCTTGCTCAAAGGTTAGTTTTATTTTAGTTAAGTGAGGCAGTTGATCGAGTGAACTAAGATCAGTG
>NC_090869.1:30023106-30025606 GCF_036669935.1 Montipora foliosa | reverse complement strand
AGAGACCCAGCTGGATTAGTGGACACGGAGCATGTGCATGGA
This sequence comes from Montipora foliosa, assembly GCF_036669935.1. Lineage (NCBI taxonomy): Eukaryota > Metazoa > Cnidaria > Anthozoa > Scleractinia > Acroporidae > Montipora > Montipora foliosa. The sequence continues at coordinate 30,025,564 of NC_090869.1, read as the reverse complement.
ATCCTGCGCCCGCGGTTCTGGGCCACCCCACCTCATGACAACTAAGGACGACGCCAGTCTCGTGTTAGCCACCACCTACTTTGATGATCAGTGAGCGGAGGACTTGTTGCAGTTCACTCTCTGGAACGGGTCAGGGGCTTGTTTTTCAAAAAGCCCAAAAATATTTCGTGCCTAAAAAGGAAAACAAGTTGTATCAGGGGAATTTGTATTAGAGGTGAAGCCGCTGTTACATGTTGAAACTTTCGGCTGAAAGTTATGTGCAACGGCGCTGCAACTGAACAAGGTTCAACAGGCGTTGCACCGTGCAATATGAAGGTTGAAACTTGTTCGGGAATGTTGAAACTGGTTTCGAAATGTTGTTACCAGATTCGCTTAAAACAAGTCGATACTATTTCAATGGCCTTTGCGCGTAAATTGCGGTTTCTGATTGTCTTACGCGGCATATGATCGTCTTTTATGGCGTAGGATTATCCATGGTGGTAACAAACACTTTGAAGCAGACCGTTCCAACTGCTTTCTTCAGAGCAGGCTCTGCAGAAAAGACCCTCTTAACGCAACCCCAGCAGGATTATGGTGTCATCTCTGTTCAAGACCCTGTGCAAACATGACCGGGCTTGGTGCACACCTCCGCCTACGTCACCCGAGCTACGCGAACCACCAACCGTCTTCATCGCAAGCGATGTGACTTCCATGATGACGCGGCGTAGGATAGCGTAATAAGGCCGAGCGAGACCAGTTTCACGAAGTGGTGTTCAGGTGAAACTTGTTTTTATCACCACTGCGATCATTGCGACCTTTGCAGAAGTAGAAAGCGGTTCTACTCTTCCTGAAACATGTCTCGCAACGGAAGGTCAACAAAGTTTCATGACACCGACCATGTTACACGTTGCAACGCCTGCTGAAACTTGTTTCGCAGTGCCGTTGCACAAAAGCTTCAGCTAAAAGTTTCAACGTGTAAAAGCGCCGGCTTGAGTTCTTCTTATTTTGAAGAATTGACCTTTGAACAGGGTTCATCCTCCGAGACCCAGGAGCAGCTAGTCGGGACGATAGAATGTTCGTGTTGAAAGTTTGCTACAACAACGAGAAGAGCCCCTGGGCACTTTCTCTCACCGAACCAGTTCCAGAAGCTTTCGAATTCCCTGCTTCTGATTGGCCACTAAATAGTTTTTGTGGCCAATCAGCGAAGAGGAGCAGCCGGGTGGCTATGATCTTTTTGCACTCGAAGTAGTTCTCCTCATCGATCGCCATAGTTGCGTAGCGCGTTCAACGGGGAAAGTTTCAGAACAAAATGTTAACTAAGCCGGAAATATTACAAACTTTAGCATGGCTGCAACCAGCGAACAATCTCCGATAAATGTTTGCGACCTTCGAAAGATCCGCCGTAAACGTTTAAGGGAGAGTGTTTGTTGCTTGCAGCCGTGCTAAAACTTGTAATTTTTCCGGTTCCGTTAAACTTTCCTCGAGAAACTTTTGCCGTTGAACGCTCTAAGCAATTATGGCGATCGATGAGGAAAACTACTTTGCGTGCAAAAGGTTAGTCACCTGGCTGCTCCTCTTCGCTGATTGGCCGCAAAAAAAGTTTATTGGCCAATCAGAAGAAGGGAATTCGAACGCTTCTGGGACTGGTTCGGTAAGAGTAAGTGCCCAGGAGCTCTTCCCGTTCTTGTAATAAACTTTCACCACGAACATTCTATCGTCCCGACTAGCTGCTCCTGGGTCTCCGAGGATGGACAGGGTTCTAAGACCCAAAAAACTGCAGAATTTCGTGACTTGAAACGCTTTTCCTTTTGAAGAAAAAGAACGCCTCTACCCCCTACTTAGATTAATGCGGAAAACAATTCCCACGAAGAACATTCAACAGAACCAACTTAAATGCAACAGCCCTGCGTCCTATATATCGATCGAATGAAGTTAGAGATAGGCAAGATCTGCGCGCGTTTTATGTGCATGTATAGGCTGCGATGGGTATTTGTGATTTTCAGTTTATGAGGACCTGGCGTCATTCGCAATGCCATGGAAAATGTGCGCAGTGCACACACTCAAAGTTTTGGTTCTTGGTTGTAATTAATTTCTCTTTCCATCTGTAAATGTTTCAGTGTAAATACTTTGAAGTTAAACTGTTGAGCACTTTCGTTTTATGTCCTTTCATGTGTACTCTATCTATCTATCACGAATGCGTAGTAAGGGTGGGGCGTTGTCGACAGAGGGTCTCCCCACGGGCAATACTCGCCACTGGTCAGCGCTAGTTAAAGAAGCAGTAAAAAGCAATCCCAGCAAGACTTGGGGTCGCCTTGACACTACGGCTTCCGAATATATGTTTCAAACTAGAGGTTGCTGATAACAAGTCAAGTGCTGTGAGGGTACTCGTGAAGAGAAAGAGATGAAAGTAATTATGAACTTACGACTATGAGTGTATGAAGAAAGTTAACCCATTGACTCCCAGGGGTTCCCCATTGAC
>NC_090869.1:30003106-30018106 GCF_036669935.1 Montipora foliosa | reverse complement strand
AGCTTATTAAAATGGCAAACACTAGAGAAGCGGAGAGAATTTCTATCTCTGGTTCAATGTTATAAGATAGTTTTTGGTATTGAGCATCTTTCTTTCCTAGATTTCTTTGAGTTTGCCAATAGTACACTGAAAAGAGCAGTTTGTAATTGTTACAAATATTCTTTCTTCATTCGCATTGTAAGGAAATGGAATGACTTGCCAGGATACATTGTACATGCCGAATCTTTGTCTGTTTTTAAGACTAGACTTTATAAATTTATCTGAATATTTATTGAAACTTTATTGAATCAGTAGCTATTAAATCTTATCTATATAATTTTTGTAAATTTTTAGTTAGGGAAATTGTTTTTATACAGGGTTAACCTCACAATTTCCCTTTTCAGGATGTTGTTATATTTGTGTTGTTATTCATGTCAAAATACAAATCAAACTGATCATGTGGGTTTGTAATATGAACACTGCTCATGCAGGAAGCAAGCAAGTCCAAAACATTTTAATGTTTTGGACTTTTTTGGCTTTTCCTTTTAAAAAAGGAAAAGCACATCCAAAAAATGCCCAGGAAGCAAGTGCATAATATGTTTTCAGCTCCATTCCAATACAACAAATGTAGTACCAACAGTCACATACATGTACTTCACACAAAATACTCTTTTGATTTCTCCTCACTGCTTTCTCACATTCATTACAAGGAAACTTATACCTCAGTCTCTGCCTGCTTGGATTACCCCCATTTGAAGAGTCTGTAACATTGGGACCAGGGTTAGGATGAACATCACCTGCAAGGGCAAGTCTAGATAAACGTAGGCTGGCAACTGCACACGGGTAGTACCTCACGTTGGAGCGAAAGTAATCTTTTCTAACTTGAGGTCACAACAACGCGTATCCAAAATGGCAGACATGATGAGCAACACAGGACTCATCCAGTTATCCAGCTCATACTCAGTTATAACAGGGTATGGAACAATGAGCATTGAGAAACTTATAGCTGACCTTATGCTGAAGCTTATGACCTTGAAGTGGTTAACTCCAGTTCAGAGCTGGAGTTTTTTTGAGTTTAAAAATTGTCCTATTTGGATGTAACATACTGTAGCTCATGCATTTTGCCGTGCATGCAGTTTTGATCTTATTTTTGTCCATATTTGGACATGAAATTGGTGTCGTAAAATCCCCAGTTTTGTTCCAAGGAAAAGAGTTGCAAGTTACACGCTTCAAGGTCATGTTCTTCTGCCTTATGCTATTTATTATATACTTAACAAAATGTTGCATTTCTGATTGGTCAATAACGAATGGATAAATAGGTTATAGTGTGCAAAAGAGTTTAAAGAATACAATAATAATAATAATAATAATAATAATAGAAATTTTCTTAGTGCACATTTAAAAATCTCAGTGCACTTACAATAAATAATAACAATAATAACAATAATAACAAAAGCAATAACAACAAAAATTAAAACAAGTAAACTACAAAGGTATCAAATGAAACCATGTTGCCTCGCAGTTATGAGCGCAAATTTCAATTGCATCGAGAAGCCTGAAAAATTTTTCAGGACTTCAACAGGATTTGAACCCGTGTCCTTGTGATACCAGTGCGACGCTCTAACCAACTGAGCTATGAAGCCACTGAAGTTGGGAGCTAGTCACTTCTGGGTTCACAACTTATCACGGGAAGTTGTGAGCCCAGAAGTGACCAGCTCCCAAAGGTCAAAGGGTAGGGTTAGATGTAGGGTTAGATGTAGGGTTAGCCTTTAGAAATTGCTGGAAATCAAAATTTTCTGGAGTTTTTGCTTGTCTTACAAAGCAATCAATTTGTTGCTGTGATCCTTGTGTTTTAAGAAATGATATCCTCTATTGTTGGTTTGGGAAGATTACTGACAGTAGCTGGGCTCATAAGTCAGGAAAGGCCCATAAGTGTCCCATACTCCTTTAGGTCCTTGTAAAGGGCAGACTGATCAGATTGAGTAGGGTTTCTTGACAAACAGGAATACTGTTTTGTTGGAGGAAACATTTCTTCAACGGCTTGACAATAGAGTGGTGTGTTTGCTTTGTGTTTCTTCCAGTTGCATTCAACATCTGTTCTGCTGAGGTTGTAGATGCCATGAATGAAAAGTGCAGCTGCATGGCTGCACTTAAACGTCCCCCTATATATTTATATATATATTTAATAGAGCACTCTTTGAATAATACAGAAAGGTGGGAATGCATAAAAGATTATTTCTTTCCACAAGATGTCAAAAGCATTGACTGAAGGCCTCAGGATCAGGTCTATATGAAACACATTTCTCAGCGTGAAAATTATGTCTAGACGCAAGTAGATTGATAGTGGGCTTAATTCCAAAGCGGTTGGTTAATTACATCCGTGTAGAGGGACCTATGAAGAAACCACTCTGTTTCCTTCCTTGATGACCGGTCTTCAGTACTTGATTTCCCAGGAATATGTGTAACTGAGAGCCAAACTTTCTGCTCAATATACACCATTGTTATAAATTATCTCCGTAACTAGTTATTGTTTGCCAAGGAATGAGATGTTCCCATTTTGGTTAATGGTGGCAACAGCAGCTGTGTTATCAACCATGAGGTTAGTTAATGTTCTTTCCTGATAGTTGGTCGGGACTTTGATATAAACAGGACAGCAAGTATTTCTAAATCATAAATATATAAATTAGCTTCTTCTGGGGTTCAGTTCAACCCCATTGACTGACGATCAACATGTGCTCCCCAACCAATGAGAGATGCATCCGTGGTCACTGTTACTTGGGTGTCTGCTTGGCTAATTTCATGTACATTATATGCCCTTGGGAGAGATCCGCCAGTTTATGTCTGATATGTTCAATTATGTATTAAAGTTCCCTTTGTATCTTTCAAGGCTAGGAATTTCTCCATTTCAAGTGTTTGATAATGAAGAGGTCCATACATTTTGAATGGGTCTTTTAACTGGCCAAACATGAAACTTGTCAGATACATGCAATGTCAACAGCAGTATTAATTTAGGTACTTTTGGTGTCCTGGCAACCAACTATCACCATAGCAACTGTTCTAAACAAATTAAGGGCTTTGATATTCGCAGCACAAAAAGCATGGTTTCCATGGCAACAGTGACAGTTTGTGATTAACTGAGAAATCCATAATTCATTGCATAGAACATCACTTCCGAAACAAGCACCAAAAAGTTAAGCTAAAATAGTTAAAAAGCAAGCCAACTGTGCCTGTTTCAGTACTAAGAGAGGAAATACCTGTAAATCTGGGAAAATGCAAGATAAAGTTGTACAAACAGTAATTTAACACTATATCCTTATAAAGAAGACACCAAGCATAATCTAAATGGATACAAGTAGTCCGGCATGTCCATATTTGATGTGTGACTGACTGTTCTCTCCACCAAAGTTGTTACCAGACTGATTTCAATGCATCACTTTTGCTCAGTTCTTTCTGTAGCAATAAACTCAAAATCTGGGACCACAAGCACCACATTAATTCCATTCGTGGCAGTCTCCGCAGGCAAAGCGGCTGTTGGTGACTTTTTTCTGAGGGTCTTTTTCTTTTGTTTCTTCTTATCTGCCTCTGGTTTGGAACTTGTGCCAAATGCTCCAGCCTGAAAAGCCAGCTTCTCAGCCCTTGATTTCCTGTTTGACCATATTATCTGCCTCCGCTTTCGATACTTGGAGCTGATCTTGTGAGCTGCAGAGGCAATTCTGACCTGCTCCTCCCTTCTCAAGGCTTTCAGCATATTCCTTCCAAGAGAAATTCCACAAGACTTCAAAGCTGCCTCTCTAGAAGCTCCTGTGTTGAATACCCCTACAGTTTCACAAACTGCTATCACCACAAGCCTCTTTCTGCAGTATCGGCTCTTGGGGCGTCTTGACCACAGCTGCCCATTGACACTTTCATTCTGGTTCTGGGTTTGCCCCTGTAAACATCTTTACTGACATGGCAAATACCATACCAATCTTACAGCTGTGCCCCCTTTTCTGCCAAGTTCCATACGTGGAAACAGCAACTTTAGCAATTGAATGGCCATCGATATCAACCATGCTTTCTTCACCCTCATTAGAGACTAACTGGCTAAGCCTTTCTGCTGCTTCGCACATCAGTTTCTCAACATCATTGGTGGCTATCCTTTCTATTTGTTTCATATTTTGGTTGTATGCCTTCTTGGTAACTGGAGGTGGAAGTTCCATACCTGCACAGAACTTCGCCAGGCCAGCACAATCCCACTGGTAAGAAGACAAGAAAGACATCCTGTTCACCTCATAGGCTCCACCACCCTTCCCACCAAGCCTCTTACTTGTTTGCAAAGCAGTGATAGTATGACGAAATGAACATTTGAAATAAAGATAATTCAGCAAGGCCGTCTCTGGTGAAGCTGTCTTAAAAAAGCTGGAGTCTTGATTTTGGATTTCGGCATGAGCTACAAATAGCTGATTTGCTAATACATTGGGATAGTAACTCAGCATCTTGTAGCTTGAAGCCATGTGCTTTCTCTTCACGATCAAAAGTTTTTGGAAAACCGTGACGAAAAACCCCATAGCAACCAAAATCAACCAGTCATAAACAATGGTAACTAAGACCAATTCTAATGACTGTCATTAATTAAAATTAAAATTTTGGCGGGCTTTTCGAAAAATATTCCAAAAACGTTTCGGAGTTAAAAAACCAATATAATGAACTCCCTTCACAACCTTCTTTTCAAATTAGGCAGTCAATTAAGTTTTCTTCAAAATTTAGGGTTAACTGCCTCCTCAAGTAGAAAGTCACTCAATACATTTATTGCCAACAATTTGAACAGAAACACATTAAATATGATAAAAATGCCCAAAAATCACCTTGGTGTACTTTAAGGGGGGTGCAGTATACTTTGATCTGAGTTTCCTGGTAGGAAAAGCTTTTAATGTAACAATATGGACTTCGAAAAGAAAAAGAAATTGGTTATTGTTTTTTTGTTATTTTGGAGCTCGAAGCTTGATTTCATGTAGTATGGCATTGACTTTACTCAGTGCGAAAGAACGTTCTTCATGTCCATAGTACTGGGCAAAGTCTTTCAGCTCCTCTGCAAGCCTGACTGCCTATGCTACTGTCTTGACAGCTGGTTCCTTGAGTCCCGGCTTGTAATATTCATCAAGGTCAACGTCTGCTGCATCGCTGCCTCCCTTCCGTTTCTCTTCGTCATCAAAGAGATTGTTCCAGACCTCCTTCCTCCAGTTGGGATTTGATCCTTCGATAAATCCCTGGCATACATCAATCTGGTCTTCTGATGAGGCACAGAGTGGTGTATGTATTGCGGTTACAGACAACAAAATAGTTCAATTTCCTGAGAATTTGATTGTGGAATGCTCCTGTTGTAGACTTGAATGGAAGATGCAAAAATATTAATATTACTAATAGTAATAATTATCAAAAGGAGAGGAGACCTCACAACAGGTCAATGAATACTTAAAAGTGAATTAGTTCAACAGGGGATACCATGAATAGCAGGCTGGCTGAGAAGCAATACTGGGAGATTTTTATAAGCTAATGCATGAGCTGACAAATGAGAAGGACGTGAATGCTGTAGCCGACAGAACAGACAGAACGAACTGTCGACTGTCCTCCAAATATCTTGAACAAAGAATTAGAGGTCATAGGCCGTGTACCTAAGTTAATGGCTAATTGGTTAACCAGGTCTTTGAAGAGGCAAACCAACTGTGAGAAAGTGATCATAAAGGGGGAGTGAGTTAACAAAGGAGGTGGTTTTGGTCTTGAGGTTCTGTGTGAATACATTTTTGAGGGTGACGCTTTCTCCTGTGAGTGGCTGCATGGGAAGCTGATAGAAGAGAAATATGGAGCACTGTCTTGGTCTGTAACACAGTGGCTGTCAACTTGATAAGTACAGTACAGTCTTGTAATCAAAGAACTACGACGGAAATGAACAACAGTGTGGTACGGTTGTGTTGTTACAGTCACAGTAATTATTGTTTGAAAGCAATGGCACTTTAATGTTATCTGTCGCAAGCATGTGTCGGATGTAGGCGATGAAATGTGTTTAGTACTTATAGTAGTTGTATTTTTGTGAGACCCCATGCCTTGGTGGCTCCTATTTAACAAGCTGATGAATGAAGCAGCTTGTCATTATTCGTTAATCGTATCCCAATTCCGTGACCGTCATATACAGGTAAAAGACAATGAAATTGTGGATTCAGGAAGTGTAAAAGGTTACTGCGACAGTTATGTACAGGTGACCACTATATGCCGGTCAACTTAACAGTAAATATAAGGCATGATTTTTGGGAAGTTGTTCAGTGACCGGTGTACACAAGGTGAACGCCACATACAGGGCCGTTATATAACTCTCACAAAATCTCATATATTTGATAATACGGGAGTATGGGGCTAGAGTAATATGCATCCTTGAAATCAGTGGATGCCATGTGACAACCTGGTTTTGTAAGGCTTACAGCTGTCCGTTGGTGTCCATTTTGAAATGGTGTGTGATTATTTTATTGAGTGACTTAGCATTTAAGATCATGCGACAGGTTTCAAGAAATGTACTCGCCATCTTCATGATTGTCTGCCACAATAATCTTTTTATGCAGTAGCTTAGTGATTCCCGACTCAACAGATTCTGTTTGAGCCTCTGAGAGGTTAGCATGACTTTAACCCTTTGCCTACTAAGGGGGATAGGGGTTATTTTTTAATAACATAGGCCCTATGACTTGAAATGTTTGTCAGGCAAAAACATTACAAAAAAACCATATATATTTATAAAGAGCATAAAATTTCCCTTCATATGAGATAACTGGTCATGGGATACATTAAATCACGTGACTTTCCGAAACGCATAAATTTGCATAATTAAGTAAATATTCAAGAGATATTAACATATCAGATGTTAACTGAAAAAAAATACATCTGCATCAAACGTATTTCACCAAATCGTGTTTCATAAGCCAGATTTCAAAAGATAAAAGGTTGCAAAGGCATCCTTCTAGAAGACAGTTTGCAAATCAGCACTTAATTAACCAGCTTAATTGTCTCTATAATAGTAAAAAGATGCAAATTTTGACAAGAGAAACAGTTCAAGTCAATCTCAATCAACTCATTCAATTCATTACTATTTTGCAAGTCTGACTTAACTACATCACTACAGACCCTATAACAATGTTTAATTTTGCAGTGCTCTCTTCCTCCCCCTTTGAAATGGCCTCCCTTCTCCTTCTTTCAGTCTTCTGGGACCATTGTAGCGGTTATCATCAAAGTAATAGTCCTGTAATGTGTGGTACCTTAGAAAACATGGTTCTGGGCACATCCTAACTCCACAAATTGCACAGGTGTATGTAGTTTTCACTTCTTGAATGTGGACTTTGCATGTAGATCTAGTGCCATGACTTATGAGATGATGAAAATGGTCACGGTTGAACCTGATGTGTGGGATAGCAGCTGCGATTGGATACAATCCGGTATCTCTCCTGAAGCACTTGCCTTCAACTAAAGAATTTATCACTGACTTCCTGAACTCTAGACTGGTAATGCTGGCATGATCAGGGGATTTAGTATGCAAAATATGTGCATTTGATAAGCACACTTCCAACATGTAGAAGAATACCTTGTAGTACCAAACCACTCCCTTCATGAGTCGGACATATGAAACAACCCTTTGGTCTGACAAATCGACACCACCCATATAAGTATTATAAAGGTGAACAACACCTGGTCGAGCAAAATCCTTCTTTTCCCATTTGCCATTGACTTTAATAGAGCGCTCAACAAAACCCTCATCTGTTCTTGCTATTGGAGTAGTAGCCAAAACACTTACTGGTTTTCTGTCACGCCATGTCACGCAAGTGACATTTCCTTTTTGCCTATACAAACTCTCTCCCCGTTTAAGCTGTTTGACCTTCTTTTCTTTTACATCACAAATTTCTTTGGGTAGGCCTTGCCTGTTGGATCTTACTGTCCCACATGCCAAAGTTTTCCTTTCCTCAAGTTCTTCAAACAGTGTCACAGATGTATAATAATTATCCATGAAAACATAATATCCCATGTCTAAATAGGGTTCAATTACTGACATCTTTGCTTTTCTCCCCAAATCTTTCTGGACAGCATTGCCTTCCTTACCAGTATAAATTTTACTACTTAATAAATAACCACTAGTAGATTCTGCCAACGTAAAAGTTTTAATTCCAAATTTTCCCGGCTTGATTGGAAGGAACTGTCTGAAGTGCACTTTTCCTTTGAACTTTATCAAAGTTTCATCAATGGCTAGTTGCCTTGTAGGCTTATACACTTGCTGAAAACTAGGTATTATTAAGTCCAAGAATGGCTGGATCTTGCACAACTTATTGTAATCAGCTGAGTCAGCCCTGGGTGCTAAGGTGTTGTCTGCAAAATGCAAGTATCGCAAAATCTGAAGGAAGCGATCCCTGGCCATTATGCTAGGGAAAAATGGAGTGCCAAGCACGACATCTGTGCTCCAGTAAGAACTAAGGTTTGGCTTATTAACTAAACCCATGTTTAGACTGGATACCACACAGAAGATTCTCCAGGGCCCCTTTTCTGTTCTGCATATAAATTAGTTTGTTCGACCAACAATTGCCATACCTCTTCAGTGATAAACAGTGAAAAAAAAATCTGGGCAAGATTGGAGGTTTTCAGAACCAACAGTTATTCCAACCTCTTCTTGAAATTCTACGTCTTGTCTACGGTTGTGCTCCTCAGACCAGTCTTGTTCCTCGATATCCTCATCCACTTCCTCGTCTGTGCCCTCGTCAGTTGTTGGTTCATCCGAATCTTCTTGGCTAGATCCTGACTCGTCCGAGTAAAACTCATCGTCAGAGACACGGTGTTCCATAACATGTGCCAAAGGCAAATCGTCTTCGTCAACGAACTGAATATTTACACCACTTCGACCATTTGTAGGGTCAAGATCTGATGTAGAATCATTTCTCGCCGCCGCCATTTTTAAATTGCCCTCGTATACGCTATGCTACAAAAAAAACCTTGATAATTTCGTTAAAAACAAGCCAAATTCGACCAAATCTTTAAAAAATTGGAAAAACTCTTCGTGTAAGCTTCACGTAAATGAACCATAAGTTCCCAGGCCCCAAAGAATTAGTTTGGGGCTCAGCGGAAGTAAGGCTGTATTTTTCTGGACACATATGTCCAGTTAGTACGTTAAGGGTTAATCCCTTTTCTGACAGGGATTAGAATTTGGAATTCAACCTTTTCACCAGACACTGTTTCCAGAATTTCTGCGTCTGAAGTTAAAGCTTGCCATTGTAAATAATGGAAGGCTCTATTGCCTGTATAGAAGGTTTCTTTCATTTAAATATTTTAACAAAAATGGCATCATGGAGTCAAATTCCTGCCTTTCCTCAATGAAGTCAAGATAATCTGTTTGACAGGGTATTTACTAATTCCGATGCGATGGATCTGTTCCAATGGATCTGTTCTCACGGTTCTTTCTTAAGATTCGTGTAGGGATGGCTCTTCCCTAAACAAGACTTTTTACTGCTCATTTGAAAACTTGATCGGGGCGGGACTTGAAGTTACGCTCTTTGTTGGTAGCTGAGGTACTCACTATACCACTGATTTTATTTCAAGCTTGAATGTGGTTAAGTTGGGTTTGTAATTCGTCCCCAAATAACAGTTTGGTGACTTGGGCATGCTATTTTATTTAGGAGAGGATCACTTTTATCGAGCTTCAGCTTCTTACTACAGTCGCCAACCACTTTTGGGGTCCTGCGTTTCCCCTGAACAAGAGCCTTTGTCGAGGAACAATTTGCTCAGGGCAGCTATCGTCTTGCTCATTTATAGCTAAAATAGCCATAAGCTCATTTTTCTGCGAGGAAGCTGTATTTTTTCCTGATGCAAGAGTACCCTCTTCATCTTTCCTCAAAAGGGCATCCTCATTGTTTTCTATATAGTGTGTGTCCGCCATATTGGAGGACCACTTTGATGGGTTTTCCCTGTGTTTACCTTTCAGAGTGCGGGCAGTGCAACTGCTTTTAAGATATACCTTGCGTTTTCGTTAACGTTGTGAATTAAAATCGGAAAGGTAGCTAATTTACAGTGCCCTTTTTATCATTTGAGGTATATTTTAACCACAAAGCCTCTTTCAATCGATTTTTTGAGCCCAATTTTTTCAATATCTAAAACCGATTATTTCGTTCACTTTGTCTTGTCGGCCTGATTATTTTTAAATTTGAAAACATGATCAGTGAAACTTATAAAAATTGGTTTTAGTGCAACAGTTTCTTATAAATTGGGATCATTTTCATTTCGACATGACTACGAGTGAAGAAATCAGGCCAAAAAATTGTAACATCCGCCAGTCTCACGGCATATCTCTGCGCGATTTGTCTCGGTTCATTGATTGCATGCTGCAATTTGTCTGCCTGAATTTTTTTTTTTTTAATTTAAATGGTTTCTATGATAAAAATTGCCTTGATCCCAAGAAGCCTTTGAACGATTAAAGTAGAGTGTGAATTGGTCTTGTTGATATAATGTCGTCGTTTGTTTAATTGTTGGTTGTAGGAACAAAAGCGACAAGTGTCCGAATGTAGCATTTTGCAGTGTTCCTAAAGTTTTAACAAATCAAGGAGAACAAATGGAAAGATTGTCATCAGAAAGACGTTCTCTTTGGTTAGCGGCAATAAGCAGAGATGACTTGACAGAAAAGATTTTGTGGGAAACATTTTATCTGTGGCGGAGCAGCCCAACTTTGGGATAGATTCAATCCCGATTGGCTCCCAAGTGTGCACCTTGGTCACGACAAAAACCAATTGAAAGGGCAAAATCACAAGATAATCTGGAGCGTAGTGCCAGAATCAAGGAGTGCAGGAAACGTAAAGCCGAAAGAGAAGAAAAGGAAAAAGTGAAAGTTATGAAACTGGAGGAGGCTAGCGAGCCAGTGAAGATTGTTTTTGATCATAAAGCGTTAATTGATGACATCGAATATGTTACAGCTGATACGAGAGAGTTGAAAATGAAACATGTTGCCACAAATACAGACGAATCTGCCTGTCTAGCTGCTCAGCAGGGGGCGCCAGGACAAGTTTATGATGAAGATTATTTTTGTAATGATGATGACAAGGTCAAATTTTACACTGGATTGCCTTCATATGAGGTTTTGATAAAATTATTTTCCTTTATTGCTCCTCACGCAACTAGGCAATTCTCCCGTGCTTGCCTGAGCAAGTTTCAAGAATTTATTATGGTCGTTATGAAATTACGGCTAAACATACCTCACCAGGATCTCACCTATTGGTTTGGTGTATCTCGATTTGTTGTTTCAAGAGTCTTCAATTCATTGATTGAGGTAATGGATATTCGCTTGTCTCCTTTGATAGTGTGGCCTGAGCGCAAAGAACTTCAGAAAACCATTCTGAAATGTTTCATAGATGCTTTTGGTCTAAAAACAACTGTGGTTATTGACTGTTTTGAGATTTTTATTGACAGGCCTACCAATTTGCTAGCAAGGGCACAAACATTTTCTAATTATAAGCACCACAACACCGTAAAGGTGCCCATTGGCATTACCCCCCAAGGAACAATTTCATTTGTCAGTGAAGCATGGGGTGGTAGGGCATCAGATAAGTTTGTAACTGAAAACTCTGGTTCCTTAAAAACTTGTTTCCTGGAGACTTAGTTCTTGCAGAAAGAGGGTTCACTGTCCATGAAAGCATATGGTACTACCAGGGAAGCTAAAATATCCCTGCTTTTACCAAAGGGAAAAGTCACTTAGATCCAATAGATGTGGAGAAGACAAGAAACATTGCAAACATACGAATACACGTGGAAACGGTGATTGGAGTTTTGAGACAAAAATACACTTTTCTTGCAAAGTACATTACCTACAGGTTACCTCGCATGCAGGAAAAAAGAAGAGAAGGAAACCCCTTTGATTGATAGAATCATCAGGGATGTTCTGCATTAGTGAATCTGTACCCTCCAATCATACCATCTGACTAAAAGTCGCTCTTTTTAAGTGAACTGAACATGGCTTTGCATTTCAATTTCCTACACTTATTGAAAAATAATTGATAATCCACATAATTGTAGGGTCATAACATTAATGCTATAATGTCCTGGTTGACATTATTTTATCAGATATCAGAAATATTGCTGTAAGGTATTTTAAAAACCTTCTAATTTCAACAAACTTAGATTCATGATGAAAATTTTAAAACTCTCAAGATCACTGTGAACATTGCCACGTTTGACTAGAAACTTCCTATAATCCAGTCAAATACTGTCACTTGTTAAAAAGCAGCCTAACAGATTCCCTAGGAATTATTAAACGTCCCATCCCCTAAATATTTAGGTTAGTTCAGTTGAAAATATCAGTAAGAAGAGGACCTAGTGAGGATACTTTGTCTGCTTTTTATCTCTTGCACTTCATCGTCATCATCATCAAGCACAAATCTAGAATCTTTCAAATCTGGCTCATTTTTAAGACTTTCACAAGTTTCATTCACAGCTTTGTTTTTCCTGGAAGAGGAAGACACTGAGCAATAATGCGCATAGCGAAGTTGTTTTGGCATTGTTAGGAAAACGTTAGTACCCCATACAGGTCAAATGAAAATAGATTCCATGAGAGCAATGTTCATTATGGCACTTCAGAATTTTGTCAGTACTTTCAGTCTTTTTTCCACAGGTGCAAATGTTATCTCTCTCTATTGCCTTTGAGACCAACTTTTCTTCTGCAGCTCTTCGATTCTTTGCTCTTTCTTTTGGTTGAAATTCAGGGAATTTCCTGCAATGAGGACAATATCATACCTTGGGAACCTTCTGAACTGGCAGACATGATGGATGAAACTTAGAAACTGGGCATGATGTGTTGGAACATGTTACTGTTTCTTCACTGGTTGTGCGCCTGCAATAACAATCTCCATCCTGATGTGTGATATTTTGGGGCTTCACGTTTAGCTTCCTTGTGTACTACCTCCCCATAATCTCGGGGAGGATACAGATCCTCCAAAATAAAGAAAGCTGAGGCAGCTGTTCTTCCCAGTGGTTATGATCAGAAGTGATCCTTTCTTGAACCTATGATCAGAAGTGATCTTTCTTGAACCAACCGCACGCACTCATTTTCAATGATGACACAAACAATAAAGTCACAGTAAACACGATCAGGTATAGTGTAATTGTTGCTGAACTTGGCTGTAGTAACTATGGCTTCTCTTTAGTACAAATTCTGAACCAATTTTCTCCAAACAGGAAGATTGTTTTTAGACATAAGAGTCAAAATCTTTCCCATCAATGTAGTAGGGGCACTTAACCTCACCCAACTCAAGGCCACACACACTAAAAATGAAAGTGTAAGAGTACACTTTAAAATGGTGTAACATTGTTACCAGCCCCCCTATCCGTTTTTTGTGTGTATTATTACACCAACTTCTAAGGTGTAGTTTAACTCTCGAAACAATGGTATATTTAAACGCAAAGTAGTGTAAAATGGGTGTTATACAACTTTGCACTTGTAAAATTACACCTGTAGCAAGGGTAATAATATCAGAAAGGAAGGACAAGCACGACTCTAGATAACATTACTTTAGCTAACAGCCTACGGTGTAGATGAATTCTTTCTATTGCTTGTTAGGTGTTAGTTCTCTATCTCGTTCCAAACTTCCCGACTACCTACTTGCTTAGTTCCTTAATAAAAACTGTAACTTTGACAGGGTTTTTTTGGGAATCAAAGATTTGTCGAATGTGTTTCTGAAGAAACATGAATGTATTTGCACAGGCCTTTGGATAACAAAAGTTATAAGCGTATAATAAAAAGAAATTAAACATTTAACAGCAACAAGATGGCCTCCGGTAACTTTCAGTAATTTGTCACCTTCTGCAATGATGGAAATATCATCATAATTCGGGAGTTCCCCGACCATGAGGATAAATGGCGGGGAATCTTCCTTCAACCCAATCAAGTCTTCTTCAGTTGGCACAACCTGCACAGAGAAAGAAGTGGAAAAGAACATGTTATAAACAACAATATGAAATTTGCATGGAGTAAATTTTCCAAAAAATGCAACCTTGACTTATGCTGATTGTGCACATTCTGTTGCCAAAAAATTTCCATGAATTTGTGTGTAGTTCAATGTTAGGGACTGTGCAATAGTTATCTGGAGGGGGGGGGGGGGGGTTCTAAAATTAGCAAAGTAGGCCTTAAAATAAAGTTGCACCCCCCTGAATTAAAGGTAAAATAACTTCTTGTCCACCCCCGTCTAGAGGGGAGATTACTTTCAACCCCCCCTCCCCAATCTCCGATCCTCCCTACATCCCTCTTTACCTTTACACTACTTCTGGTATGTCTGCATCATCAATAAATAAAACTTGGAAGCTGCGCTCCTCATAATCGTCGCCTGATGAACCACCTTCATACTCTGTTGACTCCTCCTCAGAATCACTTGAGGTATCATCATGAGAACTGGAGGGCATGTTTTCATCATCATCTTCGATGTCTTCATCAAATGTTCTTGCTACAGAACCATCTGCATGCTTAACGGCATTTTCACAATTGAGTGTTCCATCTTTGGGTCAATAGGGGGCAAAATTCATGTGTCTTTATTTGAAAAGAGATTGTTACCAAAATGTTGCCTGATGATCAGAGTTTCAGGTTCTGAAACATCTTCGCACAAACTGCTCTGCAAAAATTTTTATGGGGGATGGTTTGAAACCCATGTGCATGGGGTACGGACACTACACACATGAATCATTAACATTTTTAAACTATATGTTTTATTGAGGGCATGGAGGATATACTTTTTCCAATATGTCAAGTAGGATTTAATATTGGCTTGTACAAAGAAGTGATTGATGAATTGTTATTGATGATCCTAAGAAAAGGGATGCCCCATAGACTTTGATGCCAAACAATGAACAAACTTCACTTTTTAATACCTTGCAAAACAAACATTATTGCAAGAATTATTCAGGTTGAATTCAACATTCAAGCACTAAAACCAAGAGAATTGTTCCAAAGTGATAACAGAACAGGCTGTCAATCAACATAACAGGCATCAT
>NC_090869.1:29993106-29998106 GCF_036669935.1 Montipora foliosa | reverse complement strand
CTGGTATGAATTCGCCTCTCAGTCCCCGAATCCAAACCATGCTGCGCGGGCCCTGTTAGGGACAGGGGAAAGTGGCCGTTGTGAGGACTGTTCTGGCGGGAAAGGTATTTTTATTTTAAGATGATGCTTATTGTAGCATAGAAATATGTAACACAATCAAAATACATATCAAATAAAAGAAACCAAAAATTAGTGTTCGGAAAGATGTTAACAAAATAAATCGCGGTAAAAACAAGTTCATCATCTTGCATCAGCTTCGTCTTCCGCAACCATAACTTGGAGTAGCTTATTTCTGACTTCGTTCCTCTAGTCAACAAGACCTTTTACAATAAAAAGTGGATTTCTTTTACACTGTCCTTGATTAACTGGCCGTTGTCGAATGGTTACTCTGGCAGTTGGGACGCACTTTAGTGGCCGTTGCCGTTGTGGAGAAGTGGCATAGAACGAACAGGATATTCCACATGGCGGGATTTCAAAACGTGAGAATTGTTTGCCGGGATAGGAAAAATGCAGTGGCATTCACAAACAGGAAACAATTCTATTCCATATACCCTCAGTTTGTGATAATTTATACTTGACAAGTGTCATTGACAATTTTCATTTGCTCACTTGTATAAACGATAAGTTTTATAGGGGGGTGTGTTTTTAAGGAGAATCTGAAAAAGGATTTGTGATCTTGAATGGTATGGATTCTTCATCAAAAAGCGGAGGATCCTAAAAGGGTTTATTTTCCATGACAACGCACGCGCGAACCTGTGTAATCTCTCAGAAAGATTTCAGCTCTAACAAGAAGAGACCAGTCATCACTGTATCATCTGCATATATCCTACTATAAGGAGTACTACGGGTCCATTTAGTTAGAAATACAATACAAGAAAAGAAATAGTTTTGCGATCGATTAAAGCAGGTGATTAAAAAAACCGTGCCGGCTAAATTACAAGTCCACGACTGTCAACGGTATTTTAGCTGTACGAAAGGTGCTTTCAATTTCTGTAAAGTAGCTTTTCGCGTAAATATTTCTGTAAAATGGCAAGAATAAGACGGTTCAGTGAGAACGTCACGTACGGTAACTGTTGTGCACCATTTTTGTACCAAAAAACGCTCGTGAAAATACCTTTTTGGAATCCATTCCCTTTAAAAAAAACGCTCAAACGGTGAATCTCATGCAAAATTTGATCTGAAGGATCCACCCGTAGTGTGATCTGTTTGATGTTTTTAGATAACGACTTTCCCTGCATTAAAGTCTTTTCCCTGAAAACTACCACTGAATTCTTCCAAAAATACTCACGAAAACGTTTAAAACGGTAATTAAAAATTGCCTGTTTTTGTGATATGTTCCTTTTTCTACCGTGGGAAAATTTTGTTACATTAATTAGCGGAAAATTTCCATGCTCTTTAGAGGCAGTAGACATTTTGAGTTTACTTGGGGCATTCAGCCGCGTGATAAGATGTCGAGCTTTGCTAACGTTGGGCAAGTGATGCTAAAACAGAGACGAGGCGCAAAATGCCCTTTTTTAACAAGGTTTGTAAGCCTTGGTGTCCACAAAGGAGGGAGGGACAGCTTTGTCGCAACCAGTGAAGTTTTCGAGGCGTATTGTGCTGCCGTGGCCATATGGACTGAAGGCGACAGTCTGCATGGTCAGACGAAATACCTGAGAAAGAGAAAGGCTTTTGATAAGGCAAGTCCTTAAGAACAACACAATTTACTTATTTTGTTCCTTGTCCCTTTGAAGTTATTGGAGGTTCTTTCTTTTGAGCCACCGATTGAGGTATGTGTCAACAAATTTATTTTAAATTCTGAATAGTTAAACTGATCTCCCTTGATATAATAATTATAAAGTTAGTGGTATAACATTTCAGTGTTACTTGTTTGGTCTGTAGTTGCATAATGTCCCCAGTGATCCCCGAGGAGCAGGAATCTGCGCCTTCGCCTCGCGAGACATCAAAAAGGGGGAAATCATATGCGAGTATGAGGGAGAAGTGATCTCCCTCCAAGAAGCCGACAGAAGGGAAAAATTATATGAAGCCGAGGGAAGGCCCTGCGCGTTAATGGTGATCGAAAGTGCGGGACACCATGTTGCGTAAGTGTTTAAAGTAAATGATAAAACATATTTTTTCGTCGAGTAGCACCTTATAATGGGTAAGAAAATATCGCTGTACTTCTATTGTAGTTATCTCGTAGAATAAAATAGCTGGAATTTAAAACAGCTTAAATATGCACCTTTCATCTACATCTCGTTACATTTATCAGGTGATGCCTCTGGGAAACGACAGCGTGAAATCCATAGATCATGAGTTTTAAGGAAAAGATCTTTGTATTTGACAATCTATCGTCCTGACATGATTACGAGAGCAGCTTCATGGAAAAAAAGAAATATATCAAAATTGTCATTGGCAAATTTTGAGGGCTGTACTCTACTGTGCGGGACGTTAATTTTAAAAGTGGTGGCTTTACTTCAACTAGTTTCTTTTCCCGTGCACCCGATTAACTAAAAAATAGTGAAACTATCAAACACACCCAGCTAGAGGTCCTTACTGTAAGTTGAGGATCATTGTTTTTCGGCTTTCCAACTCCGTTATAAGAGGTATGCATTTCATTGGCTAGGCCATTCATTTTTTAGACCTACATAAGTGCAAACCAGTCAAAGTTATCAGTGCTTGTCCACGCTATATTTTATCCATTGATTGAGTGCTAAAGTTACTTTCTGTCTCCTCCTAGGATCGATCCATATGAAGGCGAACCAACTCGTCAGTTAACGTGGCTTGCCACGCTAAATCACTCACGGAACAATGCAAACGTCAAGCCTTTTGTCATTGACAAAAACAGTGACAAGCCACGTCCTTTCTTTGTTGCTCTCCACGATGTAGCAGAGACCACTGAGCTACTGTGGGATTACAACGACCCAGACTGGATGTGTTATTCCAGCAGTCAGACTCTCCCTCAGACCACCTCATAAATCTGGTCCATCAACATCAAAACGTAGAAATCCACTCTGCAACGACGATAAAAATAGCATCTTAAAAAAATATTAAAGCAAAACTAAACAAAACGAAAAAGTCTTAAGTGCAAACATCAAGCACTGTTGTCAAAAAAAATCTTGGGACGCTAACACCCCAATAACAGTAAACCCAAACTTAACAAGGCCAAACACTTTAAATGCAGTCAAACTTTAACTGCAGTCAAGTCAAGGGACAATTCATTTACTTAAAATTGAACACAAGCCAATTCTGCTACCCTCACAAAGTAAAAAAAAGCCACTTTCCCCAAACCTGTGCCTTTGTCACACAACTGCCAATCACCCACCCACACCACAGTGTGGGTTCACTCTAATTGGTGATCAAAAGCAATTTATCATTCAGGCCCCAGTTGTTCAAACGATGGATAGCGCTATCCACCGGATAAATCACTAACCAGAAGATAAACACTAGCAAAACCAATTGAGGTATCCAGTGGATAGTGATTTATCCCATGGATAGTGCTATCCATCGTTTGAACAACTGGGGCCAGGTCTACACTGGTGTTGACTATGCTCATGAGTCGCTGGAATCCTTCTGCATCATCTGCTGCTGTGTTGTCTACTCCTTGAAGCAATTTTCATTGTGACGCCTCTCTCACTTCCAAGACCTGATAGGCTCAAATTGTCATCTTTGCAGTAGCTTAGATACTGCGTGGTCATAGTTGACCTTTTTACTGTACGAATAATATTTGGGATACTTACATGCTCCCCACTGCCTAGCTTAAGTGTATGAGTGACGTACGCTGCATCTTGATAAAAGGTTTATTTACAAATGTTAGAAAGTCATCCAACTTCGCCATGTCAATCCTTATCCTGTTAAAACATTTCTCGTTTGATTTGGCGATCACTTAACCTCTCAAAAGTCTCATGTAACTTCTTCAGCCTCTCATAAGGGTATTGATATGCGTAAATGCTCAAAATCAGATTTCTTGTGGGGGCATTCTTCCAGGCAGTAATCATCGCAATAAGATCACCTGGAATTTTTCCTTAGGTGTGCCAATGGGTTGCCTATGTCAGGTCTGAAACAATTTTTCTCCACTGTCAGGTGCAATGACATGACACACTCAATGGCATGCTTCTGTTGCTCTGCCGATGGATTTTTTTTTTCAGTTGTCGTTTTTTGTCTGTTTATTTTTGCAGATACTCCACCTGGTTTTGTGCACTCAGTGTCACCAATGAAAAAAAAACTAATGTTAATGTTGGACTTTTAAGAACATATTGACATTATTTTGCAGTTCTGAAAACTTATCACAGTAATACATATGTTAATAATCCTTTAGAAGCCATTGACATTCCTTGAAACTTTTATTTCATTGAAACTTATGTAAATGTTGGGGGTTTTAAAACCCACTGGCATTTCGAGTGCTAGAAACCTTTAGGAAAACTTGTAGTTATATAGTTCAAAACCCGTTGACATTGCAGTTATTAAGTCTTTTTTTCACTAAGCGTATGTTGGACTTTTTGAAAACCATTGACATTTTGAATTCTCCAAAACGTTTATTACAATAACACTTATGTTACTAGTATATTAGAACCCGTACATGTTTGCAGTACTTAAAAACTTTACTACAGTAAAACTTATCTTCATATTTGTAGTTTTCAATAAATATTATTGTGTTCTACCAAAAAATTTGGTCACTTATTCAACAGCCGCTCAAATGAACTCAACTACATGTAAAACAGCTATGACAACTTCAAGCAAAATATCTAAAAACATCCAATTTCAAAAGACACATGCTCGTATTACTATCTTTTCTGTCCATTCCCAACATCTTAAACGCTCTTCAAGTGCATTCAGGCCCGCACTTTCTAACCAGTGGTTACCACTAGTCTAAAGAGCCAAGTGAGACAGGACCCACATATTTAGTGAAACTTACTGTCAGACCAAACTCTAGTATAAGCAAGGCATACTGCCCCTGTCCAGCAGGAATTGATGCAAGGTGTAATCATTTAGCAGCTACCCTGCTTGCTATTGAAGATATG
>NC_090869.1:29970606-29988106 GCF_036669935.1 Montipora foliosa | reverse complement strand
TAATGTAATCAATCTCCTTGTTAGTATCAGTGCACGCTAAGGCCAGCTTATGACAAATACATGAACACTGATCAAGACTGGGTTGCGCTCTTCAAGCTTTGTTGCTACACCGTTGTTTTTTCCAGTCATCACTGAAGCCCCGTCTGTCGCAAGGCCTTTAAGATTTGTTAGACTTAAACTGCACTGCTGCAACTCATCCTTGATAAGGGATATTAGGGCATCAGCATTGGCACTTGCAAATTCCTCTAGGACGTTTTGGACTGATAGAAATGTAATATCCATGCAAGCAGTAACAGGCTTACAACTGTATGAATGTAAGCATTTGGGATTGCACAGAGATGTCAGTGACTTCATCTACCATGAGCCCATAACTTTGGGCCTTTTGTGCACTGTGCACTATTTCTTCCTTGATGGATTCTCCCAAGACGAGGAAGATTTCTCGGATAGACCTTCAGACCTGTGATTGTAGTATTCGAGATGGTTTACAGCAGGGGAATCCTCTGCAAACTTAATCAAGTTAAGAAACTTTCTGTTTGCAATGTGCTCCTTTGCCAGAAAGTTAGCAACCGAAAAAGCCTTCTCCAAGACTTCCTTGGCAGTTTCTTTTCGTTCGACAACTTTTTTATGGAATACAGACATGCGCTGTAAAAGTTCTTGACTGACTGCTTTACAATGTCGGTCAGAATCACGATGTACCTTAAGGGCGTCGAACTTTAGTGGCATGCTTGCTGTTTGAGTGAAGGCTGATTCTTCTTTATTTTGCAGTTTTTATGGCTTGCTTCTTGCATAACAGGCAGATCATACCTTCACCCTCTACAAAACAAAGCCACCAATTTTCCTTCTCTTGGTGCCAAGTATGAATGTACTTTTTCTTCTGTTGCTTCAGTCTTGCTATCTCTTCATTCCTTAAGCTATTGCACAGTTTGGAAGGACATGTGTAATAGCTGTGTACTACCGTTTTTGTACCAAAGAACTGAGCTATTATGTCTTTCCATTCTTAAGCACTCAAGAGAACTTCACATGGACGTTGTGAGGTCATAGATGTAGCTTGAGTGGAGGAGCTTGCTGTAAAACTACAGGGCATATGATAAGGGGTGGACACTGGTAAATCATCAGCCACTGTTTGACTTTCTTCCAGCTGGGTGGTCCAAGCACCTGCAGTTGTCTGCAAGCGTTTTTCATTACCTAAGACCAGATTGCCATACATTTTCATTTAATTTTGTCTTTTTCCTTATGATCATCTCCATAATTATTATTATTATTATTATTATTATTTATAATTTATTATTTCTTATTAGAGAATTTCTTACGATAACGTACAAACTAAAAAGACAAAAAAGACACATCATGCTTACATGACATAAAAACAGATAAATGTGTAGCGAAACACACACAACAGCTATTATAGAAATACAGTTACCTAGTATATGGAATACAATGACTTCACTTTAAACATTACTCTAATAATGAAACACAATGGTGACATTACTTATCGGAAAAAAAACTAATTAACTTTTCCCACTTTTTAAAATGCTTTTTTCCGTGAAGGAGAGCCATTGGCTCTTTATGGGACCCTCCTTATCCCTTGCATGTCCACTTGCAAGTCCCGCACAGATGTGTAGGAATGACACCTCGCATGGAGGAGTAATACAAGGCCATGAGTACTGTTCACATTTCTATAGAATGGCTTTTTGGTGACATTGTGAACTACTTTAAATTTCTCGACTTAAAAAGAAACTCTAAGATTTCCGTGAGTGCTCTAGGGAAAATGTACATGACATGTGCCATTCTTTGCAATGCCTTGACGTGCATGTATGGAAATTCCACATCAGAGTTTTTTTGCCCTCAACCCTCCTAGTGTACACCATTTTAATTGAATGCTTCTTCTATGGTCGTCTCATCTAAACTGATACTAATTAAGTAAGCCATATGGATCAGTCACTTTTATGAGGAATATGATATGGGCTTGACCACCCAAGTTTCTTCACACCACCCATCCCCCCTGCCCCACCCACCATATAAATTATCTTCAAAATAACTTTATTTAAAAAGTCACTGCTTACGAGCCAGAAGGCCCATCAGGCCGGCACTTATCTCTGGTTTCCGTAGCATTAAGTGACTAGGAGTATTTCTACTCACCCTTGGATGGGATGCTAGTCCATCGCAGGGTTATCCCCAGCATTTCGCCGGTACCCATTTATACACCTGGGTAGAGAGAGGCACCGTGAGAGTAAAGTGTCTTGCCCAAGAACACAACACAATGTCCCCCGGCCAGGACCCAAAACCGGACCACTCGATCCGGAGTCGACCACACTAACCATGAGGCCACCACGCCTCCCACAAATAACTTTATTGGAACCATTCTAAAGCCGTTACCATATTTACCCGTGTATAATACACGCCCGTGTATAATACGCACCCCAACTTTGGACTGCATTTTGAAAAAAAATAGTTAGAGCAAAAAGCAAAACTAGTGTGAAAAAAATCCATTTCCTGGATAAGAAAATTTGCTCCGCTACATACAACAGTAAAGTAAATAAGCCTATGTAAAGTGTTTAAAAAATGAAACCTTTAACTTTTAGTCACAATCGAACAGCACTTCTCTCGCACAAGATTCGTCATCGACAAGTTCATCTTGTTGTCTGTCCACAAGATCGTCTCGTGTGTTATCAAGGTTTTTTTACTACTCCATATTTGACAAAATACGACTCAATCATCTCTTCAGGCAGAACTGAGGTCAATCCGCCAAGAATTACTGCTAAATTGGTGTTTTCTCTGCTGCTTTCATGCTTTCAGTCACACAAGCTTCGGAAGCATAAACAAGCAGGCTTCTTCGTCTCCCCAGTCCCAACACGTGGAGCACGCCAAACTCTTCATTCCTTCGGCATCCATTCGGCCTTTCTCTTGGGCATCGCTGATAACCCTGTGCTTGTTTTCAACTTTAGGCACCGTTTTCCTCTTGAAAATCACCATTGGTCTTAATTTGGTCCATCACCAGCACGCGCCAACAAAACAGTTGCGTGACATTAATATTCTTCTCTGTGGTGTAATGTTGATCATTTGGTTCTGCGGCAGATGAGTGGCGTTTTGTCCATATTTCCAGTAACATGTAGTGGGTAGTAATGTTCTTTGCAAAGTTTTATAATATAACAGTGTGAAATCGGATGATCTTCAGCGAAATTAACGAGCGTTATTTATCAGACCAGCATCGTAAACTCCGGGGAGTTTCGTGGCCATTTTGATGTTTCAGTTTATCGCTCAAAAGTGAAGGCTATGTTGTTTAGTTTTTCATTTAAAAGGAAAGGTTAATTTTCTAGTGGATCTTGGTCAAGCCTCTCACTTTTCAATCCAAAACCAATGCGTCTTTGTTTTTATGCTTATGAGGGACGCGTGTCTAAAACAATGGATTCCGTGTATAATACGCATCTCAATATTCGGAGCTGTTTTAGCGGGAAAAAAGTGCGTATTATACACGGGTAAATACGGTAAATAAATAGTGTAATAAAAATCATCAAACTTTCTAAATTTATCGTTCTATGGGAAACAAGTTTTGTTAGGCGCTAGTGCCTTTTCCTGGTGAAAACGTTTCTAATTCTGAGAATTGTGCAAGTAACCAATAAAGTGGGATTCACAAATAATACAACTAAGTTGGTTAATTAATAAAGCTCTCTGTTGACAAAAATTTTGCAAGAGTTTGCAGTTCATTTCAAAACATTATATCCATAAACAATGACCCCTCGTTGTCTTGGTTACATTTTAAAGACACATTTGACCAAACTGGAACCTAACAAAGAAAACAAACCCAACAAAAGGCAGCTGGTCACCTCGATCAGCTTTGGTGTTGTGCTTGCATGCTCATCATGGCTTGTAAAACATGCATCTGTTTATGTTGCTGCTGTTGTTGACTCACCATGAGATTCATCAAATTTCCTTCTCTTTCCAACTGCATCCTTTTCATCTCCAATTCTTCCTTCTGCATTTCCTGAAGCCCAATACTTTCCATTCCTCTGTTTCTCATGTCTTTTGGTCATCAACTACACTCTGTACTCAGACTCAACTACATCCTCTCTTTCAATCAAAGCTTTCTCCAAGTTTGTCATCTCAGTCTCTATAGCACTTGCCTTCTCTTTAGTTGTGATTTTTTCCTCAGGTCCTTTCCAAGATTGTTATAGCTGTAACGCTCTGCTCTCTTAACCACTTTAAAACATACATCTTGGAGTTTGTTTAGATTTTCAGCCACCTTTTCCCACAGTACTTCTGTTGGCGCCACAAAACACATTGACAACCAGATTTCTTTACAAACCTACTCATCCTTTTCTTCATTCCAAATCATTGATTTCCTAAAACATGATACACATCATCACAAAATAAATTATTCCTTGAGAACCCAGACTGCACATGACATCAACAAAAGCCACATAAAAGCAGGAGCAAATCAAGTACGAATTAGGGTATTAAAACCTAACTAGTTAGCTTGCATGTCACCTTATAGGCTTTACCGACAAAATACAGTCATAGAATCAAATAACCTGGACAATGTATTCATTTTATCAGCTGTTACAAATTAAATGAAGTGAGGGCCTAACTCCAACTGGTTAAATGTTACCCTGTTTTGCTGCTTAAAGGGATAGTAAAAAACAAAAATAAGGAACTAATACAAGTGTAATATAAAAGGTTTTTGTTTTTGTACATTCCCGTTTTATTTATCTTGTCAAGTGAACTCCATCAGACAATCTCCTGGAAAAAAAAAACTACATATCATTACATTACCATTGTGTCATGAACCGACGTAGAACAGGAAAATTACTTACTTGCTGCCAAATGAATTTAAGACCAACTAAATGCTATTATAATCTTTTAGTTCAACAATACTCACGGAGAATTGATCTTCTTGGCTGAAACACTCATAATGGACACTAAGACAAAAACGAACACAATATTACCTACTTTTTCTACACAAATTTTATCGATTTATAGCTTGTAATCATGAAAAATGTAACGTTTACAAAATGCTTTTTCCAAACCTCAAAAAATGTCACTTTTGGTATTTTACGAATCAAAATAAGAAGAGGAATACTCACGTTCTCAACAGGACGCCAAAAGGCCAGAAATGGCATCCTCTACAAGACCAGGACACGAAAGGGCTGAGCGGCAGGTACTAGTGTGCATGTGTAAAAGGTCAAATTTACTTCCAGTAGCAGTCCTGGATCTTCCCGTTCTCTTTCTTATCTTACCTTAAGGTCACTGGTGACTGCACGTTTGATGAGCCACAGCCAGAGGTCGAAGTGGAAGAAAAATCGTTATGACAATCACCAGAGCTGACATATGACGGGAGTATTAGGTTCAGAGGTTTATCAAGAACCAATGTATACATCTCATCCAAACTGACAGCCTGTAAAATCTATGAAAAATAATATTTGTAAGACAATGTCAGCTTGCACTCGGTAGTTGACAAACGTTGTCCCCATGGAAAATCCCTTAAAATTTACTTATTGATTAGAAAATATTGTTATATTAATTCGAAATATGCATTGATTGTTAAATCATTCAATTAACATGAAATTGAACTTCATACCTTTGTAGCACAGCACAGCGTTAATGTGTACATTTGTTGGGCACGAATATCTCCTGTTTAAATTCTCACAGGCATTTTCAATCTCTTCAGTCAGTTGGTGATTCAGGCGTTGTCATGTCTATCCTTGATCACCTTATACACATGAGATGTAACCACCCAGATGCTCTTATGTGCATCTGTCATAGCCTTTTGAAGTGAAGTGTGAGCCTTCTCGAGGTCTATGCCCTTTAACTGAGGCTCCAATTTCTCACCTGGACCTAAAAATGACGAATGGATCCAACAATTCAAATACCTTGTCTTCCTTTGATTTATAATACATAAGTTGAGCTTCATTATTTATGGATAAAAAGAGAATTTGGAAATAGTTCAAAATGTTTAAAAATTCCCCCTTCCCCTCCCCCAACAGCCACAATTTTTTTTACTTTTTTTGTGTTTTGGGTCACTTCGGATTCTATGATACCATTAATGCGTAAGCACACATGCACTACTCTGGAAAGAGGTGAAGTGGCAGCCGTGGCAACGTCAATGGGCACATGGTTCAGACAGCAACATTTACGTTCCTGGGAAACATGTCACAAAGCAACATGGCTACCCCCTCTGACGGCCTTAATTATGATATCTTTACTGGTTTTGTCTCCAATATACACTTAGAGCTGTCCTTAACAATGTATTTGATGAAAATGGAAACCAATGTCTACTCAGTTGATATAGTCAAAATCATTTTCGGTTGTGATTATTGGCACCGTGTGCGGAATGTATGATTTTGTTGTGCTTGCACTGCAATCCTTAAAATGAAGTTGGAATGTATTAGCGATAACTAATTATTTATTCACAAGATCCCAATTCGGTGAAGGGAACAAGAATTACTTGGTACTTACTGCATTGTATCACTTTACAACAATGCTGCATATCGTCTTTGTGGTCAGCATCATCCCATCACAAACCGATGGTTGTGCTAGCCTGCTTTGCTTCCAAAAACTTGGCAGTAGATTCTGTACATTTAACCCGATCGATAATAATCATTAAGTATTTATTTACATTACACAGAGTATTTTAAACAACTTTTGAAGGTAGATTAGCATTTAAATTTTTAAGATTCTGAATTGACATATATCTTAGGAAATCCCTACCAATGATATCTAACAAAAATGCTTAAGATAGCCTCCATGAATACGTCATGTTAACTCAAAGTCTGCCATATTAACATCATTGAATAATCATTTCAAGTACCCTGTCGCACTTGCCTACGAGATATGGTGCACTGAAAGGGCAGTCATGCATTTTGAGAACAATTCTGAATGTAGAGCTGAAATATTTTCCTGCATAAACTAAGAATTTCAGTACAGCAGACAGAGCTTGACTGTAATGTGACAAGGTCCCTTTACTTATAATAGATATTGATCACCCTCCCCCGATTTATGTTGACGATTTCTCCCCTGTTTCCCCGGCCCCTCCCGCGCATTGTACCCTTACCGCAGCTTGCACTTGCACCTCTACCGCGGATTGCAGCCCCACCCCTACTGCGGATTGCACCCACACCCCTCCCTCGATTGCCCCCCTTCCTGGGGCACTGTGCCTTTAAATGGCCCCTTCCGCCACAGTTCCAACATCCTGGAAAAGAAAGAAAAAAGAATAGCCATTGTATTGGCAAATGTTAATTGAGAAGCGTTATCGAGTCATGGACTGTTAACTGGTTCACATTGCACAACTAAGACAAAAATCTTGCTTCATATAGTCGTGATGTTCTTTTTGAATTTTGCCAAATGTTATTGCAGTGGCAAAACACTGCGACAGTTCGTGTACGTCGGGCTTCTGTTTAAGTTTCTCTTTCCCTTCTACAGTCACTTTTTCCCCGGGAGACTCTTCACCTTTCTTATTTGCTTTTGCCACGCCTTGAAGATCAAGCAATCGTTGGTCCTGGCAAAACCCTGTAAAGACATGGCAATTCCCACTGAGGTAGAAAGGCCTCTCAGCAGTTGCTAGTCTAGGATCAAAGAGAGACATCAAGACCGCCTTCTGGTTGGCCTCAAGACCATCACAAGTCTCAATTATGGCATCAAGAATACGTAGTTCGCGTTCTGAAGGACTCGCCAGAAACTTGAACCAATATTCTTTCAAGGGCCTCTTAAAGAAATCTATCGGTTCAGCTTTCCCAGTTCGAGGTAGCTGGTAGTGGAACTGAGCACTTCCTTTGTGAACGAATAGAGCTTTTTGTTTTTGTACGTTCCCATTTTTTTCCTGTTATGAAGTGAACTCCATCAGACAATCTCCTGGGGAAAAAAAAACACTACAAAGCATTACATTACCATTGTGTCATGAACAGATGTAGGACAGGAAAATTACTTACTTGCTGGCAAATGAATTTAAGACCAACTAATGCTATTATAATCTTTTAGTTCAACAATACTCACGGAGAATTGATCTTCTTGGCTGAAACACTCATAACGGACACTAAGACAAAAACGAACACTATTACCTACTTTATCTACACAAATTTTATCGATTTATAGCTTGTAATCATGAGAAATGTAACGTTTACAAAATGCTTTTTCCAAACCTCAAAAAATGTCACTTTTGGTATTTTATGAATCAAAATAAGAAGAGGAATACTCACGTTCTCAACAGGACGGCAAAAGGCCAGAAATGGCATCCTCTACAAGACCAGGACACGAAAGGGCTGAGCAGCAGGTACTAGTGTGCATGTGTAAAAGGTCAAATTTACTTCCAGTAGCAGTCCTAGATCTCCCCGTTCTCTTTCTTATCTTACCTTAAGGTCACTGGTGACTGCACGTTTGATGAGCCACAGCCAGAGGTCGAAGTGGAAGAAAAATCGTTATGACAATCACCAGAGCTGACATATGACGGGAGTATTAGGTTCAGAGGTTTATCAAGAACCAATGTATACTTCTCATCCAAACTGACAGCCTGTAAAATCTATGAAAAATAATATTTGTAAGACAATGTCAGCTTGCACTCGGTAGTTGACAAACGTTGTCCCCATGGAAAATCCCTTAAAATTTACTTATTGATTAGAAAATATTGTTATACTAGTCTACCTATTGGTAGTGAATGCTGACGTGTAATGGATGGCGAAAGGGATTGAGATTGAAAGCAGACCACTTTTTGTTGTGCTTTTGTGCAGCGTCTTTTCCAGCAGTTGTAGCATGTTTCGCAATGGTTTGAAATCTATGTTGCGTTCTAGAAATCATGAGGGCTGCTGCTGTGCAGCAACTTTTAATTGCATGGGAAAGGGGTGGTCAGGGGTACAAATGTTTCTTCTATCTAGTTGCCAGGATCTAATTGTTGAAAAGTGGGTTAACTTGACTCTGAACAAAACCATTGACCTTGGGTTAGTGCTATTCGTGCTTTGAGTAACCGGACCGAGAACTCAGTACAAGCAAAACAGAGGTTAATTTTCAACAATACAATTTAGTACTGAACTAATTCTAGGTTTAGGCAGGAAGGTATGACAAACCGACAAATGTACCCAGGAGGTGTGATAGTTGGTACTGTCTGAATGAAAAGGAGTCTGAATTGGTTTTATGAGCTGATTTGAGTAAAAGAAATGCATAAAATGTAAATGAATATCTGTTCCCCAAACATGTTGATTTGTCATTCCTGTGCGGGCCAAATATTCATTCACACTGCCATTCATGTGAGCAAGTAATGCATGCTCCTTATGTCTGATATGTTGAACTATCTTTTCTCTGACTAAGCTGTGATAATTTTGTCTCCCAGTTATTGCATAAGAAAGGACACGGAATAAGCAATTGCCATCACCTAGTATTCGATACAGTTTGGAAGGCCTTTCCAACGGTTTGACCATTTCTGAACAATTTTTGTGTTTGACAAGCAGTGGCAAATCCAGAGCAGAACACCAAAATGCCTGACATTCAGTATTCCAAGGTTCAATAAAAAAATAGTTCTTTTTATTTGGGTCTTCCAAATTTAGACTGTCAGTAGATATTTCTGGTCCAGGATTGACTTCTATATCATTTGCTAGCTGAATTAATTCAGGTATGTAGAACTGATAGAGATAGATTTGGGTCAACCAAAGACGATTGAATCTCATCATGTTATAATTCTGAACAACAACCTTTAAAGTTGGTAAATAAATTGCTTCCACATAAAATAACAACAGGATTGTACTCCAAAATTTTCCTGTCATACACAACTGGTAATGTCTGGACGATAAGAATATAAAATGTGTCCCTATAGTTGCTCTGTACTGTTCCAAGCTATTTCCCATTTTTAATCTCACCTTCCTTAAAGGTGTCTTTCAACTTCTTTCTTCAACTTTCAAGACATAGATATGAACGAGGCGTGTTGAAACACAACCAAACGAGGCATATAAAATATACCATCCAAATGTGCTTTAAGCTGTAAAATCTGAAATCAAAACCAAAATACATGAATTTCCTGTAATGTTTTAATCTATTTTCCTGACCAGGATATGCAAAATCCTGGGCATGAAGTGTGTTCACATGGAGGTGAGGGACCCTGGTTAGCAGACTACCCACTCTAGAGAAGTAAAGAATATGACCATTCGCATTTTGTGTGATTACCACAATGTGCTCGATCCATTCGAGATGAACAAATGTCATGTTCAAAATAATGAACAAAGCATTATTCCGACACCAAAGAAATGAAAATTCCGTTGCGATAATTCCCTTGCCTTGTTGGAGTAAATAAGCTTATGCATTCGCGGCAGTCACTATTAATTCATTACAAAACTTCGCAAATTATCAAAAGTTCTTACCTCGCTATAAGTAGCAGTAGCAGTTTGTGTTCTAAAAAGGAAGAAATTTGGTCAGAAATAGGTAGCAGTTTGTGTTCTGAAAAGGAAGAAATTTGGTCAGAGATCCAACAAACGTGCATTAGCCGCCATTTTGTGATGTCTTGGTTGTTTTCTCGAACATTCAAATCACGAAATAAGATTTTCTTTTGTGAAACATTCAAGAACAACTACGCAAAAGCTTTGTCTGAGCCTTTTAAAGGACTACAGTATGCGTTGATGCCTTAATAGTTAAATTTTTGTTTATAAAACAAACATTTATCAAGCAAATTTAAAGCTGAACTTACCTTCGATCACAGAAGAAAAGCACATGGCACGAAACACGGCGTGCAAGGCATTGTGGTTGAATTTGTGGGTACAGAGCAATGCATTGTGGTAGAAATGTTGGAGGCTAGATTCCCTTGCCGATTATATCTCCTGACTTCGCTCAGTCGCTTCAGGCTCCTTTGCTGCGTCAGCAATTAATTCGAAATATGCATTGATTGTTAAATCATTCAATTAACATGAAATTGAACTTCATACCTTTGTAGCACAGCACAGCGTTAATGTGTACATTTGTTGGGCACGAATATCTCCTTTTAAATTCTCACAGGCATTTTCAATCTCTTCAGTCAGTTGGTGATTCAGGCGTTGTCATGTCTATCCTTGATCACCTTATACACATGAGATGTAACCACCCAGATGCTCTTATGTGCATCTGTCATAGCCTTTTGAAGTGAAGTGTGAGCCTTCTCGAGGCCTATGCCCTTTAACTGAGGCTCCAATTTCTCACCTGGACCTAAAAATGACGAATGGATCCAACAATTCAAATACCTTGTCTTCCTTTGATTTATAATACATCAGTTGAGCTTCATTATTTATGGATAAAAAGAGAATTTGGAAATAGTTCAAAATGTTTAAAAATTCCCCCTTCCCCTCCCCAAACAGCCACAATTTTCTTTACTTTTTTTGTGTTTTGGGTCACTTCGGATTCTATGATACCATTAATGCGTAAGCACAGATGCACTACTCTGGAAAGAGGTGAAGTGGCAGCCGTGGCAACATCAATGGGCACATGGTTCAGACAGCAACATTTACGTTCCTGGGAAACATGTCACAAAGCAACATGGCTACCCCCTCTGACGGCCTTAATTATGATATCTTTACTGGTTTTGTCTCCAATATACACTTAGAGCTGTCCTTAACAATGTATTTGATGAAAATGGAAACCAATGTCTACTCAGTTGATATAGTCAAAATCATTTTCGGTTGTGATTATTGGCACCGTGTGCAGAATGTATGATTTTGTTGTGCTTGCACTGCAATCCTTAAAATGAAGTTGGAATGTATTAGTGGTAACTAATTATTTATTCACAAGATCCCAATTCTGTGAAGGGAACAAGAATTACTTGGTACTTACTGCATTGTATCACTTTACAACAATGCTGCATACCGTCTTTGTGGTCAGCATCATCCCATCAAAAACCGATGGTTGTGCTAGCCTGCTTTGCTTCCAAAAACTTGGCAGTAGATTCTGTACATTTAACCCGATCGATAATAATCATTAAGTATTTATTTACATTACACAGAGTATTTTAAACAACTTTTGAAGGTAGATTAGCATTTAAATTTTTAAGATTCTGAATTGACATATATCTTAGGAAATCCCTACCAATGATATCAAACAAAAATGCTTAAGATAGCCTCCATGAATACGTCATGTTAACTCAAAGTCTGCCATATTAACATCATTGAATAATCATTTCAAGTACCCTTTCGCACTTGCCTACGAGATATGGTGCACTGAAAGGGCAGTCATGCATTTTGAGAACAATTCTGAATGTAGAGCTGAAATATTTTCCTGCATAAACTAAGAATTTCAGTACAGCAGACAGAGCTTGACTGTAATGTGACAAGGTCCCTTTACTTATAATAGATATTGATCACCCTCCCCCGATTTATGTTGACGATTTCTCCCCTGTTTCCCCGGCCCCTCCCGCGCATTGTACCCTTATCACGGCTTGCACTCGCACCTCTGCCGCGGATTGCAGCCCCACCCCTACTGCGGATTGCACCCGCACCCCTCCCTCGATTGCCCCCCTTCCTGGGGCACTGTGCCTTTAAATGGCCCCCTCCGCCACAGTTCCAACATCCTGAAAAAGAAAGAAAAAAGAATAGCCATTGTATTGGCAAATGTTAATTGAGAAGCGTTATCGAGTCATGGACTGTTAACTGGTTCACATTGCACAACTAAGACAAAAATCTTGCTTCATATAGTCGTGATGTTCTTTTTGAATTTTGCCAAATGTTATTGCAGTGGCAAAACACTGCGACAGTTCGTGTACGTCAGGCTTCTGTTTAAGTTTCTCTTTCCCTTCTACAGTCATTTTCTCCCCGGGAGACTCTTCACCTTTGTTATTTGCTTTTGCCACGCCTTGAAGATCAAGCAATCGTTGGCAAAACCCTGTAAAGACATGGCAATTCCCACTGAGGTAGAAAGGCCCCTCAGCAGTTGCTAGTCTAGGATCAAAGAGAGACATCAAGACCGCCTTCTGGTTGGCCTCAAGACCATCACAAGTCTCAATTATGGCATCAAGAATACGTAGTTCGTGTTCTGAAGGACTCGCTAGAAACTTGAACCAATATTCTTTCAAGGGCCTCTTAAAGAAATCTATCGGTTCAGCTTTCCCAGTTCGAGGTAGCTGGTAGTGGAACTGAGCACTTCCTTTGATAGATCCATCTTGTTGGCAAGATGACTAATAGGTTCATTCGAAAACCCCAAAATAGGAAAGCGTGCAAGGTTCTTATGCACATTCATTGCATCAATCATTGAGGACGACGAGGAGCCAATGTTAGCTTTCTTGTCCAAAAGGTCCGCCAATCTCACCCTCCTACTTTGCGAATTTTCGTTGTCTTCGTCACTTGGCTCACTTGGTAAAATCTCCATTGCTTCACAGAGCACTTTACCAACTTTTGCGGTCTGCTGCACCGTTAACTGAAATTTTTGCTGGATTGCTAAACTCAGTTTCTCGATAACCTAAGGGCAAAATAAATGACATGCATTTCAGGTGAGTACATAGGTTTTCCTGAAATTATACATGATCAATTGTGAGGGATAAAAAGTGAACATAGAATTGGTCTTCATCTCTGTTGCAGAGATGATAAAGGTATCATCGATAATTTTCCGAATATTTGTACTGCCAAAGACAACCTACTCTATTACTTAAGTTAACCCTTTTATTTCTTACGTTTTTTTTTTCTTAAAATTTTAGGTGAGCAGGGAACAATAAGGTCACCGTTATTATTGTTGTTGTCATTATTATTCACCAATGCTCTCAGATAAAATGTGTTACATCTGCTTTTCATTGGCTCCTGGCTACAACCAGTTACCTAGGGTAACCAATAAGCATCCTTCATTTTTCTTTCCTTTTCTGTCTATATCTGCAGCACTTTTTAAAGAATTCTCATAAAAAATATTATCTTTTTGTGAGTAGTTTTGGGTGCCTCGGGTTTCCTCCGCAACCTAGGGGTAGAAAGAAATTAGTTTGTGCACATTGTATATCTTATCCTTTTCCGCTGTTCATATAATATGAGCAGTTTCCATACTGGTTTTTTAGTTCTGCTATATTGATTAGTAGTAGTAGTAGTAGTAGTAGTAGTAGTCATGGTGGTGGTAGTGGTCGTTGTCGTCGTCGCTGCCGTCATGGTGGTGGTGGTGATTCCAAAAAATGAAATTTGCATTCTTTCTTTGCTTGTTTTCATGTTGTCTCTTAGAATACGTTACAGTCTTAAGAAATGCATATCTGTGGTTCCTCTATATCCCCAGTGCCTTCATCTAGCTCTTGCACATATCGTGATAGCTCAACTGCCTCAGCATCTGAAAATCTGATAATGCCATCAGGAGAAAGTGCAGCATTGAAACTACAGTTACTGAAGTAGGTTAACATAAACTTGGCCTTAGCCATACTGTTTTGGCGAGCACGCAGATTTTCAACCACATACTTCAAATGCCTGTTGGGAGGGTTATCCTGCAGAGCCTGGTTTTCTGTCACTTGACTTTCCTGAGAGGCTGGGATGGGATCTTCCTCTCCTTCATTGGCTCTGGGCCTATTCCTCCCCCTCAACTTAGTTCGAACTCGACTGGTGCAACCTTTTTGTCATCATCACCACCACCACCAGCAACAGCACCAAGATTTGCCACTGAGTCAGCCTCCTGAATCAACTGACATTCTTCGCCCTCTTGTTCTGTGAAGAAAGCATTATTGAGAGAAATGAAGTAGTTACACTAAGCCACCAAACTTACCTAAATGTCTTCAAAATAACTAGCAAATATTGGGCATCTAATATAGGGTTTGAGCTGTAAAGCAAGGTGATCAGTGACTTTGCACCCGGCCCATAAATCTTAACAAGAATTTTTGAAGCTCTTAAAATAGGTCAGGTTCACGTTGCAAGCAGTTGAACAATGACAACAGTTTCTTGTGTTGAAGGTTTATGCTAAGGCATTTGAATAATTACATCTTAAGATACATTCATCATCTCCAGTAGTCTATATGAACTAAGTTTTAATTTTGCTTAATTATAATTCACTTTTGACTATTGTAGTGACGTGTGGGGAATCTTACAATTTGAGAGGCTGCAAGAATTGTTTCTATCTCTACTTGTCTTGGTGTACTAGTGAATCAGAAACTTTCATGGTCTGCACAGACATCTAGTACATGCAAAAAATATCCTCCCAAACGGTTGGAGCCATAAGAAACAATGTGATCTAACTTCCCAGGAAGGTCAGAGAAGAACTATACTCCTAAGACAGTTGTTTCCTGTGTAGCTTATAATATCTCTGCCTGGGCCCTATTTAATAAAACAGAGAATACACAGGCTCTTTACCTGCTTAAAACAAATTATGTACCGTCTTTTTCATCTAAGCGTGGTCAGGTAACGGGGAAACATGCTTTCATTGGCTAAAAACGTGACAAGTTTTGTCTTCAATCATTCCAAGTTTGAGGGATGTTCATGCAAGTTTTCCTGGAATGGTAGCAAGATTGGGAAACCAAAGACCTTTTCTAAGTTATTGACCCTGATCTCATAAAGTACGCTTCAATGTAATTTGATTAATCCTTGTACAAATAGATAAAATTAAGTATAAAGCAGTACCTTTAGTAACTGGAGAGGCAGCAGGTAATCTGTTTTCATCGATGGAACTACTTGAACTCTCTCCTGCCACTGTAAGACCTGCGCTGGCAGCAATTTCTCGAATGGTCTCAGCGCAGTTTTCAATCACAGGGCGGGCGTGTGAAGGCAAACGTGGCAATGAACTTAAACCGCCTTCATCACGTAAAAGTTTGAGTATTAATCGCTTGGGAATATGAACATATTCATCCGGAGCATCTCTAGCTGCCATTTTGAAACAAACGACAGTTCAATCGCTCCGAAAATACTGGTAACAGGTTGAAATGGCGGGAAGAAACCCTCGTCCCAGGCTCTCTTCGGGGGTTGGAACGGTGTTGACTTGATCATTTTAACGTCCATTTGAGCTTTGTACCAAGTAAATTTGATAGCAAGAAAAGCAGTACCAATACTATTTTGTTCGCCATTCTGCAAACAGCACACGTAAAGGGAGTTTTAACCGAAGTGAAGAAAAGTTTTCATCGTGAGATTGCGAATAATTTCCTAGGATGAAGCCTGGATAGTGACTGAGAACATTTACAATATATGATGAACGATGCGAGAAAATGATTGATAAAATGAACAAGTCAGCAGTATGAAATCTAGTCGCTACAAAGCAGAATGGAGAGAAAATGATAAAATGAGAAGACCGAATTGAGCCAAACTAACGAAATGTAGACAAACGGTGCTTATACCCTAAATCCCAACCCTGAAACTAACCCTGAAACTAACCCTCACGTAATTTGCAACCCTTGCTCTAACCCTTAGATAATTCTTATTTCTAAGCTTAACCCTAACGCCAACACGTTGATTGTAAGGGTTAATTTGATTATTTTACAACCCTTTTGTAGATTGTTAGGGTTAGTTTGATTAAATTACAACCCTTAACATAACCCCTACTGTTTTCCTGTTAGCTTTCAAAACAAATGGAAATTTACCCTTATCCCGAATGGGTTTACTGTTTTTTTGCAAGGGTTGTGCCGATTCGAGAAGGGTTGATTTCTCTTATTGAATAGGGTTGAAACTTATATAACCCTTTGTGTTTCATAAGGTTTTTCGTCTGGTGATGAGGCAGGGTTGAATTTCGAAGCTTTTGCGTGACACGATAGTAAAATAGTGACCGAATTACGGTTAGAATGCTGTCATGTAGGTTAAAAAGTGACTTATCTCCTGAAATTTTGCAATCCTTGTATGACAAATACTCGTAGAGAATATTCATGAGCGCTTGGAAGGCAACTGCAGGCTTTTTATAGCGAAACTCGATGAGGTATATTTTTTCTACAAAGGTCTGCACTTGAGGGCTCGAAA
The DNA here is from genome assembly GCF_036669935.1 of Montipora foliosa. Classification (NCBI taxonomy): domain Eukaryota; kingdom Metazoa; phylum Cnidaria; class Anthozoa; order Scleractinia; family Acroporidae; genus Montipora; species Montipora foliosa. The sequence goes on along the minus strand of NC_090869.1, from coordinate 29,971,286 downwards.
TAATGGCCGGTCAACGGACAATGTCCGAAGTGATTTGGGAGTTGACCGGTCAACCTTTCGTCTTGCCGGTCATGTTGACCGGTCACATTTGATCGTTTTGAAAATGAAATAAATTATAATTTCCATGCTGTTCAGCTGTTTCAGTTGTAGCAAGTCGCTGTATATTGTCAGTTGCGGAACTTTGATCTGAAATCCTGGGTGAAATGCAGACAATGACTGACAATGACTGCTTTAAAGTGCCATAAGCTCTAAGCAACAACTTTTTGGGAAATATATAAGGCCAGTTTTGGTTCATGAGCCCCTGTTTTAAGAGTTATTTATTTTATATAATTTGACAGGTCAGAAACGGTATGTGACCGAGCTACAATGAATTTGTCCGGTCATCGCGTCCGGATACTCTCCGGAAATATGGAAATTTGGGTGCATTTCACCGGCGGTCTATTCACGCTTTGCATTATCGGGCGATAATTGTGATAAATGATTGCAATCTCTGCCTCATTATCGTCTTCCTTAGTACAGGCGATAATGTGGCCGTGTCTTTCAAACATCGGAAGGTGATCTATCTGTGTGGGGTTCACTTCCTTATTTCTTGTAGGTCTGTCTTCGAATACTAGTTCGAGATGGCTGGTATTTTAAGCTCACAATGCTTAATTTAATCCTAACTTGCAAACAGTTCGACT
>NC_090869.1:29963106-29968106 GCF_036669935.1 Montipora foliosa | reverse complement strand
TTTGCATAAATTAAACTCCAAACGCATAACTTATAATTTTATGTGTCTGTCCGCATATTGACAATATAAATTAGCCAATGAGCGAGCGAGAATTTTGCAGTCATTGTAAAATATTCTTTTCTTTAAATATAGGATGCATACCAAGTCTCAGTAACATTGATCCATAGCTTCTTTTCTAAATTTTAATTTGTGACAAAACTAAGAAAACCTATAAATTCCCGAGTTCTTGTTTTCTCTTAGAAGTTAGACTATCCCTAAGGCACTTTCCATACAAGTTCTTATAAATATTTCACATGGTTTATCCCGTAAAGAATGTGAGCTACGAGTTTAAAACTGCATGCGATAACGTTTCAGTTAACAAGGCCTTTCAGTTAGCGTGCAACGTTTCCGGTTATCTTGTTTTCTCTTAGAAGCCATGTGAAAACTGTGATTTTATTTAACCCTTTCAGGCCCGAGGGGTTCCCCATTGACGAGTAAAATCGTCTGGCGTTAGACAGAGTAAAATCTATAAGTGCCATTTGGCACTATCGGGCCTGAAAGGGTTAAACGGGGACATAGTTTTTGGATGCTGTTAGCTTAACCCTTTCAGGCCCGAGGGGTTCCCCATTGACGAGTAAAATCGTCTGGCGTTAGACAGAGTAAAATCTATAAGTGCCATTTGGCACTATCGGGCCTGAAAGGGTTAAACGGGGACATAGTTTTTGGATGCTGTTAGCTTAACCCTTTCAGGCCCGAGGGGTTCCCCATTGACGAGTAAAATCGTCTGGCGTTAGACAGAGTAAAATCTATAAGTGCCATTTGGCACTATCGGGCCTGAAAGGGTTAAACGGGGACATAGTTTTTGGATGCTGTTAGCTTAACCCTTTCAGGCCCGAGGGGTTCCCCATTGACGAGTAAAATCGTCTGGCGTTAGACAGAGTAAAATCTATAAGTGCCATTTGGCACTATCGGGCCTGAAAGGGTTAAACGGGGACATAGTTTTTGGATGCTGTTAGCTTAACCCTTTCAGGCCCGAGGGGTTCCCCATTGACGAGTAAAATCGTCTGGCGTTAGACAGAGTAAAATCTATAAGTGCCATTTGGCACTATCGGGCCTGAAAGGGTTAAACGGGGACATAGTTTTTGGATGCTGTTAGCTTAACCCTTTCAGGCCCGAGGGGTTCCCCATTGACGAGTAAAATCGTCTGGCGTTAGACAGAGTAAAATCTATAAGTGCCATTTGGCACTATCGGGCCTGAAAGGGTTAAACGGGGACATAGTTTTTGGATGCTGTTAGCTTAACCCTTTCAGGCCCGAGGGGTTCCCCATTGACGAGTAAAATCGTCTGGCGTTAGACAGAGTAAAATCTATAAGTGCCATTTGGCACTATCGGGCCTGAAAGGGTTAAACGGGGACATAGTTTTTGGATGCTGTTAGCTTAACCCTTTCAGGCCCGAGGGGTTCCCCATTGACGAGTAAAATCGTCTGGCGTTAGACAGAGTAAAATCTATAAGTGCCATTTGGCACTATCGGGCCTGAAAGGGTTAAACGGGGACATAGTTTTTGGATGCTGTTAGCTTAACCCTTTCAGGCCCGAGGGGTTCCCCATTGACGAGTAAAATCGTCTGGCGTTAGACAGAGTAAAATCTATAAGTGCCATTTGGCACTATCGGGCCTGAAAGGGTTAAACGGGGACATAGTTTTTGGATGCTGTTAGCTTAACCCTTTCAGGCCCGAGGGGTTCCCCATTGACGAGTAAAATCGTCTGGCGTTAGACAGAGTAAAATCTATAAGTGCCATTTGGCACTATCGGGCCTGAAAGGGTTAACGATGGTCTTCCTATTTCCTTGAATACGAGGATATCAGTGAAAACTATTTTTGCTTCCTCGGGCACTGTTTGCTAAAAGCTGCCGCTTTCATTGAAGATACCCTTATTTAGAAACTCTTGTCCCTTTCCTCGTAGGAAAATGATGTCATTGATTAAAACATGGAATGTTACGCGTGTCCCCATTGCTGACAACATCGTGATCAACTAATGTATCCCTTGGAAGCTGGATATCTCTGACTGATTTTAAGAAGCTGTTGAATCCCTGACTGATTTAAAGAAGCTGTTGAAGGAAATCCAACTTTACACGTTATCATGTTTGTACCTTTCAAAAACATTAGCAAGTTATGGTTTTTTCGGTCTTTCCACCTTTTGGTGACACTTTCTTTAGAGCCAGTAGATATATAAAAGTAACCATTTAGTTAACGATGGCTATGCACTAGGCGCCTTTAAATGATTTCGTTCTGAATCACGCTAGATTTCAAGGGTGGGAAATATGTCCTCTGTAGCATTCGACGATATGTTTTCCATCAGGCGTGGAAAGGAACTGTTCTTCTGTTTCATGCAAGCGAGGCAAAAGTTATTCTCCAATGTCGACGACATAACTTTCAGCAACGCCTTACGTCAGTTAGAAGTTGACGTAGTTCCATGTACGGGAGAAGAGTTTTTTTCTATTCAACAACGTCTGCCAGATGAATTTTTTCCCTTCAATTTAATTAAAGAACAAGATTTGTTACGCTTAAAGGGGCTGTTGCAATTAGACCTTTCACCGACCATCGATTCTTCGCCTAACCTTACGCCACGGCACAGCGGACCTGACAATCAATCCAATTACTTTACGCAACCTCCCAGATTGCAAACAAATACCAAACCGTTAGAATCCAGTTTCTTCATGTCAACATTTTCAGTTGGAGCCAATGTCGCGGGGGTTGGCCCCAGTGAAAAAGACAATCAATCTAGTTGGTGGGGGCAAAGTTTGCCAGTGCCAAGTTTCACTGTCTTGCAATCACAGCCAGGGCCTCATCAAAGCAGTGATCGTTCTCTGAGGGACACTGGAAATGAATTAACTGCTACGACTAGGCTTGAAAGCAATGTTCCGCATCTAACGAACTATTCCCTCGACAAGGAAACGCGTGCTGCAACACCCACAGGTGCAGATTCTCCTCATGCGGAAGGTCAGGTCCCCTGTGTTGACGCTAGCGAAGACAAAGATGTAACAAAATCGAGAAGGAGAAAAACTCTTTCAGAATCAGAAATGCCCACCAGTCTGTGTTCCGAACTTGCTGAAATACGAAATTTTTACTCGCTGAATCTTAACTGCGATCGTGAGGGAAGTTCTTTGCAATCGTCCACTATTGATAAAATGCTCGAAAGGGTCAATATATTTCTGTGGTTCATGAAGAAAGTAAAAGCAATGGAACCCACCCTTTCACAATGCGCAAATCCACAGCTCGTCCAGGATTTTGTTAAATTCATGATGGAAAAGCAAGGCAGTAAGCCAGTCACCTGTAGCAGATACTTGTCGGCTATAATAAGCGTTGACAAAGTACCATTCGTGTGCGCTCAAAGTGAGGAGAGGGAAGCCTCCCTTGAAAAGATTAGGGCCATTCAGAGGCAACTCGAGCGTTTGTCGAGAAAAGAGCATGTCGAAGAAGTGTCTGTCACCGGTCGGCAATCCAAAGTCGTCTACTCGGAGTTACTAGATTTATGCCGTGAATTGCAGTGGGAGGTCACCGAAAAAACCGGCTCTGTTAGGGCGCGAAGTTCCATGAACCTGTGTCTGCTTCTTCTCTACTGCACCGCAAACCCTGGGCGTGTCAAAGAATACATCTCGCTCCGTATTTACAAAGATCAAACGGCAGACCAAATGAAAGGGCATAATTTCATCTGTTTTAACGAGGATGGCTCCGTTATTTTAATTGAAGATAATTACAAGACCAGACAAACATACGGCACAAATAGAACTGATTTGAGCTCCATGCCATTCTTGACTTACCATCTACAATTATACAACTCGAAGCTGAGGTCGCTTTTGCTTAACAGCAAAGAACATGACTACTTTTTCGTCAGTCCGAGAGGCGATAGGTTCTCGCATGCAGCCTACACCAATTACGTGTCGGCTTTGTTCGAAAAGTACTTCTCTCGCAAGCTGACAACAGTGGACCTGCGCAAAGCGGTCGTAAATCACTTTCTGAGCCTACCGGAAAGCGGCGATCAGTCCCTGAGAGAATCGCTGGCTACCGTCATGAAGCATTCCGTGAGGACGCAGCAGAAATATTACGACGAACGGCCCTTAGAGCAGAAAAAGGAAAAAGCACTCGATCTCTTAAGCTCAATGGCATGTAAAACCTTGGGTGAAGATTCTGTAGAAGTTCTCAGTGACGAAGACGAGGAAGGCAACATAGAATACCTGCCAACCCAAGGTGAATTTGTAGCGTTGGTGGCAGCCAACTCGACAAAACATGTACCTGAAGTTTTCGTCGCAAAAATATTGAGACTCTCGCAAGACAGGAAAATGGCCTACCTAGCCGAGTTTTCCGAATCAGAGCCCGGCAAATTTCGACTGAATGCAGGAAAAAGTTTCAGAGAGAAAGTCAGTGCCTTGATTTACCCAATAGACATAGTTTACTTGCATTCGGACGGTTTATACGAATTGAGAACACCAAAAATTGACATCCACAATCAGGTCTATGCAAGAGACTCCAAGAAATGACACTGTGTTCCGGTAATCGTACTGTCTTTCTTCTCCGACCGCCAAACAAGGCTTGTGTTTGAGACATCGCTATCGCTTCTGCGGGTTCGCTACAGAGGACACTTTTCCCACCAGGGCCCGGTTGTTCGAAAGCCGATTAGCTTAATCCAGGATTAGCGTAAACTTTTGTTTTAAGTTTTCAACTTTTTGATGAAAGTTTTTTTCCCTTATTTTTGTTTTTCAAGATTGACCTCTTCTAACGAAACGTTTTGCCGAATATCAGCGTTGAACAGCATTCGAGAGTACAGAAATAAACTCCTTAGTTAGTTAGGGATTAGCGTTAATCGGCTTTTAAACAACCGGGCCCAATAGAATTTTTTTTCGGAATAATCTCGTACTGAATATTAGCGACCGATTGATCAAAGCCAGCCACAAGAAAGGAAGAGACCAAATTCGCCCAAAATTAGTCTTAGCGCTCGTTTGTTTTTATTTTTAAATGACGACT
>NC_090869.1:29940606-29948106 GCF_036669935.1 Montipora foliosa | reverse complement strand
ATTCGTTACAACTGCAGCTACCAACTAATTCCGTCAGAAGATCTATGTAGGGCTTCTTTCGTTTAACGTTGATTGTTGAGATGTCAAGCTGATAAAAATTACATATGTCTTGGAGGATCTGCACAGAAAACTTTGCGAGTTTAGAGCAAGCTGCGATTTCACAGATGTTATGCGTATCGTACATGATCGGATGCTGCAATGATATTTCTGCCATGACTTCGTTACTCAATTCTTGTATGTTCTGTTCACGAATTTTATCCAGCTCTTCGGCGTGTTCATCTTCTTCGTCCCCAGATTCAGCAGCTTGGACAACTTTCTTTGAAGCAAGGCGTGAGAAAAAACTTGCAACTTGCTGAGAAGTTAAATAACTCGAAGCATCAAATCTAGAAGAGCCATCTGCGTTTCTAGCTTTTCTCATTGACTTGGAAACATTGGTGGGATCAGCTTTCTTTCCAGTATGTTCGCCGCTTTTGAATACTTCTGTAAGGTATTTTTTCTGGTTTTCATTCAGTCGGGTTCTTTGAGTACTGGAGGATTTCAACGCCCAGCCCATTGACAACGATGAACGGGAATCCGGTGCCTTAGCAGTACCAGTATCCTCTACCGGATTATCAACAGTGGCAACACCCTGTTCTAGTTTTGATGCATAGGACATCATTGCCTTATCGAGAAGCGTTAGGCTCTCAAGAGCATACTTGTGCTTTCCAACATCAAGATGATGTTCAAGGGACGAAAATCTTTGAAATGATTTTACGCATCCGTCTTCAGGACATGCAAACAGTTTACACTGACACTCCACGTCGTCCTCACTTTGTTCATCCGAAGCTTCTCCGGCATCCGATCCCAAGTGCTCCTCTCCTTGCTGGGTTTGGGGTGATTTTCTCCTCGCTGTTATCGCCGTGAATGTAGCCTTTGGATCTCTGGCCTCCTTTAACATGGTTAGCATTGGTACAGAGTATTTTTCTGGTAAATCAAACTGACTCCACGGCAGGAATTTACCTGGGCCAACCGCATATGACCTCCAAACTCTCATTCCCTCATTGCCATATTCAACGTTATTGATAAAGCTAACACCTTCCCATTTTACAGGGACTGGCTTGGGAATATTCTGTGTGTCGCACAGCATAGCTCTTACTCCAGGCATACCACCCGAGGACTCTACGGCATTCTTCATTTGCTCTGGAGTTTCGACATCTCGGCCAGAATTTAGGTATATTCTCATATGGTTTTTAATTGCAGCTGCTTTGCGGTCGCAAGACCCTTTGCCCCCTTGCGGATCCGAGAAATCTAGTCTGACGTTGATATCGTACTTCTTAGCTACCTGCTGAATTGCCAGTAGTGTGGAAGCACTGTGATAGCATCCTGCATTGTCCTGTCTAAAATAAACACGATTTACATTGGGTATTGCATTCTTGAGTTGTTGCAGGACGTCATCGATAATGGCCAAAACTGTGACGCTGTCTTGGTTACAGCTTTGAAAAACGTGAACAAATGACAGCATTTGGGGTTGACCTTCGACTATTCTCGTGGCAGTGGTTATGTGCCATGAAATACCTCGCTTTCCAAACCAATCAGTTTGACTTTCGCGATATTTTCTTGGGAGGTATTTCATGGCCCAATCCAAGACCAAAAGCACCGAATAAGCGTCTAAATTCTTTAAGACATCTAGACGCGCCTCATCTTGGTTGATTGATCTGAGTAAATGAGCCTTCCATGCTTCGATTCTTTTCTTAGCTAGAGAAACTACATATTTCATCTCATCATTCTCATCGCTTGAGATTTCAGCATTTTGCAAGGCAGACTCAACTTCGTGGACTACATTCGGAAACACGTCACATCGATCACATGCCAGGTCGTGCTCATGATCACAGGAGCTGATGTAATCAGGATCAGCGTGATAGCTAAGGGCGTAGGCCCTACAATGATCTGGGACTCTGGAACTTGGCGATACATGTACCTGCAAACAAACACGATATCTTTGAAATATTTACTCTACTTATTTCTACTGACGATGTTATCATAACAAGTTATGATTCAGTTTTTTGTTTCGTTTTTTTTTTTTGTTTTTTTTCGGTTTACCAATATGTTGCAACACAGTATTCGCCATTGTCGTTTACAGTCTTTACTTTTGACTCTCGAAGAGAATTGAAGAGAGGGATGATAAAGCACAGTTGGCTCTCTGTTGTCACAAGACATGCTGAAACTATATCATGCCTTTGTAGCTTTGCAAGATACAATGTTTATTCATTGCTTGTGACCTGATGTTATGAAATTAAGCCATCTTTAATACCTCCATTTTAATTTCACTTCAATTATTTCATGACGTCAGAAAATAGCATAAATCGATATCAAGTTAAAGAAAACAACAATTGGGCGCTTAAGTAAACAAACTTGTCATAGCTACTGGAGAGAACTCGCGACTAAAAATTGGAAATGTGTCTAATTCTTTGCGTCAAAACACGGTTATTCATGGCAGTCTGAAGAATCATGGATTAACAGTGATCTCAAATTGTCCTTGGGTGACACATGAAAATTACAGAAATTTTAAGCACATCGTAATGATCTGTTCCTTTGAAAAATGTAGAAAAAAAAAACACTTGGAAAAGTTTGTCCCGCTCAGACTCCCTCTCTCAACCCGCCAGCCACCTTTGCTTCTCCAAGAATAAAAACTGGCGTCTGAGTCCTAAAGGTGTTGCTCTTAGTTACACATTATATGTTGATATTACATGTTGATGGCATCCATAACACGTACGTACAACCGAGGGGACTCATAAAAACTTTCGTTATATGCGCATGTGTTTAGCTTTATGTATCACATTTTCAGCGGTCCTACCTTAAAATCACCTTTAAGATAGCGTTTGGCCTGCTTTAATTTTTCACTTTGGCTTTTTGCCCAGGAGAGACCTTTGCCATATTCGCCAAGGTTCTCAATGACAGCTGCCAGTTCATCAAAAGCCTTTGCACCCTCAGCTGAGACATAGTCAAGCCCTTGTAAAGATCTGCGCACAGAAGCAGAACATACTTTAAGAATCCTACACAGCGTAGAGCGGCTCATCGGGACAAAGCCAGTCTCATGGCAGTAACTCTGGTACTGTTGGACAATCTGCTCCGGAATCATTGTTCTCACCACGTTTGGAATTTTTATCTCCGTGTTCGATGACAACTTTAAGGTTTTTTCACCGAATGGCAAATCTTGCATCACGTATGAACTAGTGATGAATGCTAAGAAGTGGTCAAGTTGTGGCGGCAAGACTCTCATCCTTTTGTTTTCAGCCAGAGGAACGGTGGTGCCTCTACCATGAAGTAAGATATGATGCCGAGCGATGTTGAATCTGTATCTAGAGAGATTTGGTAGCCATGTTTTCAGTACTTTGAAGCTGACTTTATCAGCCATAATTGACAATAACTGCCTGCGCGTACTCCAGTGCCCTGCGTTCTGATAGCATTCGACCAGGACCCCCAACAACGTACAGTCAATGTCACCCGCGTCTTCGTTAGACGATTGTAAGCAATCAAGTAACATCTCTGCACTATTAGGCGCAATTTCTTCTAACGCTGCAAAGACGACCTGCCTCGCTTTGCGCCTGTGGAACCGTTTTGTTCTTTCTGCAGCTTCTTCCCAAGGTGTAACCATTATATGACGGATGGGACTAATGTCTCTGGAGGCCAAAAACAAATTAAGTTTTTCTCTTGAGGTTCTCGTCCCAAAATTATCTCCAGATGGAGTTGTAAAACTTTCAGATGGCTGATAGAAACTTGTTGGTGTTTCAGCATCTCTCATTGCACCTTGAGGTGTCTGTAATATTGGACTTACGTTCTTAGGGTTGAAGATTACCTCATCATCATCCTACAAATAGAAAATAACTTACTTTTATAACCTTTACAATTAACAACACTTACAACAAGGTAGAAATTGAGGTGTAGTTTGCAACCACAAAGCACAACGGCAACATGGGAGACATGGTAACATGATGCGAATGTGAGGAGCACGAACGCTAACAATAAAGCAGCAAGTTTTTTTTAAAAAATTATATAGGAAAATGACCCAAACCCTGCGCTGCGATGGGCTAACAAAGTGGGCCAGATATATGGGTTATTTACCAAGTGTGAGGTCAAGATGTCTGGATATTGGCCAAGTTCTTTTTTTGCGTGTTTATGGACCTAGACCGAGCCGAGGTCCATAGACTCGCAAGAAAAAAAATCAGGCCGATATCCAGCCTTGTATGACTAGCTCTTTGAGCGGGCAAGATGAACCAAATCGCGCGCTGCGATTGGCTACCCGTGCGGGCAAGATGGAGCTATCTTGCCCGCTCGGGATTTCGCGCTTGATCCCGCAAGATCAAAGATCATTTTTTGGTGTTTTAAGTCGTATAATAAATCCTTTATTGACCAAGCCTGTTCGGTCAAGATGGCTGGATATTGGCCTCGTTCCTTTTTTGTGTGTTTTTGAACCTCGACTTCGTCTCGGTCCATAAACACGCAAAAAAGGAACTTGGCCAATATCCAGCCATCTTGACCTCACGCACGCTATATCTTGAACGAACAAGCTTGGTCAATAAAGGATTTATTATATGGCTTTCGGATGAATTGTTCTTGCGGAACACGGCGGGTAGTCCCGAGCGGGCAAGATAGCTCCATCTTGCCCGCTCGGGTAGCGAATCACAGCGCAGGATTTTATTCATCTTGCCTGCTCACGGAGCTAGCCATATAAAAAGCGTTATCTTGCCCGATAAGCTCGGGATTACCCACTGTGTCCCGCATTAAAAAGTTGTTCTGTGGCACATAAAAATAGCGAGGAAAACACAGGGCTCAGCCAAAAAAGGTTTGAATATTTCTAAATATTCCTAAATTTTCTAAATTTCTTAATATTTTCTAAATGTCTCGAAAACTTCATAATATCCCAAAAATATTCGGATATTTGTGGGAAGGCTTGGTCTCCTTCCTTTTTTTGCGTGTTTATGGACCTCGACTCCGCCTCGGTTCATAAATACTCAAAAAGGGAACTTGTCCATCATTCAGCTATCTTAACCGCACACTTGGTGCTGGCCTCGTTTCAGTTCTGAATGTTTGGATAGCCTTATCTGTGTGTCAATAAGAGAGTTTAATTTGTTGCAAATCTCATCAGACTCATCCGCAGTCCTTTAATCTTGCTTGGAATGCTCTAGCCGTATACATAAATGTTTCGGTCATTTCGAGCCTGTATCAGTGATAAACATAAGTAAAACTAAAACCACTCGTAGACCCCTTTTTTACATGCGACTTGTGGAGTGTCACGTGACGTATGCACTACCTTAAAAAGTTCCTTATAAAAAGGAGAAACGATAGATGTATCAACAGCAAGAAGCTAATTAATGCTAATGCGAAGCCGTTAACAATTTAACTCAAGGAAAGCGTGGTATACTCACTAATGTCATTCTTTCCATTTGATCAGTTATGTTGGAATCAACTCCCATTTGTCCAAAGACTGGAGAATAATGCATTTCGGTGTCAATTATCTCTTTTAATCTCTGTCTACATGTCCTGCACACACCTGTATTAAGAGGTCGAAGAAACACAGTTAGGCTGGGATGCAACCTATTACTAACTCAAAAAATGAAAATTAAGACTTACCTGACCCAACTGATACGAAGAAACCAGTCTTACGTAAGACTCCCTCTGACTCTCTCTTTCCCAACCCTCTGTCACCTTTTGGCCAAGGTCCTTTGCCCTTACCATGGCCGGAAATGTCTTCCGGAACCCTGCACCTGGTGCTGGATCCTCTGCTCCAGCCTATTCCAAGTTTTGTCCGATGGTTAGGACATATCGTCATGGTGCGCAAACTTTCGCTTTTGCTGAATTTCGCTGCTCGGCATAAAATCAGCTCGACTTCATCTTCAGGTCCGGTAAATTTATAAGTAGACTTATGACTGTCGATATCCTTATTGCACGAAAGTAACGGAACAATTTCAGTATCACGCTTTCAATCTTTCGGGTTATAACCACAAACTCCACCAACAATAGCCTTAAAAGAACAACAACCCTCCATTTTCTGTTACAAAACTGAACCATGACACATATCAATACCCCGCCACTAAGCAAACAAAAAACGCCAAATATTGTGGCATGGCCAGGGTTTGTTTACTCAGGTAACTACTAATTAAATTTGGTCTCTTTTTCTCACCGATTAGTCACGTTGTGATTTCCTTTTTTTTATTTCACTTAGTTCTTTCTTCTTTTACCTATAATTTGTTCATAGCGATTTTTTAAAATTGTAGTGAGTACAAGCACTTTATCAGCTATTGTCTAAAATGCCTCATTAAGTACTTCAAACGTGACTTGATATAAAAAGTAAGGGAGCGTGTGGGGGGGGGGGGAAGACATAACGAAGGCACTGGTCTATCTACTGATAGGTTTCTGGCGGTTAGCTGTCCAAAGCAGTGCCAAATAACCATGATATTGACTGCGTTGCTGGGCACTTTTCTCAGTTTTTGAACCTTGTTTGAAGGTTCTGTGTCGACATGGCACCCTGCTAGAGAGGCCCATGACACGTGAATGAGTGACGGGCCAATTGTTTGTTTTTTTAACAAGCGCACACTACTACGCTACTCACTATCACAGAATAGATAGTGAGTTGCGTTGCAATTCAGAGAATTACGCGCTAGTAGATTTATACAAAAAAACGGATAAACTTGCAATAAATTGTTTCACTTATCCTAAGAGTGCTCAATACAAAATATGCAAAGCAAACTACGAATATGAAAACAAATATTGATATTTGTTTCTTTTTTATTTTTCATTTATTATATTATATACCCCTACCGGAAAAAGTACCCGCCAAAAAGGAAAGCATTGCGTGACGAGCTAGTGATTTTGTTGCGGGCGCCGACACGCCTGAGAGCAATGGTCGCAATCAAATGTAATATGTTGGTCTAGCAGGCTTAGTACGTACAAAGCAAGCAATTATCTGCAAATTACTTAGCAGTTGTTGACTTAGGTAGATGCAGTTGTGATCATATGCCCCGAAAGATGGTCACAGATTTATGGTATTCGACCACTGAATACGTGTGCAACGAACGTTGTGTACACAAAAGCAAACTTGACCACTTAAAATGCGACGAATGGTGAGAGAAACACGTTAAATCAGCCTTTGGACCTGCCTCTTACGGCAAATAAGGTTAGAACATTTCGAATTTATCAGCTCTGTGTCTCTTTCAACTTAATATGGGTCCATACATCTGGCGCGTGCTTAAATATATGTGTAATGCCAGTTGACGACGGAAGGTGAAATATTTGCATTTTTTACGTACTTTGAAAAGCTCTAGCGTCGCTCACAATCATTTGCCCAAAGAAATTTTTACGCCAATCTGTAGACCATCCTTCTACAATTGGACCACCAGAAGCTTAATCCATTTGAAGGTTTCGCACATGGTGAAAATTAATTGTATTCACGAAGTACTTTCAAGTGAAAGAAATGTATGTCTTCGAAATTTAATTATTTTGCACCCAAAAAATAACGCAACA
>NC_090869.1:29920606-29930606 GCF_036669935.1 Montipora foliosa | reverse complement strand
TTATTGAATTTGGTTTTCGCATGTTAGCGATAATTATCGAGGCCTCAGTTTGTGTTATCCGCCTCAAACTTTGGCCTTGATAATTATCGCTAACATGGTCAACCTCATCCAATAATTGTTAATTGTTGACTCGCATGACTATAGTTGAAAAACAGTATATACAACTGACTCTTTTGTATGCAAGGTTCACCCCATAAGGGTCTGAGAGTGAAGTGTGTTGCATTTTGCAGTGCTTCAGTTTATATTAGACAGTTACCATTTGTGTTTGTCAAGCCATTGATGAAACTCAACAATATTTAAGTATCTCAGGGGACAGCTCTTGATTTCAGGAAAGCTTTCGTGATATCTTCCAGGCATGCTTCTAAAAGGATCTAACTGTACCAGGTCTGCAATCATTTCCTTCTCGTCTGCAAGTGAATCTCATGTCGTGTGTTGGACTGAAGTGTGGCGAATACCAGCAGAAGTGTCAAATTGTTCCTTCACTTCTTTGATTCCATTTGCTGCCTTACAAACTTTACTAATGGATTTGAGAGTTTTGTTAGGCCCCATCCTCTGGACAATAGACTTGCTTAACCTATTGGAGATTTCTTTTGCCAAGTCATCTTCCATGTTGTTGCCAGGACCACCCCTCCAGTTGACAAAGAAACCCCATTTAACTTCTTCAGCAAGGCGTGGAGTTAGCATGCACTCCATGTGTGCAATACTGGTAAACATTTCTAAGGCATATTTGCTGTATGCTCTCATAGATTTGAAGACAGAGAGAAGTAATTTCTGATTGATAAGATTTCTTTCTCCATCTGCTTCTGCTGCAGTGTCTTTCAGTGGCAAAACAAGGATGGTAAGAAAGATGAAACACAGGGCATAATGTTTTACATAATCTTCCCCATCTGTGATAGTAGTCTTTTGCAGGAGATAAACATCAATGAATTTTCCAAAAACTTCTTCAAAATAAATTTTCTTCGTTTTCCTCTGATTGAGCAGAAATATGTGGGGGAAAGGTTTTTTTGGTGGGCATCTCCTCAGTGCTGGCCATTCCAAAAAAGGTGAGTGCAGCAGTAACAGTGTATGCCCTCCCCACACTCACGAACAATTCTTCACTACCTTCATAGCAATCAAGTACTTTTGATGGAGTGGCATTTAGGCGATTGAATTTTTCTCTGAAATACTTTAGAGTTCCAACTTAGCTCACTGATTCAGCTTTGTGCAGGAATGAATATGAATATTGTAACAAGGATGCTTTGGTGTGCCACATGACTGGTTTGAATGGGGAGCAGTGCTCAAAACGGTCTGAAGGAATGTGGGAACTGGAGAGCAAATCCTTTGCTCCAGCAAATCGCACCCGTGTCAATTGGTCACCAGCAAAGACAATCTTCATTTCCCTCATGGGATCATCAGGAGTGTCCTGCCTATGAGCATTGGGTTGTCCAGGTGCTGCTGGTGCCCCTGGCACTTCAGGGTTGTCAGTATGTGGCACTTCCTTGAGTATCCCTGCCTTGTGATAAATTTCAGCAATCCACCTCTCATATGCTATCAAAATGCTGACACAATCCTCATATTTAGCTTCATTGGTAAGTTCACAATGGTGGCTTTCTGGGCCATTTCATTACTGTAAACATGAGGGATTTGCCTGGGGATAACTGACTTCAACCACTTGAATTTTGGGAAAAATTCAAGAATTATTCTTCCCACAATTATCTTTGCACTGCTCAGGTAAACTTTTCATTTTCTGACATTTAACGAAAACTGGTCACGGGGGAAATTTCCAATAACCCCCTTAGGGTGAACATTTAGAAGGTGTGAAAAATTGACCCTGTTTTCAATGAAGTTTGATGCAAATAAATGAAGATCTTCATTTTGAATGCCCTTTCTCATATGTCCTTTTAACACTTTTAAGTCCCAGTTATCAAAAGTGCCCCGGAAAACTCTACCAGACTTCACTCTTTCAACCACTTCCATGTGAGAGGCAAACACCAAGTTTGTTTAGTCGGTCTTGAAGCTGATGATAAAAAACAAAAGTAATGGATTGTGAAATTCTAACACTTTATGGCAGCTAAGTATTGAAAACAGGCGTAGGATGATTATTATTGGTCCTGGTCCACACTGCCCACACTTGAGGTTTGTTTATGTTATTTGTTTTGATTCAAGTGAGGCATGGCATAAATTCAAACTATTTAATTCCAACTGCCAAGCAATGTGCTACATATTAATTTTAATTTATTAATGTCACCAGATGGAGCAACCTCACAGCAGTAAATTTGGGGTGTAAAATGGTCTGTCGTAAATAATGTGTCTCCCTAAAATAATCTTGAGTCTAGAATTCTCAGATGCAAAAACTAGAGTCTCATAATATTGGACTGGCAAGAATTTTAACCATCTCAAAATCTTGAAGTTTGATTGCATGAGAATGCTCTCCTAGCTTACCCCTTTTCTAGACCCAGGTATTATAAACTAAAAATTTCCACCACTTTATCAGACTCAGCCACTTTGTTGGACTCGAATTTAAGGCTGGGTGCCACATTTTGAGGAGACACCAGCGTTTCAGTCTTGTTTTTTCAAACAAGGGTCTCCCAAAGTCTCGCAGTTATACCGCTAAAGGTAAAAGAAACTGTTGAAAAAAACAGCCTAAGCTATAAGAAAAGCGGTTCAAAAAAGACCAATATTAATTTCATACAGGCATTTAAGAGTTCACAGTTTTTTCCCAAATCTTTTGGCAGCATAGCTAGCATTGCTCTAAATACTTTGTCTTCCTAAAATACCGACTTAATAAAAATGCAAATTCTCTTACCTGCTTTGTGCATCCACCCTCTAGAACCAAAACTGTATTGACACGCTTAAGGGCGCTAAGTTTGTGCCATCGTTCGCTCATCAGGATTGAGTAAATGAAACCATATTTCACGCATAAATCAAGACTAATGTTTGCAGAGTTTTTCGCAGAAACAGCACTCATTAACTGGATCATGAAAGGAAGATTCGTTTCCATTTCGTTCCAAATACTATCAAATGTAAATTCCTTCAGACTCTCGTAGCTGTTTCTATACAAAACAGAGCCTTGTGAACGTCTGCAAAGCTTCTGACAAGCTGTGCTGACCTCTGCAGCAATGGCCGATTTCAATGCTAAAAACACACTTGGACAATGTGTCCTAATGATTTCTGCCATAGCATCAGCTGGCTTTGAATTCAATGCTTCATTTATAATAGCTCCAAGGTTGTTTTCATCATCGTCCTGATGTTGGGAACCACGCAATGGTGTTGATAATTCGTCGGCATTGTTAACTATTGAAGAAGGGTCAGCCTTTTCCACGAACTCTTGCTAATCAGACTTGCTGACCTCGGTCGATGTTTCTCCGAACAGAAGTTGTTTTGCTGAAGCCTTTCCTCTACTTTTGCCAGCAGAACCTTTTGCAGGCTGTTTACAAGATGGCGACAATTCCATGCAACGCTTCACCAAACAGTATTGTTCAAGCTCAAGTTTAGTTTGCATATTTTGACACTGTTGTTTAAAGTCACATACCTTGTGGATGAATGCTTCACATTTTCTACAAATAAGCTTTGTAAGGCAATCACCGTCATTTATTATTATTCCACGGGCATAATGAACCTTCGAAGGAAGGTTCTTCTCAAGACCAGTTTTGCTCAAAACCCGAAGCATATGACGACTTTCATTGGCACCACCACAAAGCCGACAAACTGAACTACGAACATAAATCTTTGGAGTAGACTTTGCCGGAACTTCATTCATAACTTAAATCGTACGACCGCTCAAAAAAAAAAATATTCTACAGATCTCTCGAGCTCGATAGAATGTATTTTGGGGAAATGACAAAAGCCAATCAAAAATGAGGATTTCCCAAACTTTTAGCATAAATTAGGGGCAAATGTAATATTTAAATTAGTCATGTGATCGGCCGATGCCAGGGTCTTTTCCTGCCCCTCCTCTCCTCGGTGGAGGAAAGCCCTGGGAACGAGGTTGGGATAGTGTGTGCTATTACAGACATCACAAACAAAACCTTACAGAGAGTTTAGAGAAGGCCGCGTTTTGCTGATACAAACCTTCCACGTCAAATATATATCCTTCACAAAAATTACTTTAGCCCCGAATCAACACTTTCTTCAGTACTTTTTCTTGTTTTGCCCATTCATCAACAAATCGTAAGCTTAGTTCAGGTAAAATTTTTAAGGATTTGCTCCAGCACGAGGTTTCAGGAGTTGCAGTCACCATTTTGCATAGCTACCCATGTATGGCTAGCCTCATTTTGAATCCAATATGGCCGAAGCGTGACAGAGGTGTATTGCGGTCTGAGGGGCGTTTTGCACTTTAGAGGAATTTATACTCATTAATCTGAAAGTCTTTGTGTTTCTAATTCAGCTTCGTGAAGTTTTTGCTTCAGTGACTCATTTTCACATGTTAAGGCCACATCTTGATTGAACTTTTCAGACACCTTTTTTGCTGGAGATTCAACTTTAGAATTAATTAACTCCAAGGATTTTAGTTTAGAATTAATTAACTCAATAGCCTTCCAAAGTTTAGCCATTTCTTCTTCATGTGCACAAACAGTCGCAGTCTGCAATTGCTCTTCTTGTATTTCAGCTACAGAGTCAATAAAGTTTTCTAATTCTCTCAGGTCACTTGGCAAATCACTAGTGGTAACAGAGTCTTCATCTTCGGAGGAGTAAATTTCAAGATCTAATTCTTTGTCAGTGCATTCGTTGTTTCTTGTATTTAAGTTTGGGCTAAGAATATCGAGTAGCCTAGTTTTGAGATCACTGCCTTCTTTTCCCTGGATTTGAAGCGTTCCAGTTGTTGGATAAAATTTAACTGTAACTTATCCTGATTTGAAGATGGTATATTTAGTATTTGTTGAGTAGTTGATCCGGTTGATGGTGGAATTATTGCCATCTTCAGTCGTTGAGGACAACTTGTTCTTTAGTTTCTTTATAGTTATAGTTGAGAAACTGGTCAACTTCGGTAGCTTGATTAACTTCAGTACCTTGTGTAGCTTGACTGTTTGCCATCACGTTACACGTACATGGTATCATCTACTAACGGAGTGGGTCAATTAACCAGAGGGGTTGATTACATACCATATGTTATCAGAATATTATAATCATCAAATTAAAATATTACTAACGTGTTTCCTTTTTGGACCCTCCACCACTGGCATCCTCAACTTCAGGTGATGAGGAAATTGCTTGTATTTAAAGAGAACCTCCACTAATTTCACAAATATCGCCTAAAATGTTTCAAAATGTATTTATTAGAGGATCTCAAATAAAAACAGTGTCTCACCTAGTGAAATAATTTTTTTATTGTCCGCCAAAGATAAGCCCTATCGCCCGTTTAAAATTCCCGTGGCCGCCATCTTGAATGGAGCACAATGCACTACGGGCTGATGACATATCGTGGTTGCTTCGTACAGTCCAAAATGTCGCACTGTGTAGCCTTTGGTTGCAATAACCAAGCGAAAAACAGAAAAGAGTCAAGTATAAGTTTTCATGTTTTCCCGAAAGATAAAACATTACGCTGTGCTTGGATTCAAGCCGTGGGAAGAACGTCGCTACCTTAAAGTCCCCGTCTGTGTTCACAGCATTTCCATGCTGATTGCTAAGAAAACACCGTGAGACTTCAGAATGAGCTGCTTGGATCATGTCCCTGGAAGCGAAAACTTAAGCCTGAGGCTATTCCCACGACCTTTCCCCACAAACCAGCCCGACCTGCTCGTCCCTGTAGCATTAGAAGTGCCAAGAAGGGACAATGGCAAGAGGTTTGTAAGCAGGGTTATGGTTATGTATGTACATATACATACAAGCCTTACATGTATATATTGTTTTGATACCAAAAAATGTTACTTTTATCTAAACGTTGGCCGTGTAGCACTTATATTTTAAACAAATAGAGTGTAGTGTAAGATGAAGTGCTAGATTTCTATCCCATATGAACCATGTGAGCGTTAGCCCTACTGATGGAAATGGACCCACACTCACCAGCGTGGGAATTGAACCCACAACCTTCGAGTTAGATCTCCGCCACTCTGCAGACAGGAGCAGCCGTGGGAACTGAAGATGTTAAAGTCAGGGCAATGAACATGTAGAAGTACAAGGAAAGGTTACGTTTATACAAGCATTGGCATTGCATTGTCACTGCAATTGAAGCTTACAAGAGTTGTCCATCTATATCTAGACGCTAGATGCCGTCTTGCAGAGAAGTCCAGGTCCATCAAATCTACGCGACAATCAATTGCATCACAATCCCGTAGTTTTGTGGGTCCAACAACTGAGGATGTGGCTACCCAAACGGAATGGCCAGAAACGTCGAGTGCGGAAAATTCTGAAGTATATAGTAAACCAAAGGTTACAACATGCGATGTGGAATGCCAATTTCCCCATGATATTATGGAAGAAGCCTTGTCAGATCATACATATCTTAGAAAAACCATCCACGACACAGTACATGTACTTACTCACTTCCGACAGCTCAGACCAGATGGAAGACAGTGGTCATGAAGATGGGTACGAATCGCGAGTAGATCTCTTTCCAGATTTGAATGACCACCCTCCCACTGTCACATGTGAAGACACCGAATCTGAAGAGCATATCATGCTCCCAAACGTTGACGAAACTATGGACATAGTTGTTCCTCAAGAAACAATTTCAAGTGGGTCTCAATATTCCCTAAGTCTGGATGGCTCTGAAATCTGTAGCTCTCAAGACTCCCAAAACTCCAACAACAATCCAGATTCAATCAGAAGGGATACTTACAAAGAGCGAGGTCTTGTAGTTTATGAGGAGCAGTTAAATGAGTTATTGTGATTTTGCCCGAATTGTGGCTCCTTAATAATTTTGGAGAATACCATTGAAGTACAAAATGAGGGCTCTCAGCTGTCACTTAAATTAACTTGCATTCATAACTGTCAGTATCTATGGCAATCACAGCCACCTTTAACCGGTATCAAAGGAGGCGGGAATCTTCTCATCACAGCTGGGATTTTCTTTTGTGGCATTTCCTTCTCCAAATTTGAAGCACTGTCAAAACTAATAAACCTAAAATCCATTGGGAAGGGATCATATTTCAACGTCAGAAAACACTTTGTCTTTCCTGTTGTTAAAACAACTTGGAAACAACAGAAACAGGAGATTTTTAATGAATTGAAGGCAAGACAAGCAGGTTCTGTTTTGGCTGGAGACGGACATTGTGACAGTCCTGGACACTCTGCAAAATACTGCACATACACTTTCCTTGATGTGGAAAGCCAGAAAGTGGTCGATTTTGATGTTGTATCTGTATCTCAGGTGACAAATTCAAATCAGATGGAGAAAAAAGGTTTTGTTACAACTTTAGGAAACATTCAGCCTAATGATATGAAAGTTGACATAATATCAACTGACAGACACCCCCAAATCAAGAAAGACATGAGAGTAAACCATGATGAGATAGATCATCAATTTGATCCATGGCGTTTGGCCAAGTCAGTCAGCAAGAGATTATCCACAACGTCTAAAAAAGCTGGTTGCTCAGACCTGGCACCATGGATTCCATCAATCATGAACCATCTGTGGTGGTTTGCAGGGGGCTGCAATAACGATGCCGAAGTCCTACAAGAGAAGTGGGTGTCAGTTATTCACTATGTGACAAACCGTCACAGCTGGCCTTCATGTGCACCAATGATAGGGATTTCAGAAACTAACTCCTTTAAGCGCTCCCGGTCCATCAGCGTATTGTTTTTAAGATCTTACTGTACACCTTTAAGGCACTCCTTGGTGCGACTCCAACGTACCTGACAGAGCTCATCAGTCCTTACATCCCCAGGCGAGCTCTTACGTCTGCTGACCAACTTCTATTGGAGCAGCCAACGCACAAGCGTAAATTGATCGGGTTAAGGGCTTTTTCAGTGTGTGCGCCTTACCTCTGGAAATCGCTTTCATTTGAGATTAAAAGCAGCACATCTGTCTCTATCGTTAAAGCTAAGCTTAAGACCTACCTTTTTCAACAAGCATATTTTTAGACTTTCATTTTTACACTTTTGATTTCATCGATTCTTAGGATTTTTTATATTTATTAGTGTATGGATTATAATATATTTGACACTGTGAAGTGCATTTGGGCATTAGGGAAGTGCGCTATAGAAATAAATTATTTATTAATATTATTATTATTATTATTATTATTATTATTATCTGGTCACCAACTGAACTTAGTCCACATGCATTGCATTGGGATACCAATCCCTCTTTGGCAAGGTATATCAAAGCCTTGCCACCTATTTTCTGTTCTGAAAGAAACTTTAGCGGAATTACCATAAACGTCCATGTATAAGCCACACTTTTTTTCACAAAATTGAAGCCATAAATCAAGGGTGCGGCTTATCCATGGGTACATCTGTGTTTGGAGTTTTAAAAAACCTAATTAATATTCATACAACTTCTTAAGATCTCAGTAAAGAAACATAAAAGAAACTGAGAGCATGTTGCTGTTGTTCATTGACTTTTTAATGAGTAGTGGCTCCTAAAGGAGCCGTTTGTGTCTTCGAGTGTTTATCAGCGAATCTCGCTCTCCAAGAGTTCTTTCAAGTGATTAATTTTCGCTTTACTCGAACAAGTAAACACCAACCTACAAGGAATCTCCATTCCTCCGCACAGCTGTTTGCAGTGACCTCTTTGGCCAGCCACGTGCGATAAAATACCACAAAATTTGCGAATACTCGCAAGGTAAATGGCCGACTGTTTCGTTGTCGTTGACCACCTTCTCGGCAAATTTGTCGACTGCATTATCAAGCTCCTGTTCTGCATGAATTTTTTCGCCTATTGGGGTTACAACTTTATAGACGTGGTCACGATACCCAGGCCCTGGCCCAGACTCCTCCTCACATTTAAAGCTTGGCTACTAATTTCAATTTCAATTTCAACTTTATGGTGAAACCTTGATTGTTTGTCGGTGTTGGTTTATAGCAATAGAACGTTACTGGAACTTCAAACTTTATTGTATTACATTTTTTTCCAAAATCTGTGCTTCTAAATTCGGGATGCGGCTTATCTACGGATGCGGCTTATACATGGACGTTTACGTTATTAGTAACTATGAATGACATGTTTGGACGATAGGTACCAAGGCAAGTGTAAATAATTGTACAATTTGTCATACAGCTTGTAAGTTTACTTATTGGTGTGCTTTTTGAGATGACCACATTTTCAGGTTGAAAAGTCAAATAGTGCAACCAGCTGCTAAAGAAATTTGAAATAAAAGAAAAAGCACTGGGGCCATTCCATACCGACGGTATTTTTCTTTTGTTCTTGTAAATAGCTAACCGTCTAGCCCTAAGAGTGGGTTCTGTTAAAACAGAGCTGAGAAACACACGGGACATGGTCCAGCGCCAGTTGGCATCTAATGAACGTTGCATACCGCAAGATTACTGTAAACACCGGCATATAAGCTGCACCTTTTTGCTCAAAATTTTCGGATCAAATCGGGGATGTGGCTTATCTGTGAGAACATCTAGACACCATGCCATAAATTGGCATAAATTAACAAGTATAGCGAAAATTCTAAAGTCTGTATAGACCTGTGCAGGAAATTAATAAGAACTTCATAAAACTATACCACATTACTCATTGATCGATCATTGCTTTTGCGAGTTTGGTGGCTCCTAAAAGAGCCGTTTTTGTTTGAGCTTACACAATGATTAAACCTTCTTTGTTAAAAGATCTTTTAACCAGTTTAACATCGCCTTTCTTGAGCAGGTGGACTTCACTCTGCAGGGAATCTCCATTCCAAACACAAAGTTGTTTACAATGTCGACAATGGCTGCTCACTTCGACAGAAATCAATCGACCACGAGCGAGAATGCCTGGTTACTAAGCTAAAACGACCCGAAACGTTCGTCAGGTGTTGTTGCATGTAAATTCTAATGCAAAATACTGGATTTAAAATGCCAGAGAAAGATTAAATTTATGTCCTAGTCTGATTTTCATACTATTAGAGAGTCAAAATTATTGGTAAGAGTTTTA
>NC_090869.1:29910606-29915606 GCF_036669935.1 Montipora foliosa | reverse complement strand
GTTGAAGCTTGACAAGGTTGCTTGGATCCAGTAGCTTTAGTAGTTGAAGATGGAAGTGTGACAGAAGGAGAAGATTGTGAAGTTTGTTTCACAGCTGAGGCATATGACTTACCAGTGTTACTTAAATCTATTGAAACAGAGGATGCTGTATTCTCGGGTGGAGGAGCACTACAACAGCTACCTTGAGGCAGCAAGATATTAAAATGGTTTGTTTGAGTGCTCTTTCTTTTCTTAACATGTTCCTTCATAGAGTTTGAAGAGAAGAGCAATGGCTGAAAAACCTTCGGATTTTTTTCAATCAAGGTAGAACTTAACCTACGGATTTCTTTATGTTTCTCATTGCTCATTTCATCCCTCCAAAGAGCAATAGCGCGGTAAAAACAGTTTCGGTCTTCTCTGACAACGACTTTGCTCCTTTGAGGAGGCACATTTCCAGAAGCCATAGTTTGTTTATAAAAGAAGTAACTAATAAGAAAACGGGCTGTACACACGTAAACTGAAACTGAAAAGGCTTTATTGGGTTATTTCCTCTCGATTTAAACCTTGTGATATCTTAGATCATTACTGGATGTAAATTTTGCCATGAACATTACGCAAGCAAAGAACTTTATCCGTAGTTTTTGTCACATATTTCACGGTTGTTCTAACAAAAACTTACATTTTCTGCATCTCAACATTCCCCAAGTCCATTTGCGATAAAAATACGGCGAAAAAGTGTTGATCTTTCTCCAAAATCCGTTTTCTTGGGCGTGGAAACAGCTTTTCGCCATACATTTTCTTTCTAGCGACTAGCAATATTTGCCCCCTGGCGACCCCAGAGTTCTTTGCGCATAACATGGGTATCCGATTACTGGCAAATCATTCATTGGTCTGCCATTCACTATAGATTCCACTTAGCACATAAGAGTGCTTAAGCCTTCGTCATCCAGGATTTGTTGCTTTAGTAATGCCTTCATGACCTTTCTCACAGACCTGATACACCTCTCCTGCACGTCTCCATGGTGCGATGCAGCAGGTGGATTAAATGACCAAATGATATCTTGTTGCAGGAGGAATTAATGGATTTGCACTTGATTCAATTGTTGAGCCTTGCGAAGCTCCTTTTCGCTCTTAAATGAATAATTTCAATATGAACAGCTCGAACAGCAAGACAGCTAAAAAGTATGCCATATCTCTCCCGCGGCGGACAGTAAAAGGACCCAAAACAATATACTCCTACATTCGTAAATGGTGGCTTAGAAGGAGTCACACAATTCTCTGGGAGACTTGCCATTTTCTGCTGGAAGGCAGGTGCTTGCATTTACGACAGTCAAAACATGACTTAGTCACATCGTGAACACTTGAT
The DNA here is from genome assembly GCF_036669935.1 of Montipora foliosa. Lineage (NCBI taxonomy): Eukaryota > Metazoa > Cnidaria > Anthozoa > Scleractinia > Acroporidae > Montipora > Montipora foliosa. The sequence goes on along the minus strand of NC_090869.1, from coordinate 29,914,261 downwards.
TGCACGCCAGTAATCCAAAATTTCTGCTGAATCAATGACAGAGTATATTCCACACCAGAGTGACCGGTGGCTCTGTGGTAGCAGTTAACAATCATCAGGCCCCGGCTGCTCGAAAGATTGTTAACTCTTAACAAACAGTTAAATCCCCTAACCAATTGTTAAAAATTAACCGAGGATTAGTCTCGGTTGCTCGAATGCCGGTTATTGTTAACCATGGTTAAATTTTTTCTAGCCATAGGTTAAATTTAACGTACCTCGTTACGACAGTTAACTTGTTAACCACTGCTTAAAATGACGTGTTCTTGTAAAATCAGTGAAAGAACATGGCGGTTGATTTGCTTTTTAGTGGCATTAAAACTAGGCATAAAAGAATTTTTAACCGCAATGAAAATTTGCTCAATGGTCTCTCTAAGGTCTAGATTAAGTCACACTACGGATTTTCACTGGATTCCATTCAGTTTATCACCGATACGCTTGCTGCCGACCTCGAAAGAGGAACCAAAAGAAACCATGCTTTACACCTCAGGAAGAGGTTCTTTTTGACCTTTTCGTTTTTTCGCAAGTGGTAGTCTTTTTGAAGTGGTAGGCAACACAGTCAGTGGCATTCCTAAATGCACTATCTCAAGAATCGTCAGAAGGGTGTCAACAGCCCTTGCTCGAAAGCAGTACAAGTTTATACGATGGCCATCAACAGCTGCTGAAAGGCAAGAAATAAAGGAAGGCTTTTTTGAAAAGGGAGGGTTTCCTGGAGTTATTGGATGCATCAATGGAACCCACATACGCATGCAAGGTCCAATTGTACACAAGAGCGATTTTGTAAACAGCAAAGGGTTTCATTCAATTTGTGATTACAACGGTAAGGTGTTGACATTTAGTGATTTACATTTATATCCTAATTTAAAATAGTGCGTTCTTCACATAAAGCAGAGTCACGCAAGCTTTCTTTTCGCATGAAATAACAAGGAAGGCGTATGGAAAATTTGGAACCTAGAAACCGGAATCGCCTTAAGGAATCCACAAAAGGAAACTCAAGGGATGTTACTGCCAACAGGATAGCAAGAAAATCATAGTAGTCTCCCATAACTGGCTAACAAATGCGGGAGAAATGTGAATATTATAATATAATAATAGCAAAGTATTTGTCAGGGCATTTAAAATTCTCAATGCGCTTACAGTGGAAAGCTAAATATCTGAATTATATATGTAATCTTATGTAACAAAAAATAACTAAGTAAAATCGTATAACTATCTGCGGGTTAAAATAATTGCAAAAAAGAAAGGTTTTAAGTTTCTTTTTAAAAATAGTTACAGTCTCAGAAGATTTAGGCAGACTGTTCCATAGTTTTGGGGCGCAATAAGAGAAGGTTCTTTGACCATTAGTGGCTGTCTTGACGTTCTGAACTTGTAAAAGTAAATGGTCGGATGAACGTAAAGAACTAATAAGCGAAGTAAGATAAATAGGCGAATGTCCATTCAGAATTTTGTAGGTTAAGAGTAAAATCTTAAAAGTGATGCGTGACCTAACAGGAAGCCAATGTAGGTTCTTCAGCACTGGGGTAATATGGTCTCTCCGACTGCTTCCTGTGATTAAATGAGCGGCGATGTTCTGAAGCCTGTTGTAGTTTTTCGTGCTCAATCATAGGAAGTCCATAGAGAATACTATGACAGTTATTCGATCTGGGAGATCACAAAAGCATTTACAATATGCTTAGGATTACTTTGGGACATGTACTTTCTAATTCGACTAATTGATCTTATTGCAAAAATAGCTTTTTTGCAAGTATCATTAATATGTTGTCCAGTATGACACCTAAGTCCCTTACTTTATCAGACAGTTCAATTGTCGTGTTACCAAATGAAAATTGAGAAAGGACACAGTTTCGAACAAAGCCAGAAGTAAGTTGGATTACTTCGGTTTATCCAGGGTTACAAAGCAACATGTTTTGCGTGTTCCAGTTAATAATGGCATTAACACAATTTTGCAGAGTAACTAATGCCAAGGATTGATCGTTGGGTTTTATGGCAATAAAAAGTTATGAGTCGTCAGCATAGAACATGGAGTTGAGGTTATATGCAGCAACTATGTCTTGAAGGGGTGCAACATAAAGTAAAAGAGAACAGGTCCAAGGATTGACCCTTGGGGAACACCGAAGTCTACAGGGTGAGGATTAGATGTAGTTTTCCCTATGATGACAGATTGCTTGCGCCCACTTAAGTAGGATGAAAACCACCGTAGTACAGTATCGCAGAAACCAAAATAGGATCCAAACCTGGGTGTGAGAATTTCATGATCTAACGTGTCAAAATCAGCCAACAAATCCAACATAACCAGGACAACATCTTCACGATGATCTAGAGACATCAAAATGCCATTCAGGACACGCAATAATGCGGTTTCCCTGGAGTGATGCTTACGATATGCAGATTGCAAAAGTGGAAAAAGCTTGTTAGTTTCCAAATAAGGATTTATTTGAAACACTACAGCTTTTTCGATGACTTGAGATAGGAAGGGAATTTTCGCTATAGGTCTATAGTTCTTCAGGTTCTCCCGATCAAGATCTTGTTTTTTCAAAAGTGGTCGGATAAGGGAATGTTTGAGACAAGTTGGAAACACGCCCGTCAACAGTGATTCGTTCATGATATCTGTAACAACAGGCACAATGAGGTCCAGATGATCTTTAAGCAGCTGGGTTGGCATAGGATCCAAAGGACAATATTTCGTTGACAAGGCCTTTATAACATGATTAATCATAGAAGATCTGACTTGGCTAAACTTGGAAAGAGTTATTTGAGGAGCTTCCTTGTCAGTCATAAAGGAACAGTTGGTAGCTTAAGGTACTCTGTCCAGGTCTAGTCTAAAGCCATAAATTCTTTGGATGAAAAAGTCATTGAAATTTTCAACAAGCTGGTCTAGTGAATCATGTGTCCGTATTACTGGTGATCTTACATTGTAGTAACTACACTTGGTTGATTCAAGTAGGCTATTATAAGTAGCACACGACTCCTCAAATAGTTGCTTGTGGACCTCAAGTGGTGATTTCCTAAATTTGCGTTCTGCTTGACGTTTCTCGCGTTTCATAGCCCTGAGATCAGATGTGTACCAAGCAGAACAAGGCCGATAGGTTACCCATCTCGTTTGAAGTGGAAAATGAGCATTGTACACTTCCCCAAGAGTAGCATTATGTTTATCAACTGAGATATCTTGATCGAGAATCAGTTGCAACAATGCATCTGTCAGGTCGAACCTTAGCCGATCCGCAGGTCACGAGAATTTTGGAGCGAGGTGGCTTCGTGAAGTTCAGTTTGCACGTGACAATCCGGTGGTCGGAGTAGTTATTGTGCCGAATTTCAACCTTGTTTATTAGTGATTCATCTTTCCTCGTTATGATCACGGCGATGAGTAGAGCCAGATACATGCTGAAATAAATTGGCAGACTCTAGTAAGTCAATGAACTGACAGGCGTCGCTGTTAGAGGATTTCTCAATATGATAATTGAAATCCATCCAAAGTAAGTTGTTCGCAAAAACGCGAGAACTCCTCAAGGAACATAGCTGAGCTAAGATTGTTTTCCTTTGAAGACGGTGGTCGATAAATTACCACAAATCGACCGCCAAAATTTTTGTATTTCACAAAAAGATCAGTGTATTTGAAGGA
>NC_090869.1:29890606-29905606 GCF_036669935.1 Montipora foliosa | reverse complement strand
AAAACAAAATTAATGCATTTCCTTTTTCACTGTATGATGTTACAAATTTGTCCATTTTGGAAAATCCCTATTTTGGTAGGGTAAGTGGTTGTTGCTATGGGTATTGCGGTAAATTCTGTGATTGGTGGATTAAGCTGAATACACTTAATATGATTGGCTGATGTAACAGTCCGATTTCACTGTCCGGTTTCAACCATACACAATAATTGGTGAAAAATAAAGGAGTTAATGCACCAATCAAATTCGAGAAAAATTGTAATGATTATAATTGCAACATTGTGTAATTTCTTTATTAATATTGTAACTTTTTTGTTATATATTCCTTTAAACTTTCCCTGTGGCTTAAAGATGGGAGATACATACATGTCTGGACATATTTTCCTTAATTAACCTCACTCTAGTTGCCAAACTGAGAATTCATATTAATTCAGTTTGGAAAAACTTGCATCCCTCGTGAAATATTGCAGTTTTAAGTTGCACTTTTTTTTTCAAAATTTTACTGAAGGTCTCTTCACCAACGTGGTGGCCAAGTGGCCTGGCTCAACACATGACAGTTTTGTGTTTACCAGTTCAATGATACATGACAGGCTTGAAAGCAACCACTCATTCGAAGAGGGATATCTTTTGTGTGACAGTGGATATCCCTGCAAGTCATTTATCATGACACCTTACCCAAATCCAGCAACTGCAAATCAGGAGGCATTCAACAAGGCACACTGCAAGACAAGAGTGGCCATTGAACAGACCTTTGGTTGATGGAAGCAGTGCTTCCACTTACTTTATTCTGAGTGCCAAATGAAACCTGAAAAGGTGTGCACTCTCACTGGTGCTTGTGCAGTCCTGCTTAATGATAGTATTGATGGTGATCCTTTTGATGACAACCAACCTGAGCTAGTTCCATATCATGGGCCTGATCAAGGCAGGTTACTACGAGATCACATTTGCAACACATTTTTCTAAATCCTTTTGTTTGGACGTGGAGGAGAAGGAGTGATGTGATCGTTGCACTTAATTGGACGATTTGAACAATTTGAGTAAGCAACAATAATTATTGTCTCTTATAGTCACCTGCTGAATTCAGGTGGTTCTAATAGGATTAAAAGAAGTTGTACAACAAGACCATTTGGTAAATTTTGCTAACACTTGTTTACAGTTTTCCGCATTTGACATAGAAATGGTATTAAAAAGTAGTCTGGTTACAAAAGAACAATGCACATTATTGTCAAAATACAGCATTTATTAAATTACTAACTATGCAAAAGTTAATGCTGTGCACAGTCCATTCATCCATTTGATACAAGAAACAACTTTGCCAAGTACAATCACATTATATGAAAAGAAAAAACCCAAAAGCTTGTAAAAATGCTCTTACAGAACTATGGAATACAATTTATATGGTTCATCAAGTTCATTGTATTAAAACAGCAACTCCTGTGTCGTGGAAGTAAATGTACATTAACACGCTTGATATTTGACGAGATTATCATTATTGCCAACTGGAATTAATTTATGTCTTCTCCGCCTCAAAAAATGAAAAATGTAAGTCCCGTCAACATTCTCAAACCCCAAATACCTTTACGGTGCGCCTAAATTAATTAAAGGCAATATTTTTTGTTTTGGTTGCGAAGATGGTTCAAAATGGTTTCGTTATCTTTAAACATCTACCCTTTTAGGGATCAGTTCCACTATTTAATTTTTGCTTAAAAATGGTGTCAAAAAAAAGCCCAATCATTGTCAACAAGTTAAGGTCATTTCCTTTGATATAAGGTTACTATAGTAACTTCTAGATAATTTACGGTTGTTCTGAACCTATATTACAGATCAATGGGGGCAACTGTGCACCTGCCATGGACTTGTAGGGTTGGGGAAGGGGTTGGTCAGTTGCCCAGAAACTGGTTTCAAAAAAGATCTTTACGGTCAAGTTTCACATTTGACCTACATTTCAAGGCAACTGATTCTCAAGTAGTTTTATTTGAAGCTCAAGCTGAGCCTTTTTAACAACAATGTTTCCTTATTACATTCTAGAGTAGCACATCATCTGATGTGATCGGGTTTTGTGTTATTTGGTCCTGTTGACACAGCTGGTGGACTTTTAAGGGAAATATCATCCTGATAGCTCGTACTGGGAAACTGCATTCCTTCATGGCCATTGCAGTTGACATGTCGGCCTGATTAATCGTTAGAAGGGGGAAATGGGCACAGTTGCCTTGTGGTGATGAACTTGTTTTCGCAGATTGTTCTTGTAGCAACAACGCTAAGATTTTCTTTAAGCATGTCCAAGAGGAAAACTTCGGGATTTCCTTGTTAATGTGGTTGAATTGCTCGCTTACTTGGCTCATGAATGTTTCAGCATTTTTCTTAAGTTCCAGATCATTACTTGAGATTTCACCAATGTCAGTAGGTCGTAGATGTCTTAGGAAAGCCGGTCCTTGCGTCCAGCATTGTTTATTTGGGAGTGTCTACCATCACCCCTCTGGATGCCTCATCAGCAGCTTTCTGTGATTTTTCAACATATCACCAATGCGTAGCTCTGGATTGATCCAACACAGTGGGGCCAGACCACCCCCTGTTTGTGCGGATCGCGCATGGGTAGATTTTTTCAAAATGGCGCCGAAAAAGTCTGCAAAGGCTTATGGGTTTTGCCATATTGGATTTTAGTCCTAAAGCGGTCGACTTTGACCCAATTTTGTAGAAATCTGGTACGAGCAATGCAAATTTGGCGGCCATTTCGAGAAATTGCAAATTTTTATCTTTTAGTCGGTAAATGAAAGTAAAATACGCATGTTAGGTGACAATAATACAGATTGAGCCAATGGCGGCAGGGGTTTCAGGTAACATGACGAGATTCAGGAGGTTCTGAAATTGAAGACCCCTACTGATTTTGCGCTGGTGAACAGCGAAAAGTCGAGAGGGGGTCTAGTTTTAATCCAAGCCAACTTAACCGCACGCTGAAAAATTATTTCCTGCGTCTTGACAGGAAACGTGTTAAAAATCCGGCATCGATCTGTCAACGGAATTAAGAGAAGTAAAGGTAATTGAAAACATAATTCTCTAAAAATATTAGTGCAGCGCCTCCAATCTTCCGCACTCAAGGCCTATAAAGCGATGGTTCCCACAATAGCTTTTTCATTGTCGAAATACGAAAAACAGTCGGGTTTGTCGCATACAAACCGTGTTCTCTTTTAAGAGTAAATGTGTGCGTAAGTGTTTCAGTTTAAATTAAGGTCCAACGAAATGGCAGAAATAGGGACTGAAGGCAGCTATATTTAAGTCTCACTAGTTAAAATAAATCACAGAAATTACAAGTGAAATTGTTTTCCCTAATGATAAGGTAGGTTTTCGTATCTAATTGTTATTTGGTACAAGCCGTAACTCTGGATAATAACCTTCTTTTCAATCATGCTCTAAGCAACGCGTGGCCTTTTGTATCCAAAAGAAAGGAAACTGGCAGATCTTTCGGTAACCAGTGGTTCTCATTATAAATCTCGCCAAAGCCAACAAAATTTACACGAACAACTACCTATTAGTTTCCGATTTTAATATAGAATTTTCACGTCATTTTGGGAAAAGGAATGTAAAACTATAAATCCTCCATAAACGTTTCCAATGACTGCATTCGTTTAACTATTAAATGGCCTGTTCTGTGCTCTTAGAGAGTAGGAATGGTAAAATAACAACTTTTAACCAGGGGCACCCAACGTCAATTTTCGGAAAATATCTGTTCGGAAGACTTACGATTTGAGATCTAGAATTTTCGGAACATTTGTTGTAAAATTCCTTGCTTGCCTGCCTGTCCTAGAATTTTTGAACATCTAAAACATGGTATAATTGCCCATTTTGAACGGGTTCTGTTACCCTAAAAATTCGGGAGCCTTTTTTCTGGATGAAATTTCGAAAAGGTAAGGTTTTGATTCCTATAATTTTCGGATCACTAAACTTCCAGCTAGGGAATCCGAAAAGATAAAAATTTTTAGGGGATAAAAATATGCCTGTATCTACCGTTAAATACTAAAATACGTTTAACAATGCTGTGTGTAAGTGGTTTTGAACTCTGTTCTCGTTGGGTGTCCCTGTTTAACGCCTTAGGTCTCCTTTCCGAAAACTCCCAACCAGTTTTTCCCGCAGTCGCTCTTCCTGCGTTTTCCCATTCCCACTACATCCTAGAGCGTGAGACAGGCTCGAATTTAAAATAAAATATATACTGCAGTTCAAAGAAGTGCATGAATTTTGGTCAAGGTTGGCCTCCTGTCTGGATCAGAGTCTAAAGCTCCCTTAATTACATCGGGCAGGGGACCCAGCTTGGCCTTCATGAAAATGAGCTCTGCCATATAGGCGAAGCTGAAGGTGTCACTAGCAAAACTTTGCCCTCGCTTTCCTGTGACTATTTCCGGGGCAATGTGCGGATACTCTTCCCTGTATCTTTTCTGCTGCTCTGTTGAGAGAACCTTAGGTCCTTTGAGACCAGTCAATGGCAAGCTCTTACCGAAGTCAATCAATAGAGGATTGTACTTGCCTTTGCTTGCCTTGTCCAGAACAACATTGTTTCCCTTGATGTCATTATGCGCGAATCCAGCGTTGTGGACGTGAATGAGAGCTTCTGCCACCTTTCGAATAACATCCAGCCACTCTGTTACTGTGGATATCGCCACTTTGGTCAACGCGCTGGAAATCGTGAAAGCTGCGCTACGGTCTATTTCCCATGAAATTGGATAATAAGGCAAAATGGTGCGCGTTTACTTCATACTCCGAAAAGAAGAGGAAGGCCCGGATGGTCACCCAGCTTGTTGATAATGCGAGCCTCGTATATCAATTCATTGCGAACCCTCCTCTCGGCATCTTCTTGCGTTTCTCCCCTGTACTTTTTAATTTTCAGTTGTTTGACAACGACATCCAGTCCTCTGTAAGACCCAATGTAGCAGGAACCATAAGTACCTGATCCTAGATGTTTGCCATCGACGGTTACTTGGAAGGGATTAATTTCCTTCACGGAACCCAAACTTTGGCAAGGCACCTTTTTCGGTACGCCTTTGTCTTGGTGCACGCCGGCCCGTTTCCTCGTCCCACGTGCTTCATGGCCTTGCTCTTCAACGATGCGTGCTGCCTCTTTTTCGACACGCTTACGGCGATCTGCGAGATTTGCTTCCCTTTTTTCTTCCCTTTTTCTTTCTTTTCGCCTTCGTTTTTGCCTCTTTCTCCTCTCTTTATGAATTCGCCGCTCTTCTTCATTCATTGTCAAAATTTAATTTCTGGATATGTCTACAGCGCATGCCACAGTAAGAGTAAAACCGAAATGACAGATTTAACTATGGTATAAGTTGTAGCCCAAATCAGGGAGATGATGGGAGAATTACCATTACCATCTCAGCCAGTCCTTCAGTGGATTAAAAAAAAATTCTCCTAACACTATTAATAGTACTGAGTTTCCGGTTTGCCCAGCCCATGAGAAATCTGACGTCACAAATTGTGGTTACGGTAAATCAGCACCAACAACTGATGAATTCCAAGTTTAGCAGAGAGACATAAGGTTAGGTTGTTTCTTTATTACGTTTCTACAACACTTCACTTTCTTGACTTTTTTAGTGTATAATAAGAGATTTGCGTGACGGATGCATGACGTGCAAACCAAGAATAGTTTGAATATGTCTTTGTTTCGGCAGTAATTGTACATTTCCGGTTTGGCATGTTTGCTTACAGTGACAGCTTGGTGCGCCGAGTTTCAAGAGCTTGGATTTCCACCGCATAAGGGCTTTCAATATGGCTGAAATCTACGTTACCTGTTGTCCTCTATGCGATCGGCAGTTTAAAACCAGGAAGGCCTTGGAGACACATTACATCCAAAAGCACCCTGGTAATGATGTACCACAGAGTATTGTTTTTGCTAGCGGGGTGAAGTCGCAACTTTTAAAGAAATGCGACGAGTACTTGGAGTGGTTGGCTGAATTAGTTGAATGTATAAACTCTGCGCACAACCCTAGTGTTCCTGGTAAGTATTATTTTCAATTTCTTATAAAAACGAGATCCTCAAAGTTACGACGTGTTGCAATTTGGGGGTATGATTTTCACTGTGGACAATGCCACTATTCTTACAAAAGGATCTAAAATCGTGACATCCTAGCCAGAGTCAACATAACTCACTTGGTATATATCTTGGAGGTTGTTTTTATGAATCCGACGTAAAATAATTCCACGTTCCTTACAAAACAATGATCAAAACGTCGTGGTTAATTTGAGTGTGCGATCACCCTGAACAGCGGAAATTAATGGTAAAAACAGCAGCAACATCACACAATCAAAAATGGATCAAAGCTGTAAAAGGAAAGGGGTGGCGGGGGTGGTATTTTGTATATGGAACTCTTTTGGATGCCTTTCAAGAGCAAGTTATTTGCATTTCTATTTACGAGATTTAAGACTATCCAAAACATGCTTGCTCTGAAGCTGGACAAAGTTGACTCATCCAGTAGGTATGGTTGAATGCGTTTTTTTAATATTAAATTGATGAAATTGGAAGGGACTTGCCAAAGGACATCCAAGTTTCGAAAGGAAAACATAAATCCCCAGTCAATTACCTCTCCATTATTTATACGTACTTAATTAAAAGGTCTTACATAAATTGCAAAAAAAGGGTTTATTTAACTTTTGCAGCCAAATGGTGCCACTTTGTGTTCACAAATGTCCGACTTGACTTCTTTAGTCATCTACTCAGCAAAATAGGGAGTGCAAAACTCAACGGGGTAAAAGAACACAGACACCTCAAACCTCCCATATGGAAGGAAAGAGCTTTACAGATGTCATTTAAAAGCTATAACATTGGTGACGTTGAGCAAGCACTGTCAGAGCAATCAATCGTGAAGTTGTCCTTGACAAATTATTTTAATGGGTCCACTGAGCTACCAAGCAGTGCCCTTGAGTTATCTGGTCGTGCTGCCCTTGAAGCTGCTAAAAAAAGGCGGATTGCCAAGAAGGCCTCCCTTATGTCAAAAATAATCGTTGGTATTGGAGAAGGCAGAGCAACAAGGGAATGCGAGCTAATGTGGAGCCCAATATTTGAAACTTCTACAAATGGAATTTTAACTGTTAGAATATATGTTGGAAAAGTCCATTTATAGGAAAATCAATTGACAAGTGACATTTGACTAGTAGAATTTAGCAAATTATAATTTCCTTACTGAGGTAAAACATCAGCTGGAAAATAACATAAACAACACATTCTGTAAACCCTCCTTTTGAGATTCTTTAGCCAGGCAGGCTTGTAGCGAGATTATTGATCAGGAATCCAAAGTGAAGAACTAAAAGGATCAGCATTCACAGCACTGGAGTTATATGGATCATTAGCCTGGGATCACTGAGTGAGCAGACTGCTTCTTTTTCTAGGGGTTAGGAATCAAAATTTGTCAACCTTGTAGGGTTGAGGATCGGAAGTTTGGTTGCAAAACAGTTTGGAAATGAAATGAAAAAAAAACCGAAAAAAATATACTTCATTAGATCCTGCTATAGGCTCTCAAAAAGGTTGACCTTAGGCAGCGTAATTTGGCCAGCTCCACGTTTCCTCCATGAAGGAACACCAGTTTCAAAACGACATAAGTGCAGGATCCCCAAACTACAAAATCATACAATATGATGCATTAATCATGAATACAAGTGAAAACAACGTATTCTGCATGGATAACAAGCATTTATTGTTATTACTTGAAACTGTTATTTCAGGAAAAACCAATCATTGTAATGTTTATACACAAGTACTTCTTTCATTATTAATCTGACAAAAGTGAATTTTAAGCAAATAATGTACATTTTAGTGCCCAAGAAACACCCGGGAAAACCTTCCCACAGATAAGCAGCTTGAAAAAGCTAAGCTCCTCTGTTGTTTCAGGCAAGCCAAACAGTGATTACAATATTTATATATACATGTATGCACTTACTTCCTCCATTACTTATTTGTCAAAAGTGATCTTTAAGAGAAATAATGAGTAACATTTTAGTGCCCAAGAAACACCTGAGGAAAACCTTCCTACAGATAAGCAGCTTGAAAAAGCTAAGCTCCTCTGTTGTTTCAGGGAAGCAAAACAGTGATTAAAATATTAAATTTATACACACATTAACTTCCTTCATTATTAATTAGTGAAATGTTCATTATAGTGGCCAAGAAACACCTGAGGAAAAGCTTCCCACGATTTAACAGCTTGAAAAAGCCAAGCTCCTCTGTTGTTTCAGGCAAGCCAAACAGTGATTAAATCATTTATACATACATTTACTTCTTTCATAATCAATTAATCAAAAATAATTTTTAAGAAACATAATGTACATTTTAGTGCCTAGGAAACACCCGGGGAAAAGCTTCCCACAGATTAGCAGCTTGAAAAAGCTAAGCTCCTCTGCTGTTTCAGGCAAGCCAAACAGTGATTAAATCATTTATATGTACATTTACTTCTTTCATAATCAATTAATCCAAAATAATATGTAAGAAAAATAATGTACATTTTAGTGCCTAGGAAACACCCGGGGAAATGCTTCCCACAGATTAGCAGCTTGAAAAAGCTTAGCTCCTCTGTTGTTTCAGGCAAGCCAAACAATGATAGTTAAATGTTAAACATATTTCCTTACTACAAATAAAGGAGTAAAAAAATGATAATTAGCAATATATGTTTATCCAAGAAACAGTCAGGAAAAAGCTTCGCAGACTCACCTTTTTGAGAAAAAAAAAAACAGTCCAATTTACGATTTATTCCCAAGAAGCACCTGGAGAAAAACTCTCACAGAGTTACAGCTTCAAGAAGCCAAGTTCCTCTGTTGCTTCAGGAAGGCCAAACAATGACTGAAACAAAAAGTAATGAAAGGTGTCATTAACACATTATAGAGTTCTACGATAATTATATATTGACAATTAAGTGTCATGTGTAATAAATATCCCAATAACAGAATTACTCAGAAGCCCATTTTATGATATGAATCATTAACTGTTTTCTCAAATGCCTCATTTCTGTGTAATCCCATCCAAACTGATTAACTGTTCCATTGACACCCTTGAAAATGAAGTCTCTCGCTGAGAGAATCACACCAACGCCACAGCTCCCATGTCCTTGACCTGTAATACCGCAGTTGTGCTGAGATGGCATTCCAAATCGCTCAAAAGCATTTACAGAGGACCAAAAGAAATTGTTAAAACATGAAGCACCCGGCATCAGCTGCTGGAAAACATCAAGGATATACTTAATGGAAGGTAAAACGCTGGTGCCAGGTTGTAGTTTGAAACCATCAAAGAACAACTTCCTACCAAGAAGGTCAATGACAATCAGACCCCAGTGCATCTCATTCATATGCAATGGGAAAAGAATAAGATCAAACCCAGTCCCTCCATAGGTGCGAAGTACTCCCTGAAGCTTCTGTTTAATGAACAACTCATTGTTGGTCCTCAGCCAAGTGTGGGTTTCACATGGTAGGTAGACAGCCTTTGTTCCCACTTGCTTCTGGCCATCCAAGACATAATGCAAAATGGCACCATCAATAACAAAGTTGTCTAGATAACGCTCACCGACAAGAGTACAGAAAGATCCCACATCAACAGATTTCTGCCCAGCTCTTAAGATTGTCTCGCCAGTTCTCTGATTCCACAACACCTGTTCAATGGATCTAACTTCAGCCACACTGAGACCATCTGTAGTTGCTAAGAGCCATTTCTCCTCACTGTGAATAGCTGCTCTTAATGAGGCAATATCACAAAATTTCCTCAAGATTGATACACCATTGCTGGAAAATGTTCCAAGATTTCCGATTTGAACGCCTGTAGGTGTCAAGTTGTTTTGCTTCATTCTCAGAGCCTTTTCAGCATCACTCACTACTTGCTCAGGGGGTCTTTCATCTAGAGATAGAGGATCTCTTTCACTATATGCACCAAACACCCTTATGATATCACTCGAGCGGATTGGGGTGGCTGTTACTCTAGCAACATTAATGGTTCCAAGCTGCTTCCTGGACAAGGATGAAACAGTAGTAAGCCATGCAGGGTTAGGTGCTGTTGACTCAGTGCTGGCCAAGTCAATGACATGGGGGCTGTGATCACAGCTGAAATCCTCTGAAACTGCTGGTACCTTTAGGTCATCAACAGACTGAGACTTGCTCTCAGACAAAGGATTCTTATCACTTTTTTTATTCAGAGTGGAAGACACCACATCAGACAGTGGAGATACCTTATCGAGGTGAGGCTTCAACGACTTTACTATCTTTGGAGTATCCTCTGTGTTAACAGCTGCTACACATGTATCATAATTTGCCTCCGAAACATTGTGGTCATACTGGAAGAGACATCTGGGATCATCAGATTCCTGGACAGTTGTACCCTTGTCCCTTGAATAAAGGTACTTCAATAAGTCCTTTCCATATATTAATTCAAATAGTTGGTTCATAGCTTTGATCCAAAGTGCATCCTCCTTTGACCATGCAACAGCTTTGTTTGACCATCCACAGCCACGAAAGTAAAACTTCTTTTTACCTGTTGCAATTTAAATGTTAAAGACAACAGAGTAGTATTTACCAAATTTCACTTGTATACCACTAAACCCCTCCCCCACCATTATTATTGTATTGTTAGCAGCAGAAGCAAATAAGTTCCAATAATAATAATAATTATACTACTACTACTACTACTACTACTACTACTACTACTACTACTACTACTACTACTACTACTACTACTACTACTACTACTACTACTACTACTACTAATAATAATAATAATAATGATAATAATAATAATAACAACAATTATTATTATTATTACTATTATAGAAACTTATTTGCTTCTGCAGCCAACAATACAATAATTAATAATCATTTTTAACAGACAAGAGATGGTATTCTTGAGACAAAAAATGGCAATTTCATATTTCTATGGATTGCAAATCTGTTCTGTAGGGATGCATGCACATGAAAGTGATTATCAAAAATGATAAAGAAGGAAATAACTGCAAAGGGTGATGGAAAAGTCTGCATGCAGGTCAATGAAATTCCTAGGATTGTTTTAATGTCTTACAGTATACCCATACCTTCAGTAATACATTCATAGGCCTTACAGAACTGGTAACGCAAAAATAGCATCATCTCTGACAGCCAGTGAGTCAGTCAGTCAGCCATTATACTCAAAATGAATATAAGGATTGATAGCTTCAATGTCACAGGAACCCTCAAAGGTACAAACCACTATGTCAGGTTCTTTACATTTCAAAAATGAAGACCAATCAATTAAAAATCTTGTCACTACCATAATGATTATAATAATGTAGATCTTAAGAAACTTACATGACTGGGTGACTCCTCCTTGATCATGACAGGTTGCTCTTGAGTAGACAGCTCTGTGCACCTTGTGTGATGCTTCAAGCCTTGGTTGGAGTACTTAGCAAAAGAACGATGCAGGCGTAGCAACATGGCAGAGTGGTCAATGGTGAGGTGGCCATAATCTCCCGTTCCAAGAGTGGTGCCAAACAAGTGGCGTAAGAGAAAGCCCCAAAGTTTACACTGAAAAATTAATATAAGACTCCACTAAAACCATTGATCCTCCAAAGACTTCTAAATTAATCTCTCTGGAGAAGACTCCCAAAACTTTCTAATTTTTGTGAACACGTTTGGAAGGTTACAAAATACTACCAAATTGAAAATTTATATTGCAAATGTTTTGGTAACCTCCAGATCTCATTGAAGTTGCTACCAACCGCTGTTTACTTTGTTGTTTTTTTCCCATGAGCATGGTAGGTAGATACATGGGTAGGTGGGTGGGTACTGGTGGGTACTGTTAGGTAAGTATAGATTGATTGAACCTGTCAAAGAACCTAAATGCCCTAAATAACTGAAAAGATGAACACATTTGTCCACTGATAGTATCTAGTTATTACCAAAAATTATTATTATGGATTGTAATTATAATTAAGCTTGTAATCTGACCTTTACATCAAATATGTCTATTTGTTCATCCTCGCTTTCTTCAAATTCACTGCTGCGCACCACCTTGGCAATTTCACTCCATTCTTTGAAAACCTATTTGAATGACATTAATTAAACAAAAAGTTATTAAATTATTTAAATACCAAGTTTCAACTCAGCATTTAATAAATTGTGTTGAATATAGTTTGGCTCTCACTAGAATGATTTTGCTTTGTGATATGATATCAATGGAGGATCAGTGAAAATTTCTTTGAGATGTGGTTGATTCTGTATGAGTTCCCATTTTATCATGATTGTCTTCTTTAAGCTAAGCAATGCTGGGTGATATTGGGCAAGAATTTCCTATGGTTAAGTTGATAGTGAATAACAATTATCATCAAAATTCCCTTTAATGAATTCCTTATATTCAAACAAATCTGTGGAAGTGAAACGGGGCTCTCCACTTTACTACCATTAGCCAACTGAAATTAGTTAACACATTCTTTAAATTGTATTAAACCTACAATATGATTTACTGCTCATTTTCAAGGGGTAATTATGCACTATAATTGCTGTGGTGATGTTTAGGTACAATTTTGTGACTCAAGCAAATGTTAAGCCCAGCTGAAATATTGATCAACTAACTTTTCGGATAAAATGCATCCAAATTCTCCCAGTCACAATTGTCCTCAGATAAATTTTTGATATTGAACTGATATTGAGTGTCTAATAAACAGTGCTGGTCAGCTGTTGCTGCTAAGACAGTTCGTTATAAGAAATTGGGCTGTGGTTTAAACAAACCTAACACGAGCATATAATTATTAATTAAGTGTAATTAGTTGAGGTTGCACCTTATAAAAATGAGCAATCTGTAGTGAAGCTGCAAGTTTTGCCATTTCTAGATTTTCGTCGTGATTAAGTTCCCCCTCCAATTTTCTCTTCTTGCTTCTTTTTTTTGGAGGCTCTGGAACTGAGCGTTGTGCTGCAGCTTCACAGACAAGAAATTTCTGTTCCAGGTCCTCTAGTTCGCTTGACCACACCTTCACTTCATTCTGCAGAAACTGCTTTAAATCTAAAAGGAACAATATTAATAGTAAATCACTGAAAAGAAATGTGCGTAAAATGAACCATATTTCAATACTGATGGTAGTACTGCTATAAAAAGTACTTTTAATTATTAGTTATTCGGTAATGTAAGATGCAGTGGTTAAACTTGTATTAATTTTGCATGTTTTCATCTTTTTTTTATTACACAGAGCTTTACTTCATTCACCTTTAGCATCTTTCAGAGTAACTTCCTTCTGGTATTTGCCAAAGTCCCTGCTAAATTTTCCACTTTTCAGGATGTCCTCAATGTACTAGATGGAAAGCAGTATGTGAGGAACTTCGCAATGTTGTACTTTTTTCTAGATAACTCAGAGAGATCAGTTACATATGACTTACAACATTCACTGCATTTGTGAATGTGACGTAGCCAAGGACTACATCTTTTGAAGCTCCCTTCACCTCTTTGTAATAGGATGTCACTCTGTCAGTTGGTAACGATTTTTTTAAGATCTCATCAGTATTATCCAAAATATTTCTCTCAGTGTTTCCTATTAGAATAAAACATAACATTTCATTTTTATTTAACAGCTTTTTAAATGAAATCTACTGTCAGGTTTAATTATCATCTCAATGAACATACTAATTAATGCCCAGGTTCTTGATGCATCATAAAAAGGAATGTTTCAATATGGGGCAATCAAAATCTAAATTCAAGCCAACTAAATATACATTTAAACAATGGTCATGAGACAGGGCATTCCACATACTTAAAAGATATAAAGGGGCATCAAGTTAAATATTTTAATATTATAATCAATCAGTCACACAACATAATTCCAGTGAATACTTTACCAGAAAATGATGCAACAGATATGTTATTCTTGTCAACAGCAGTCTGCTGGCCTTTGCGTAGCTTCACTGGAATCCTTTCTTTCCCCCTAGACATTTCAGGACCATATTGGCCAATAGCTTCATTACATTCAGGCAGTGAATTGCACCTGTATGTGAACAATCCAAGTGAACCAAGCAGCTGCTCAGTATTTCGCATCTCACTATGAAGAGCACACAGACAGACATTGCTTAACTCTTCATCCAACAAAAACATCAGATCATCACGAATTCCCGTCCACCTAAAATATAAAGATATAAACCTCTCATCAAAAACTTAAAGGCAGGTGTACCGGTACATGTATTCAGAATAGGTCTCCCTAAAGCAAAGTTCATCGCCAATTTACATGTAGGATCCTCAACTATGTGCTCATGCAAACTGCACCACCGCTAACTTTTTTCATTGTGACCTGTCCTTAACTGGTCACATTTGGCCAAGTACCTGATAAATAGTTTATCTTACGAGTACAATACTGCACACAGAAACCACTTTAATTGACTAAAATGTGAATTTATGAAGTCAAAAAATGATAGAAGCTGCCTGCTCTAATTAAAGCCTTTAAGTGAAAGGACAAGAGGCAAGGATTATTGTTTTTATGTTTTTCACATACTAGTTTTTAGTCTGAAAGCCTCCTGCTTATACCAATTTCCGCAAGGCCGACATTAACATTTGCCACCTGCAATCTTCTGTAGTTGCAACTCATTACATACATTATTTTATTTATTCATTTATATTATTTTTATAATAATAATAATAATAACATATTACATACATTAGCTAAGTGTTGGCAGCTAATAATGACCACCCTAAATAATGTTATAAACTCACTTTCCAATATTGGCCTTGGATTGAAGACAAGTCAGGCAAACTTCATCAAAAGATCCTCCCCAGTGTTCTTTACAAGCCTTCAATGGAAATACAAGATTTTCACCATAAAGCTACATTTATTTAAAAGGCTGGCTTAGACATGCATCTCCACTGCAGTCGGACTGTAGTATACCAACTGATCAAGCCCCCTGATTATATTATATACTACATGTACATTTAACTAAATTTAATTAAGTAAATGCAGTCATGTCAGGGGCCTTTAATCACTAAACTTCTGCACGTGGGAAATATATTATTGATCATTTTTCAATACATTTCATTTTTAA
>NC_090869.1:29854258-29860506 GCF_036669935.1 Montipora foliosa | reverse complement strand
GGTGTCATCTGTCCATAGGTAAAAAACGCATTTTACATGCACATATAACAGCAGTGTCCAGGAAGAGGCGTTGATGCTTTCCAACGAGCAACCTTTTATGACCCATAAACAAGAAAGAAAAAATTTAAGCCCTTAAAACAATATGTTGTATGGCCACACTGCATGGAGTTCGTGAAACTCGTTAACAAATTTAGCGCCTATTGAGATAGAAAACTGTCACATTGTGAGCATTAAAGACAGGTTTTCAACATGCAAATGACATTCATTGTTTTTTAACCTAGTGTGACACCGTTCTGCGACATATTGAAGTTAGCCAACCCTGACTTGCTAATGCTGAAACAAGCTTAATTCATCATTTGAAATACTTGTTGGATTAAACAAAACTCTTAGGGGTAGGGTCAGTTCTGAACGTCTGCCGTCACTTAGTTTGCATCTACTCTATTTCATTTGAAGTTGCAATTCCAGCGTTGGATGAACCAGCAAACATGTTACGTATGATACCAATAGCGATCGTGGCTTAATAAATATTGCAATGCCATAATTAGCGAAGAGGCCTTTTTCGTAAACCCGCGCAAGAATTATATACATTGTGACGTTACGATACAATTTTAATAATGAGCCACGCCAAAATCAATAGCTACCCTACCAGCTTCCAGAAAACTAACATCTTAAACTACAGACGGTTTCAAGTATTATTAAGCTTTGAATTTGCTGTATTAATAAATCGGTACTATTTGCACTGGAGTACTGGCAAATTTTTAACAGCTACTGCGAAATATCAAATAGCTCTACTTAATATTCTCTTAAATATGTTTGCCTTGTACAGCACGTCCACGGACGCTGCAGTGTCTTATGATGAGTGTTGAAATATTTAAGTTATCTACCACTAAAATATTGAATTATTCGTTTTGTGACAGCTTAATCCCCAGTCACAGGTAATAAGGTATGCAGAATAAGCTCTTGTTGTAATAGAAAATCGAAAATTTGGTTTTAACGATGTCTCAAAACTGCAGGATCTGTCAGGTGCGTTTTTTTACAGTGCATTTTGTTTGTCTGTTCTGCTACAGCTTTATGTCATATGGTAATTATTTACAAAAGTACTGTTTCATTCCTTCAAAGTAGACTGGAAGTGTAATAGCCTGTCTTACTAGATAGTAACTCAAATTTTCACGCAGCATTCAAGTGATTGTTGATATGAGGAACTATTATATATATAATAATTATAATACATGTTTATTATGCGTTTTTGTCAGTGGTGTAGTAAAGAGTAGGAAATATGTTTTTAAAAATAGCATATATGTATAAGCCTATGCTTAGCTGTGCTATTTAAAAAGTATTTTTGACCAGTGCCATAGTAAGTTAAAATTATCGCATCTAATTAACAAGCTACTATTAATTTTGCTTACTGCAAGTATCTCGTAGGATGTGCTATTTAAAAGCGTATTTGGAAAATGCTACTTAAGGTAATAAATCAGTATCTATTTAAACTCCGATGTTGACTGATTTGCGGCATAAAAGTGATTTGCAAATAGCGAAAGAAAATAGCTTTTTGCTTGCCAACTATGCTCATTTAAATTAATAGCCATCAATAATAGCTATGTCGATTCCTGTTTTTCATTTTGACATAGACTTCCACATAGTCTTACTAGTTCTACACAGCTAGCCTATGCTTTAAATAGAGGAAATAGAAATGAGCTATTCAAACTTAGCGTATTTGATGGTGGAGCCTTTTGAAAATAAAACTGACACATTTGCGCACATTGGGTCATTACCTGCACATTGGTAGTCTAATACAAGGCCAATAATATTAAAGTTCACGCGTTAAAGCCTGGTTGAACTTTTTTTCGTGTTTAAGAATTTTGGACGACAGAACGGTTCTCAGTGGCAATAATCAACACTCCATCAGCAGTAAGCCCTATGCATCATTCACAGTTATGAATGCCCAATTTATGCCCAATTGCGTAAATAGAAGCCTGCATATGAAATATTTCATACATGATTTCAAAATAACACTCCATAGTTATCAAATAAACATGATGGTTGTTGAACAATGACAAGGTACAACCCACGTTACCATCGAGGGCTGATTGCGGCAATGCCTGGGTTGCAGCAAAAGTGCACGAAACTATATGTAGTTGCCCATACTTGTAATCAGTGTTTTGAAGAACTCGTATCCGCCGAGCCATGGCCGGAGGCAGTGTAGAAAGTTCAACGCTAATGCCTTGAGTTCTCTTATCTACCATAAGTAAGTATGTCATACTATGGCTAAGAAAACAGCAGACACATTGACGGTAGGAGGCGCACTTGATATTGGTATACATTTGCTTTTATTCATTGGCATTGATTGAAATGGTATGACACGCTAAACCATTTGCAGGTATCAGTATTTCCGGCAAAAATAGACACTGTCTAGTCACCAAATGCGCTACCCTAAATGATAAACTGTAATGATCTGCAACTTTAGATAGTGCTGTTTTTTGATGAAGCTGGTAATGCCTTAAACCATTGACAATTTGCGCGCTGAACTCACTGGAGTTTCTTTATGCTTAATTCCATGTGCGCCTAGCCGTTTCACTTTTGTGTGGATGAGACTGTGCGTGTTGAATTTCCTTCTGTTTGGTGATATTCTTCCTTTAATTGCCTGCCTCACTTGCGTCCAGCAAAAGAAGAATGGAATGAAGTCAATGATCAGTGCGTATATGATAGTAGATATTCCTTTAACATGTTTTCACAGCCCTTTTTGGGGGTTTCTGTTTCTTACAGTAAAACATTAAGCCCAAATGCTATGATCAATAATTGGCCGCCACTGGTTTGTGCGAACGGGGTGTTGCGACAACTAGGGGTGGTTGACATCAGCGAAACTATGCATGAAAGACATCACTCAGCGTGAAAAATGTCACAAATCAAATGGGTGTCCCCACTGGAAGCCAACCTCAGACAGGCTTTTATTCTTCTTTGATATCGCAAAAAGTACTCTAAGAAGGAGGAAATTCAACATTTTTTTTATTTCCAAATAGGGATGGGAAAAATAACAGGCCTCTTCAAAATGAAATCTGTTAAGGGTTGTCTTTTCCACCCCCTATTCCTTAGTGGTTTTACAGTAGATTCATTATCTTACACTGTCTTTGAAACATAATGCGTTGAACTAAATCATGACAGTTAATTTGTGGAAATCATAAAAGATGACTTGAGTGTACTGATTTCACCGGAAGATTGGATAAGCCCATCTGCGAAAGCATGCCGCCTTACCACGATACGAGGCTCAGTATTGAAGTTGCGAATGAAAACATTCAGAAGGGCATTTTGTGAGAAGACATTTGTTAGAATTGTATATATTGGCAGTATAACGGCGAAGTATTTCCCATAACCCCCCAAATTTACACCATTACTGAATGCTTTTTTTGCCATGTGGGTGGTATTTTAAGACAGGTAGATATGTGTGGATGCCAAGAATGGTTTGTTTGTGATAGGATCTATGTTTGTTGATTTCTAGTATAATTTTGGAAGAAAACCCGCGACGATATCGTGGCAACAGCCTCATTGTTTAATTAGCCTTTCGACATCTTGCGTCTCAAATGCTTCAATGTTTACTACTTTGGAAGAGAGAGCATGCCATATGTTGAGCCGAAATTTTTTGCAAGCGTTAGTTTCTCAGCAGTATCACTTGAGAGGGGAAGCTGTTGTGCAGAAGAAATAAACCTACAATAGGCCCAACAATAGGAACTTTTTAGAACATATCAAAATTGGAGGTTGCGATGAGGAAGATAGTAAGATGGTAACATGACAGTGTTTTGTGGAGGACTACAGTCTCTAACCATCCGAAAAAAGGTAGGATTAAAAAATCAGTATAGAGTGAATTGTGCGAAAGGTATACATACATGTATTGAGGAGATATATTTGGTTGAAAAGCCCAGCCCCCCCCCCCCATACACCACACATAAACCCCCCCCCCCCCCACCCCACAAATACAAAAAACAAAATGGAAAAAAGAATCATCTATCATCAGCCCCTAAAGGAGGCCTCTCATTTCGGAAGTTAGTTTTGTTGTTTTGAATTGTGACTTTCCATCGGCGGAAAAACATATTACTAAAATGTTGTAGTTTGGCTTTAAGTGTAAACCAGATATAATCTCAGACTGCCATACCTGAGAAGGTGGAAATCATGTTTTGCAGCTGGTACTACACTTGAGAGTTGGTTGCCTGGGATAGTAAACCCGCTGACAACTTGACCAAGCTGAAGGAGCGACATTTCATCAGCTTGCTCGAACCATCAACCTCTTCGCCAGTGTATGATGATTGCACGGTTGATGTCGCCTGAAGAGTCCTTTGTTCAGCAATGTCTGGAGAAACTCACTAATTTCCCTGTCGATGACAAAATAGCCACAGAAAATTTGTTCATTCCCATCTGGTGGGGAATTGAGTATAATTTCTGGTAGATCGTTTGAGTCACTTCTTGCTGTTCTTGCTGCAATAAGTGTGTGTCTTATTGAGGGTGACTGGAAGAGAGGGAATGTAATTGAGAAGAAATTGGTACTGTAACATGTATAAAGTGGAAATATAATAGGGATTGGCAGTAGTACTTGGTGTTACAAAAAGCAACATCCACTTTGTATGGGCTGATAGTTCATTGTTCCACTTGGCATTGCATTCCCTGGATAGATGAGGCAAATAGTCTATATAGGGATAATCTTTTCATTGGTCCAATTTTGAATACTTGTTTGTAATAAATATGCCTTTCCAGATTTGTTACTGCCAAGAAGTCATTAAAGAGTTTAGTAACAGGGAGGCACTTACATATTTGTGACAGAGAAGTCTTTACTAAAGAGTGCGCTATAAGCAATGGCCCTCGGTGAGATTTGTAATGAAGGCTGGGAAGATAGTTGTGATCTCTCTTCATTTTCATCATCTGTAGTGTCATCATCACTATCATGTTCATCAGTGTCCTTACATAGGAAAGAGTAGAAATTAACACAAAATTGCGCTTTTAAATGATGGTTGGGTTTTGGGAAAAGGTGTTTCCTTGTGGTTATGAGGATAGTTGATAGACCATTACAGGATACACTAAGGTCATATAGTGGAGGGGTGCAGACAAATGAACTGTGTTGTGCAAGAGGAAAAAAAATGAAAAGAAAAAAAGAAATAAAAAGGAACTTTCATCTAATAGTATTTGTTGACATTAGGATATTAATACCTTGTGCTCATGTGAATGTTGAGATTCATCTGCTACAGCATCTGGGTTAACTTGACTCCCTGG
Source organism: Montipora foliosa (assembly GCF_036669935.1). Taxonomy (NCBI): domain Eukaryota; kingdom Metazoa; phylum Cnidaria; class Anthozoa; order Scleractinia; family Acroporidae; genus Montipora; species Montipora foliosa. The sequence goes on along the minus strand of NC_090869.1, from coordinate 29,855,253 downwards.
TTGTGAAGTGTCACTTTCCATCTGAAAGGCATGGTTGAAACCAATACTTCACAAGAGGGTTGAAATTAGTAGCTAAAACATTGACAGTCAGTGAAAGTGATACCAGGTACCTAGTTTAGCTTATTGGCACATATACTATGATGTTAAAAGCAAGTGATGAGCAATAAATTAAGGGCATTTCATATGGTGGGTATCGTTATGTCCACTGCTACAAGCTGTATTACATGAAGGAGAGCTAGCCTAGGAAAGCAGCTTGTCTGGTAAATGGCAAGAAGAGTTTATATTTGAAAACTTCAGCTTGGTCTTGGTTTACTCAGATGCTTTTGTTGACATGACTTCAAATTCATGCAAAAGGTTTAATAGTAGCCACTGCATTTTTTTCTTTTGGTTTAAATTGGAAGTTGATTTCACCACTTGCAACTGTGGAATGGTATTTTAAACCCAAAAAATGAAAAAAAATATCTGTGCTCATACAAACAGAGCGCATTTTCAAGGGATTGCAGGTGTATTCACAAATTTTCAGGTTGGCAAAGCAGATTAACACTTTTTATATGAGAACAATGTTTGTAGCTTGCCTGGTGAGATCTCAGGAGGTTAAGGGAAGATCTGGTAAGGCCGCCCACTTGCTGGTAATAAGTGGACGCAAAATCCCATTAAAGTCAACATGCATCAGCTAAGATGTCGGGTAAATGCAGCCTCAGCCTGCCTAAGAGGGCTTGCATTATTAATCCAAACTCGCCATTATTGGGATAAGTGGGAAAACAAAAGACTAAGCAGAACCTATCCCCTGAAATGTATGGTTCAATAGTGGTAACTTTCTTTCTTTCATATACTGGCTCCCCAAGTGCAAGATTTTATTAGAAGTGGGTGCAAAAATACCTGTGTGAAGTCACTAAATGCAGACAGTAATAGCTGGATAGGCACCGAGAGACGCAGAACATGTGACTTTCCTCTTGAGTATAGTCCTGCAATAGTGCATGGAAGGTAACAACATT
>NC_090869.1:29824258-29834258 GCF_036669935.1 Montipora foliosa | reverse complement strand
ATTAGCTGGGTAATTAAGATGTAATGCTTTGAAAAATTTTTAAAAAAATCTTTTCAAGGGATTCTATGCCACCTGAAGTTTTTGGAAATTTAAGGCAGCTTTTTATGTTAATCTGTTGTGTCACAAAAATGGTAACAACATGTTCACAAATGACTGGGCATTTGTTTGATACCATGATTGTAACCAAGACTGGTTATAATGAAACAGCATAATCTACTGTAAGTCTTGGGAAGGGCTAAAAACTGTCGTCAGTCACCTTACCTTGGACATACATCATCATTAATGAGAAATCTTTACTTGTACACAAGCCTGTCAAACTGTTTTGTAATAGCAGGCAGTAAGAGTCAGATGTGTATTCACTGTTAGTGAGGATTAGTTGACTCCAATGTGAAGTAAGCTGGTGGCAATGTGGCAATGTGAAATAAGCTGGTAATACATGTAGGTGGCAAAATTGTTGCTTGTCACCACATTTTGGCAGGGCTGGGTATGCACCATAATAATTACTTAACATCTTAGCCACGTTTAAACATTAATGGAGTCATTCATATATCTTTAAAGTTAGTGAAACATCCCACAATGATTGATCAAAGATCAAAATGTTTGAAAACCTAGCGTACCTCATCTTATACCAGATTTAAGGTCACACTTTCATGTTTCTTGTTCATGCTTAAATATCACAAATGATAAAGCTTAAAAACAAATACATTGGGCAAACAGCAATATTTTACAAAGCAACACACTATGTAATAAGGTATTGTTTTACAAAAAGGAAATTATGGCATTATATATTATTTGAAAGCTAATGCACTCAGAAAGTGAATTATTGGGATTTACCTGCACGAGTTCACTATAATGAACAAGAAATTTCAATACTGCGCTAGGCCACCAAGTGCAGAATTGAAAATTTCGTGTTCATTGTTAGTGAACTCGTGCAGGGAAATCCCAATAATTCACTTTCTGAGTGCATTAACATTTTCATCATTCAAACTGAATACACTGGAAAAAAAATATTGTCAAAGTTTGAGTCAGCTGAAGCCATGGTGTGATGACAGTGGTATGTTGAATTTACATCATGATAATGACGTCAAGGAGGTTGTTTTGTCGCAACCCAGTATCACGTGGTACAAATCAGCCAAACAGAAAATCGGAATTCCTACAGTGTATGGAAGTTGAATAATAAATGAGGTTATATGTAAAGTGCAAAATGTGTAATTGGACTTCTGTACATTATGCTTTTATTTCCCCACTTAAATGCTCTTCCTTAATGCTCCATTTTTTACACTAAAATGCTCTGTTTCGCCCAGAAATGTCAGTAAAATGCTTGGTTAATGCTCATACATAATTTTACCATCTCAATGTCACAATTAACAGCTCAGAGTGATTAACAAAAACGTATACTTGTATAACAAGTTAACAACAATGTATGTAAAATTTTTAAATATAATTTTATGAATGATCTGTTGTTCTGTTAGTCCTTTGTCCCATTTCGATGACACTTGGGTGAAGATGTTAAGTAAAGTCTTCATTTTCTCGTAAAAAAAATCTTTTTTTCTAATACTCTGTGTAAAAAAAAGTATTTCATGTAGTTTTCTGGGACAATGCCACTAAAATGCATGAATAATGCTCAATGCTTTTGCCTCACTAAAATGCTCGAAAAGCATAATGTACAAAAGCCTATGTGTAATGCGTATATTTTTGCTTAAATTATTAAGGTATTTATTCCCAAGAAACTGAACTTTGAATAAAATAAAAGGGCTCTTCTTCTGGTTTATCTTTCAACTGTAAGTAAAGTTCTGCCAACAATGAACACATAATGAACACATTATTTTAACATCTGTCCCATTGCCAGGGCACACTTCCTTCATTGCAGAAGTATTCCTTGAATACGTCTCGCACACCCTTAGCCAGCCTGCTAGCATTGTGCCCAGAATTAGGAACTGGTAAGGGGTTCATCTGGAGCTCTGATGCCCGCCAGGACCCAGGGACCACCTCACCAGTTGAGATGTCCTCCTCATCGGCAAGACCCTTTGGTGAGTATATCTGCTTTGACACTTTGCTAGATCTCAAGAAATTGTGCAGGGTCAAAGCTGCCAAAGTTAGGTCTTCCACAAAGGTAGGAGCGAGCTGTATTGGTGTAAGAAACACCCTCCATCTATTGGCCATGATGCCAAACAGGTTCTCTGATAGACGCCTTGCTCTGCTGTGTCTGTAATCAAAGTAATGATATATATCTATATAAGTTAGAAAGTGGGACTGTTATTAATTTTATGAACAAAGAAGGGAAGACTGACTATTAGTATGATCTTTTTATGGAAAGTCAACATATTCTCTCCAAGTGACCACTTCTATTGGACAACCTCCTCTCTCAATAACCTATCTTTTATCAGCTAAACTCTACAAAAATACTCTTTAAGTATCAAATAATGACTACCCTGCATTCAAAACTACTGCAAGGTAGAATTTCTTAATAGATGTAACAGCTGAATTGTTCAACTTTCAGAACTGTATGGTCCACATTATAGCTTCTAAGTTTAGTAAATTATGGCAGGGACACCACACCATAGAAACCAAGGTTGCAATAGTCCTTTAGTAAGGTTGTAGAAGCCTATAAAAATACATTTCCCTGGGATCTTAATACCTAAAAAAGCCCTGCTCCCTGTTCACCCAACAAAAATGTTGATCACAATATATGGTAACTAAAGTATGTGACCTATGGTTATAATTTTTTGCTCCACACTGTTGTGAGAAACACCATTCAAATGTGAGGATACACTAACAGTTGTTAATATAGAGAGTTTTTGCCCATTCAATTTTCTTAGTTATTTATTATATAGACATGAGTGTTTTACTGGTAAATACACCACTCGTATAATTTATACGAAACTACATCTGGGACTCGAGTGGTGTATTTTCCTTTGTCTATTTTAATAACCTGTTGATCAATTATGGATTGTTAAGATACAGTTATAGCCCGCGTTTAAAAACCTGGGTTTAAGAACCTGTTAAGCTAAAATTTTCATTTTAAGAACCTATTTAGGCTAAACTTTTAAGTTAGGTTCTTACTGGTGAATTAAGGTTATCATCTATTTAAAAGTAACTTGACATAACTTTTTTTCTTTCAAGCTTAAGTACCATGTTGTAATTGTCTTTTGTGTTTACCATTGAAATAATTCCCCAAGTATTTTCAATTACTGTAGTCTGCTATAGTATCAAGGAAAGCTTTCTGACTATCTTCAACTGCTCTGTGGTACAAATCAAATAATGATTTATACTGTATTGTGAGATGACATTTACAATATATATATAGTAAATTGCGATGAAATTCATATGAAAATATAAGAACCCATTTTAAGAAACTTGGTAGCCTAAATTTGCTTTAAGTACCATTTATACATCCTTTTAGTAAGTCGTGACACCATTTGCAGAAAGTAACCCGTCATCTTTCACTGATTTACGTTGGATCCATGTTTGATCGCTCGACATCAAATGTCATCGTCTAAAGAAGAGTCCAGGAAAAGTCTATTTTTCCTAGCACCTTATAAATATTACCCAAGATAAAACTGACAAGATAACCTTTTTACAAGGCTCAAATGGTGGCAATCGTGCCGTTCATCTGTGTAATTCGTATGGGGATATATTCAACAACAGTCACAAGAAGAATATGACTTATCACAAGATACCAAGGGCACCAGAACTGAAGAAATTATGGCTTCAACCAATAAGAAGAGAGGAAAAGTCAGCTACGTATCTTTCCGCGAGTGACGTCATATTCAAAATGATACTGCGACTTATTAAAAGGGTGTATATAAGAACCTATATTGAAGCCTCAAAAGGGTGTGGCTGGTTGCCATAGCAACCATTTTGAGTAAAACCTAAAACATTAATTTTATCTTCTCTTCATGAGTGCAATTGCTCACAATTGCTCTTTCTTCACCATATTTAAACAAACTTTTTAGTCCCTTTCAGCCTATCGCGCCAGAACCTTAAACTGATTTATTTTCCCCATCCCTGATATTTTTCGATTTAAATAAAATGCTACTGCCTGGAGACAGGCCAAGGTGGGGGTGGGGGATGAGCTCTGCTGGATAATAGCATGTTCAACTACATGTATGGGCATACCAATGACTGAGCTGTTGTTGTTGTTATATTCTAGATTCTCACCTATAATTGTAAACCCGCTCTTCGAGACTGAGATTTCTTTGTGGGTATGGCTTCATAACAAACGGCCGTAAAGCGAAAGCGTCATCGCCCACAAGGACGTGAGGCACCGGTTCTTTACCAAAGGGAAGGGGTTTGTCTTCAGGCACTCCGATGCTACACTCCTCCAACTTCTTCAACAACAGTGTTTTGTTCCAGATTCCTCCATCCGAAACTCGCCCATTTGTCCCAACATCGGCATACAAACATTCGTAATTTGGCCCAGCGACAGCCATTAGCACAACAGAATGGGTTCCCTTATAGTTATAGTAGAATGATCCACTTCCACTTGGAGGGCAAATTACGACATGTTTCCCATCGATTGCTCCGATACAGTTCGGAAACTGCCACATGCGCTCGAAATCTTCCGCAATTTGCAACCACTCGGGACAACTTGTCGGGGTTGACATGTATCGGGCTCCGAGAACTGAATAAATTGCTCGACATACCTCACGAACAATGTAAGAGATGGTCGATTTGCCCATGCGAAATTGAAAATGCAAAGAGCGAAATGTTTCCCCTGTAGCAAGGAACCGGAGTGTGAGAATTAGTCTTGCGGCAGGTGAAATAACTCTGTGGCCACCTACAACTTGGTGTTTGGTAATCTCAGGCCCGATAGCAGTTAAAATTTGTTCAAATGTTTCACAGTTCATGCGCAACATTTCCTTGTAAGCAGCGGTGTCCTCCACTCGCAACTCTTCCACCAATTTTAACATCCCCCTTTCGTCTCTCCTTTTTATCCACTCCCTTGTCCTTCCTCTCTTCCACCAACGCTCTCCAAATTCATCTTCTTCCAACAAATTAATTACGAGTAAACAAGCTGCCGCCCTCTTTCGTCGCGATAAATTCATACTTCTACAATTTGTCTTTTACGGGAAGCCATTTAGTATTTACATTTTTACGCGGGAAGAGCCTGGAACTAGCTGCTCGCGTGACTTTGCTCGCGCGACTGCCGGTAAACTATCGTCAACTATCACGATCTTCTTTGGCCGTTTGACCAGGTGAATGATAGTTGATGATAGTTGGGGAGAATCAACTATCATCGACTATCACGCGCCGTTTGACCAGGGCTTTATGATATCACTCGAGCGGATTGGGGTGGCTGTTACTCTAGCAACATCAATGGTTCCAAGCTGCTTCCTGGACAAGGATGAAACAGTAGTAAACCATGCAGGGTTAGGTGCTGTTGACTCAGTGCTGGCCAAGTCAATGACATGGGGGCTGTGATCACAGCTGAAATCCTCTGAAACTGCTGGTACCTTTAGGTCATCAACAGACTGAGACTTGCTCTCAGACAAAGGATTCGCTGGAGGATTCTTATCACTTTTTTTATTCAGAGTGGAAGACACCACATCAGACAGTGGAGATACCTTATCGAGGTGAGGCTTCAACGACTTTACTATCTTTTGAGTATCCTCTGTGTTAACAGCTGCTACACATGTATCATAATTTGTCTCCCAAACATTGTGGTCATACTGGAAGAGACATCTTGGATCATCAGATTCCTGGACAGTTGTACCCTTGTCCCTTGAATAAAGGTACTTCAATAAGTCCTTTCCATATATTAATTCAAATAGTTGGTTCATAGCTTTGATCCAAAGTGCATCCTCCTTTGACCATCCACAGCCACGAAAGTAAAACTTCTTTTTACCTGTTGCAATTTAAATGTTAAAGACAACAGAGTAGTATTTACCAAATATCACTCGTATACCACTAAACCCCTCCCCCACCATTATTATTGTATTGTTAGCAGCAGAAGCAAATAAGTTCCAATAATAATAATAATAATTATACTACTACTACTACAACTACTACTACTACTACTACTACTACTAATACTACTAATACTACTAACAACAATTATTATTATTATTACTATTATAGAAACTTATTTGCTTCTGCAGCCAACAATACGATAATTAATAATCATTTTTAACAGACAAGAGATGGTATTCTTGAGACAAAAAATGGCAATTTCATATTTCTATGGATTGCAAATCTGTTCTGTAGGGATGCATGCACATGAAAGTGATTATCAAAAATGATAAAGAAGGAAATAACTGCAAAGGGTGATGGAAAAGTCTGCATGCAGGTCGATGAAATTCCTAGGATTGTTTTAATGTCTTACAGTATACCCATACCTTCAGTAATACATTCATAGGCCTTACAGAACTGGTAACGCAAAAATAGCATCATCTCTGACAGCCAGTGAGTAATGATCTGGTCCACTACGAATGACAAAAAAAAAAATTCTTATTTCCACATTAATTTTGCAGTACTACATGTATTAATCATCATTATACTCAAAATGAATATAAGGATTGATAGCTTCAATGTCACAGGAACCCTCAAAGGTACAAACCACTATGTCAGGTTCTTTACATTTCAAAAATGAAGACCAATCAATTAAAAATCTTGTCACTACCATAATGATTATAATAATGTAGATCTTAAGAAACGTACATGACTGGGTGACTCCTCCTTGATCATGACAGGTTGCTCTTGAGTAGACAGCTCTGTGCACCTTGTGTGATGCTTCAAAGCCTTGGTTGGAGTACTTAGCAAAAGAACGATGCAGGCGTAGCAACATGGCAGAGTGGTCAATGGTGAGGTGGCCATAATCTCCCGTTCCAAGAGTGGTGCCAAACAAGTGGCGTAAGAGAAAGCCCCAAAGTTTACACTGAAAAATTAATATAAGACTCCACTAAAACCATTGATCCTCCAAAGACTTCTAAATTAATCTGTCTGGAGAAGACTCCCAAAACTTTCTAATTTTTGTGAACACGTTTGGAAGGTTACAAAATACTACCAAATTGAAAATTTATATTGCAAATGTTTTTGTAACCTCCAGATCTCATTGAAGTTGCTACCAACCGCTGTTTACTTTGTTGTTTTTTTCCCATGAGCATGGTAGGTAGATACATGGGTAGGTGGGTGGGTACTGGTGGGTACTGGTGGGTACTGTTAGGTAAGTATAGATTGATTGAACCTGTCAAAGAACCTAAATGCCCTAAATAACTGAAAAGATGAACACATTTGTCCACTGACAGTATTAGTTATTACCAAAAATTATTATTATGGATTGTAATTATAATTAAGCTTGTAATCTGACCTTTACATCAAATATGTCTATTTGTTCATCCTCGCTTTCTTCAAATTCACTGCTGCGCACCACCTTGGCAATTTCACTCCATTCTTTGAAAACCTATTTGAATGACATTAATTACACAAAAAGTTATTAAATTATTTAAATACCAAGTTTCAACTCAGCATTTAATAAATTGTGTTGAATATAGTTTGGCTCTCACTAGAATGATTTTGCCTTGTGATATGATATCAATGGAGGATCAGTGAAAATTTCTTTGAGATGTGGTTGATTCTGTATGAGTTCCCATTTTATCATGATTGTCTTTAAGCTAAGCAATGCTGGGTGATATTGGGCAAGAATTTCCTATGGTTAAGTTGATAGTGAATAACAATTATCATCAAAATTCCCTTTAATGAATTCCTTATATTCAAACAAATCTGTGGAAGTGAAACGGGGCTCTCCACTTTACTATTATTAGCCAACTGAAATTAGTTCACACATTCTTTAAATTGTATTAAACCTACAATATGATTTACTGCTCATTTTCAAGGGGTAATTATGCACTATAATTGCTGTGGTGATGTTTAAGTACAATTTTGTGACCCAAGCAAATGTTAAGCCCAGCTGAAATATTGATCAACTAACTTTTCGGATAAAATGCATCCAAATTCTCCCAGTTACAATTGTCCTCAGATAAATTTTTGATATTGAACTGATATTGAGTGTCTAATAAACAGTGCTGGTCAGCTGTTGCTGCTAAGACAGTTCGTTATAAGAAATTGGGCTGTGGTTTAAACAAACCTAACACGAGCATATAATTATTAATTAAGTGTAATTAGTTGAAGTTGCACCTTATAAAAATGAGCAATCTGTAGTGAAGCTGCAAGTTTTGCCATTTCTAGATTTTCGTCATGATTAAGTTCCCCCTCCAATTTTCTCTTCTTGCTTCTTTTTTTTGGAGGCTCTGGAACTGAGCGTTGTGCTGCAGCTTCACAGACAAGAAATTTCTGTTCCAGGTCTTCTAGTTCGCTTGACCACACCTTCACTTCATTCTCCAGAAACTGCTTTAAATCTAAAAGGAACAATATTAATAGTAAATCACTGAAAAGAAATGTGCGTAAAATGAACCATATTTCAATACTGATGGTAGTACTGCTATAAAAAGTACTTTTAATTATTAGTTATTCGGTAATGTAAGATGCAGTGGTTAAACTTGTATTAATTTTGCATGTTTTCATCTTTTTTTTATTACACAGAGCTTTACTTCATTCACCTTTAGCATCTTTCAGAGTAACTTCCTTCTGGTATTTGCCAAAGTCCCTGCTAAATTTTCCACTTTTCAGGATGTCCTCATTGTACTAGATGGAAAGCAGTATGTGAGGAACTTCGCAATGTTGTACTTTTTTCTAGATAACTCAGAGAGATCAGTTACCTATGACTTACAACTTTCACTGCATTTGTGAATGTGACGTAGCCAAGGACTACATCTTTTGAAGCTCCCTTCACCTCTTTGTAATAGGATATCACTCTGTCAGTTGGTAACGATTTTTTTAAGATCTCATCAGTATTATCCAAAATATTTCTCTCAGTGTTTCCTTTTAGAATAAAACATAACATTTCATTTTTATTTAACAGCTTTTTAAATGAAATCTACTGTCAGGTTTAATTATCATCTCAATGAACATACTAATTAATGCCCAGGTTCTTGATGCATCATAAAAAGGAATGTTTCAATATGGGGCAATCAAAATCTAAATTCAAGCCAACTAAATATACATTTAAACAATGGTCATGAGACAGGGCATTCCACGTACTTAAAAGATATAAAGGGGCATCAAGTTAAATATTTTAAGTAATGGTCCGGCTAAGAAGCAGGCAGCCCAGCGGCAAAAGTACTTAGAAGCTGCTGCTCCAATCGAGGCATCTGATTGGCTAATATCGGAAAATGTCGAAAAAAGATGAGAAAAAAATGAAAAAAAAGCCTTTTTTGGATTTCTTCTTCCCCATGCCCTTGATCTCTGTCTCTCGGCCAAATTTGGGCATTGTTCTATGCGCCATTCGCCAATCGGCAAATGGCGCATAGAATCTTGACAATATTTACAAACATAGTTTTTGAAGGCATAATGATTTGTTCTACGAAACAGAATCTAATTTTTTAGACGGCAAGTCGATTACATTTTTCATTGAAATTCAAATTTCGTGCTTTTAGCTTCTTACACCAATGGGAACAGCCGAACTTAATTTGATTAAAAATGTTGGCACATTTTAACTAACCGACGCTATTGCCGCGGGCTATTGTTTTTCTGCCTGCTTCTTAGCCGGACCATTACTTAATATTATAATCAATCAGTCACACAACATAATTCCAGTGAATACTTTACCAGAAAATGATGCAACAGGTATGTTATTCTTGTCAACAGCAGTCTGCTGGCCTTTGCGTAGCTTCACTGTAATCCTTTCTTTCCCCCTAGACATTTCAGGACCATATTGGCCAATAGCTTCATTACATTCAGGCAGTGAATTGCACCTGTATGCGAACAATCCAAGTGAACCAAGCAGCTGCTCAGTATTTCGCATCTCACTATGAAGAGCACACAGACAGACATTGCTTAATTAACTCTTCATCCAACAAAAACATCAGATCATCACGAATTCCCGTCCACCTAAAATATAAAGATATAAACCTCTCATCAAAAACTTAAAGGCAGGTGTACC
>NC_090869.1:29811758-29816758 GCF_036669935.1 Montipora foliosa | reverse complement strand
TGTGATAAAAATATTTGTGCGATGTTTACCGGTCACTGTACTGGGAAATTCTCACAGTGGAGTGAATTAATCGTTGTCACTGTCACGTAACAAAAAAATAAAATCGAAACTGTTCAATGAAATAAGCCGAAAACTTGGAATGTTGTAGGAGACAAATTCATAAATCACCTCGCCAGTACTCAAGTCTGTGCGATACATCGTTTCTGAGTTTTTTGTCAAAGCGTTTCACGCAACTATTATTTGTTACAAATGCAAACGTGAATTGGAGAAATTTGCATTCAAGTCCTAGAATCAGAACTGAAAAAATTTCAAGAACTTTACGAGTCCCTGGAGCAGTTTGAATATGACTCGAGGCATTGAGGTGTAAAGATGTCAGAAGGTCAGTCACACCTTTGTCAAATTGCCAAACAAAATCAGAGTGCTTATTCGATTACGCTCCCTCTAAGGTCACCCAAACAGCGAACATTTATCCGGCGTCAATGAGACGAATTAATCTCAATCTGCCAGCCATGAATTTGTGATTACCGTGTCGCTATCGCTACTGTTCCGTTCATAGTCCTCTTGCATTACACCAGTGAAAAACCGGTTTGATCGTCCCCCTCGACTTTTGCAATGGCAATCCTTAAAAAAAACGGTTTGTCGATCAACCAATGAAATCTCCAGGGTCAAAACTTGACTCTGGAAGTGGAAAGTGCAACATGATTGGAGCGGCATGTTAAGAAGGATTAACAGCCTTTTCGAGAGGTTTTTCTCACCACCTCGTGACTCGCTCTTTTGACGCTTTTTTCATGACGAGAAAATAACCTCTGGAATCCAGGGTAAGAAAAGCAATACTCAAGAGAAATAATACAGAAAAGAGATGTGACATTGCTGAGCAGTGGTTGCAATCAATTGCAAACAAAGAACTACAGCCTGTCTGAAGATGGTTTGAGAGTTTTTTTGTTAAATTTTGTGTTGTTGTTTTTTTTTTAAGTGGTACTATGATCCGAAAATCATTTCCTTTTTTTCTTCAGATTTTGAAAGCGTGTTCGCTTAACACCTAACTGGCAAAATTTTGAGCTTTGAGTTTTATCCAAAGGCTGTTTATTTTGAGTGTAAGTTTTGGATTTCATTGTCCGCCATTACTCACGTTCAAAACTGGCCGATTGGACCTCAGAGGGTTGGATCTAGAGAAAATGACGTCATTTACTCACTAGCTTAAAATTTCAGCGTGTAAACGCAATTTATTATATATGCAAAACACGAGTTGAAAAGTCTGAAAGCCCGAAACTCCCGTCCTGCATATTAATTAGGCCGCGTACACACGCATTGCATTCTTAAACTAGTGAGTGTTTGATGTCATTTTTTCCTGGACCCAGCTCTCTCAAGATTTTAAAGTTAGTAATGGCGGACCAATAAATAAGAAAAATCCAGCTAAAATAAACAGGTGTCTTTTTAAAATCAGGACTTAAAACTTGGGTGAGTTAGTGTTTAGTTAACATAGTTTTGAAATCCAAAGGAAAAACAAAATTTTTTTTTGGTCGTAGTACCACTTTAAAGTAATTAATTCATTAATTTAAATTAAACATAAATACTTACAAAACAGTATTTCTACTACTTACAGTACACAATACACAGTAAACACAGAACACTTAACACAACTTACGGATGTTTGTGACTATACTTGCGAACATTGTATTAGGACCTCAGAGGTGCAAATGGTAAGGAGAAATAGGAAGGAAGATGAACTAGGTTCACCCAAACCGCAAATCGATTGAATTAATTCGTCTTTGTTACCTTGAAAAATATAAAAATCAGCGCGTGACTACGCGTGACAAAATGATTGCGTAATTTGCGGAACTTATGCGAAATAAGAGTGGCACCGTAGACTGGTTAGAATCCGTGTTCTTTGACCAAAATGAAGACTAAAACTTGGACGAACAAATGTAACTGAGGCAAAAGGGAGATGGCGTTTCTTTACAGCGGCTAGCAAACTGTCCAGTTGAATTGAAAAGTTTGTTGAAACGGCTCTATCGTGTTACGGTATAATTGTTACTTGAGGATATTTTAGAGTTAGCCCCTTTTGGACACAAAAAATTTACGCTCCTTTGGTTTTAAAGTGATGTCATCAAAATTAAAAAATAAGGAATTATCAATCCTTTTGAAATTTTAGTTTAGTCAGTTATTACAACAGCTGAAGACTGATCTTTTCACGAAATTTCAGTTTGACAGAGTTTTTCGTGTTGTGATAAAGCAAGGTTGAATTTCTAAGCTTTTGTGTGACATGATAATATTAAAATTGCAGCCGAGCATGTTATCACGAACGGTCCTTGTATGAGAATAAGTACTCGTATGGATGTTTTTTAGCCCTCAGAAGATGACTACAGGCTTTTTATAACAAAAGTCAATGACATGTGTTTTTATTAGCTTCCGGCCACCATATTTGTGCCCCTCAGAGGGACAAAAACACCAGCGTCTCCATACAAAGCCTTATAAATTTGGGTCCAACATTTCTTTGAATATCTCCCGCACAAAACATCGCACAGACCTGAACCTTTGCGAGACATTTTTTATATTCATCTTCTATTATCTCTTTGATTCTTGACTTTAGTTGTTGAATGGTTTTGATGATGGTGTGACAGAATGAAAGCATTAGCGTTTTACTCAGTCATTGCTGTCATTTCTTTTTTTTTGCATGATAGACACCAACATGGCCGCATACGTTCTTCAGCACATTGCATGAAGAACGTAAACGGAATAATTTATGATAATAGTTATAATGATATTGGCGTTATTTCTCTTCAGATGGATTTTGCAGCGGTACGAATGGCCAGCGACAGTGACTTTCAAGCTCTTGGTATCAGGAGAAGAGGGGACATCCTCGCTCTGAGGTCCTTTTTTTTAAGTGACGAAGAAAACCAAAGGGAAAAGGAAGGTAAGAAGAGAAAACTTTTAGACCTAACAAAACAACTAGCGTCCAAGTCTGAAAAAGAAACCAGGCTCGCTCGGCCTTAAAGGAAAATTATCAGAAGACGCCGGTAGAGAGATACCCCTAACGCAACGCTTAAAAAAGATCCAGATCCATTGGATGCACTATAACGAAAAGGACAGGCATTATGTAGCTGTTCGTATGGCAAAAGGGGGAGGGACCAGAGAAGTATCTTTACTCCTTGAGTCGACATCCACAGAGGTAATGGAGGCCACGAAAGGTATTTTTTTCCCAGACAGGACGTCTGTATTTGGAAGTACGGACCGGATGACTTTTGCTCTAGAAAACTTTAGATGCGAGGAAATTGTTCATGACAACTTCACGTTGGTCAAGTATATTACTAAGCACAAATTGACGAAAGTGTGCCTGTACATTTTATCCAAAGCCAGCAGTGAGAAGTTTGAATACCAACAAAAAGAAATTATTCCTCTTAGTGACAATGACAGCGACTTGATGACATCTGGTTTTGAAGACAAACAGGGCACATCTCAGTCACAATTGCTTGGCTCTTCTGAAGATAGGAAATCCCTCAGAATACATCGAGTGTTTAGCTACAGACCGAGAGAAAGAAAAAGAGAAACGACAAGAGCTCTTATTGCTCCAGGAGAAAACAGCAAGACAGGAAAGTCTGCATGATTCCAGAGCTAAAAGAGTCCCCTTTGAGCCACCAACAAACGTTCCCCACATTACAGTTTCCGTGAGACACCTGACACTTGGAATTCAAATGCACAGATTTGACAACAGCGGCCAAGTAGGAAGTGTCTACGACTGGGTTGGGTCTTTTAAGCTTGGAGCCCGAGTATTTCACTCTCTCTATGCCAGATAATGCAAACATAAGCCCCACCTTGCCAATAGAAACTGTCAATCGGGTGATGTTGTCGATGGCTAAGTGCGTGGAAACGCCATCTTTTCCAGATGATGATATTTGTTTTAAAGGTTTTGGTTCAGGGCCCGAAGAAAGTCACTCAAGTTACAGTGGTGAATCCGATGAGACTACAGAGCCACTTTCCCGTGTTTCAGATAAACCACCCCATGTGTTGATGAAGGAAGATGAAGAGTAGGTGCTTTTCATTTGCGCTCACAACAATTTAAATCTCCATTGAAACTTAGCCTTTAGGAGTTGCTGTATTCCTTTTTTTTTTTTAGTTTAAAAGATGTCGAGTCACCTGGAGAAGATGATCAAGGGGTTGAATTCACTGCTTTGAATATAGAAGCAATGCATGCCAGGTTTTCCACTGGGGGATCACTGGATACCGATGAAGGATCGAGTCCATTGAACAGTAGTGATGATGAGGTACATATTCCACGGGTTTCTTTGCTTGTAGGCGGTGTTTCATAGCTTATACCGCATTAAGATATATGGGTTACAATTGTTTAATACTTTTTTCAAAGGAAATGCGAAATGGGTGAAATATCCCCCAGTTTTGCTACAGAGCGAAATTAACGTTGTCAGTACTAACCAATGAGTAGGATTGACATCTGAACCTGTCAGGCAGAAGAGATTAGAAAGAACACCTTTATCGCGAATCTTTACGAACTACCTTAAGTGCCTGTATTTCCATTCACTGATGATTCATGAAAGGCAGGCGTTATGTTTCAGTTTAAGGTCTGCGGTTGATCAAACAGTCTGGCACTTATGTGCTCAGTCTTTTCGATGGCACGGGCCCTTTTGTGCCTCGCTGTATTTCTTGATATAAGCAATATTCATAACGTCAGTAATGTTTTTTTTTTTTTCATAAAGTTCCAGGTAGAAGAGGCAGCTAGAAACGTACAAGGAAGGCGAGGAAGAAGGGCTTCTCCAGGATATCAGTTTAGACAGCGTTATTTACAAGAGGTGACGAAATTTGCAGAAGTAAATGAAGCAGAGGAACAATTACAGCGAGTATGTATGATTGGATAAACAAATTCCATTTTTGAAATACATCATGAAAAGTAATATAGTGCTCTAAAGGGCTTTATTTGATCCCAAAAGATCATTCTTACAGAGTGTGTTCACTCTGGCGTCACGGGGGCCATATTTTAGGGAGCGTTT
>NC_090869.1:29791758-29794258 GCF_036669935.1 Montipora foliosa | reverse complement strand
TTGTTCAGGCGTGGTAGATTTTCCTTCTAGTGGCTATGACAGTTTTCCAGATTTTAGGTCGCAAATGACCGAGGTGCTAAGGAATGTAGACTCCTGGAGATTTTCTTTAGCTTAAGTAATTTTCCATCGTAACTAACCTTTTACTCAAGTAGCAGAATTTCGTGTTTAGTTTTAACTCGTTCAATTTTACTCACGTAAATTTTCTACCTGTGCTTGCACGGGTCATACAATTTGGCTTGAATCAGTTTTGCATTGTATGGTTGACGTTTCATAAATAAGTTTTTTTTTAGATATTCGCGGTGTGAGCCTCAGATAACATCATTTAACTTGAAATTTACAAACTAAGGGAGACCCGAGTACGTTAACATCCAGCATCCATTTCATGCAAGAGCTCAACAGTTGCATAATTCGGATAAATCAGAGCTTACATCTCTTATTGTCGGAGGTGATTGGAATTGTACTTTGTCTAAAAAAGACACTGAGATCGGAAGCACGCCATGGAAGCCGCCTACTTATCACAATCTTATTCTGACTAACATGGAACCTTTGACCTAGTAAGCTCTAGTAGATATTCAAAGAGTGCGGCATCCAAAAGTACTCGATTATTAAAATTTATGAATGAATCCAAATCTCTCCACCCTGCAATCGCGGGGACCGGCATTTTGGAAATTTAATAACACCCTACCACGTACCTTTGCGGCAGTAAATATTATAGCCATTTGACTGACAAGCGACTCTTTTGGGAATTATTGGAGGTGGAAATTAGATCAGCGAGTATCTCTTTTTCTAAGAGTAGAGCGAAACATATCAGTAGCCGAGAACACGAATTCATTAAGATGTTGACTTGATGAATTGGATCTTACTATCTGTAACAAGTTTTCCTCCCCTACCATTGATGGGATACTAGAAAAAGCAATACTGCAAAAGAAGAATGAGGCCAATATCCAGCCATTGTGACCGAACAAGCTTGGCCAATTAATGGTTTATTATATGACTTAAAACACCCAAAAATGATCTTGCGGGACCAAGCTAAGCGAGAAATCACCAGCGAGCAAGATCTTGCCCGCTCGGGTAGCCAATCACAGCACGCAATTTGGTTTATCTTGCCTGCTCACAGAGCTACAATCATGGACAAAAGTGTTAGGAAGGTAACTTAATTTTACAGATACCCCCCCCCTCCCCTTTTCCAATGTTGTATTTTCCAGGGGAAAAAATGGTGACTTTTCTTACCGAAGAATTTCAACATTGAATATGGGGGAGGGGGGCCACAAGAGCATGGTATTTCCCAAATACTTCAGCCAATACTTAGAAAAATCGAATTAGGTGTGAAGTGAGCTGATGCCCGCAACTATGGAACGCCATAACTGTCTTGTGATACTTTTGGTCATGATATTGGGTGCTTACGTCCTTATATTCGGTGGTCATTCTATTATACTGGGTGGTTTATTCGGTGTTCACTCCGTTATATTTGGTGCTCATTTTATTATACTGGGTGGTTTATTCGTTCGGTGTTCACTTCATTATCTTCGGTGTTCACTTCAGTATATTCAGTGCAAACTTCGTTATGATCGTCACCAGGCTCCCAAAGCGCTATTTAGGGTAATAACCCCACAATGCAATTCTGCAATTTCCCCCATATTTTCGAATCTGAAAATGGCGGAAAAGACTCCAATGGCCTCAATTCTGAAGCGACAAAACTTAAGTAATCTAATGGAGGTATTTGAAAAGGAGAAAATCAGACCTGATGTAGTTCTACTGTTATCTGCAAGGGAAATGAAGCAGCTGGGTGTAAGTAATAGTTCTGACATGATGAGCTTGCGAATGGAATGTTCTATCTACGGAAAATGGAAGCATCGAAGAAATCGTTTAGGATCTGGAGCTCCAGAATTCAACATACCAAAGTCAATACTAGAGAATCATCCAGAAGAGGGATTCAAGATAAAGGAAATTGCCAGTCTGTCTCGGAGAGCACAATTTATCGCAGAATGCAAAGCTACGGACTGAGCTCTAGGGATTTCAGTGATGTTTCATATGAAGAGCTTGATAATGATAAGTACTTTCCATTTTGTGGGGAAGGAATGCTTAAATTTCTTCTCCAAGAAAGAGGCATTAAAGTGCAAAGAATGCGACTTCAAGATAGCATCCATCGCGTAGATGAAGAAGGAGTACGTGAAAGAAAGAAGGGTAGGTTGCAACGAAGGGTCTACAATGTGAAGGGCCCCAACCACTTGTGGCATATAGACACAAACCATAAACTTGTAAGGTGGAATTTTATAATCATCGGTGGAATTGATGGCTATAGCCAATTGGCTGTAATGTTAGAATGCCCCTATTTCCTCAAATGCTGTTTCAAGTAGATTCATTCTGTCTACATTGATGTAGTTTGTCTCCCCCTCTAAGACTTCACTGTCAGATTCTAATGCCAATTTCCTGCTGCATACATCGGAGAACTTCCACGGGGTTGTGTACATTGTTTGTGCGACAAAAGGTGACAACCTTT
>NC_090869.1:29779258-29789258 GCF_036669935.1 Montipora foliosa | reverse complement strand
TCCTGGTGGGCAGGAAACCGATCTTTATTAGCAAATAAAAAGGGCATTATCTCAATTAAAGATCTGTTGAATCAGCGTGATGAACTGCATACGTTCCAGGAGTTCAGGAGTAGATACCCCTGTAAAACTATTTTTTTACACTATTGACACTGTCTCTAGGAAAATGCACCAACAACATCAACAACTTAAACTTTACCAGAGATGATAATATGTTCCCTCCATGCAAATCGATACAAATCAACCTATACACGGTAAAGTCAAGGGATTTTTATAAACTGCTCACTGATAAAGCTCATACCGAAGAACAAACCGATCCCAAACAGGTGAGGCGAAAACGTTTTTTTAACAAACAGCCTTGGAGGAAGATTTTCAAATCAATAAAAAATATTTGCATTGAACCAAATCTGAAAGAGTTTCAATTTAAACTCATCAATAAAACGATAATTGCTAAGAGGGACTTATCGTATTCAGTATTAAGGCGGTTGATGACTGTCTATGTTGTCGGTCAAATCCGGTCTCAGGTTGAATCCGTTTTTACACCTAGGTTAAATTGACCCTCATTTTACCTACAATTGTAGGTTGAGACCCCCCTCGGAAAAGGACTGAAAACAGTTATACCTTCCCTCAAGCTCTGTCTTACACATCTCAACCTATCTTCTTACTGATTCGTATCATTTTATCGGTTTCAGTATTCATACACTTATTCATTCATTCTCCATATTACAACATACTTTTAGTAAGGGATCAAAGAACTGTAATATGCACTTACCAGTACTCGAACTCGACCCTACTGATCTATAGTCCCTTGTCTTCACCACTACACTACAACGACGATCATGCTCAACCCAACACAGTTATTTTCATTATTTACTTTTCTATAATAAGTCAATTGATATCTATATGTATAATAACCAAAACTAAGTCTAACCTAAATTTTCTCTAGGCCCACTAGAGGCTCCAAAAAAAGGTGTTCTATTCGTGCGTATTCAACTTAAGTAAAATGGGGAACACCAATTTAACCTAGATATAAACGGATTCAACCTGAGAACGGATACTGGCAATATCTATATTGTGGAGATGAAGATTCTATTGAGCGCTCTTTTCTTGAATGTGCCTTCACCAAGGCATTTGCGCAAAATGTTGCGGTGAATCAATGCGTGCCAATGCATGCTCTCAGGATACGGAACTGAGACGAAAATATAACTACTCCACCCTGTTTATGCGCCACTACATATACTCATGTTAACATGTTAAATGGTATGACCATCTCTTTACATAAGTTTATCAATAAGTTACTTATCAAATACAGTAATTAAAAGTACCCCTTCTTTCCATCCTCCTCTTAATACGCAAGTAGACCAGCTATATGTAATTATTGTTGTGATAGGAATGCGTAGTTTTGTTACTTATTTTTGTAAGTACTGTATGTTATGTTAGCTATTGGTATTGCAATAGATGTGTAAGTATTGTTAATACCGTAAGCAGCGTTAGTGTTGTAAATAATGTGTGGTGCTTGAATATATTTTAAAAAAAACCAGGGTAGCCGACCCAAAGTTGAACCTCAATTATCTGGATGGAAAATTTGAATAAACAAGAATCCTGAATTGGAACAATATGATTATCAATGAGATTCAAACGTTGAACAAGCAAATCGAGCATACAATTTTATAAAGTAATGAAACAACTCTAGCACTTTTGAACGTTTTTATTGGAAGACAAATCGTCATTTTTACAAGTTAACATTAATTAATGAATAAATTGGCAGTAGCGCAAAACGTCATTCTTGTCACCAGAGCCTACGCGCAGATGAAAGAGCTAGCAGTAGATTGAGACTGTAAAACTGGAAATTGTTGCTAGCGTCTGCGCAAATGCGGCGGAACTGAGCTTTGCGGATGATCTACGACAGCGGGCCAATCTCGACCCCAGAGCTCTTCTCGTGATTGAGGGATAGAAGAGTTCTGGGGAACCCTGTAACAAACTGTCTTCTCATTGGTTTTCGTGAAGAACAATCAAAAGCGTCTCTAATTAGTGTATTCATGTTACCAAGGGGGGTGACCAGGCTCCGTAAGTTCTCAAATAGCCAATTTTTGGCTACAAGAACCCTACGGCACATGTTCTCCTTGATAGAGTTTCGGCTCTGGTGACTTGTGCATGGCCTGCAGCTTGGCACTAATAATAATGTTACAAGAACAAATGTATGAGTGCCTTTTAATTTAGAATCCTACAAAGGTTTAGCATATCAGGTGTCATGCCATCCGAAAAAACGTAATTTGAAAACTCAGTGACTGAAAATTTTACAACTGTTTCAGTATATGGCTTAGGGTCTGGCATATACCAGTCATGACAACGTCAGTCTGCAATTATTGTTAAATTCAACTTATGTTTCCTTGCGTAATATCTTGTGCGTGATTCTTTGCAGGGTACACATAATGAAAATCACCTTTCTGTTTTTCTCTCAGCTCAATTAAATCATCCGAATTTGTGACCGCCATTTTGTAAAGAAAGGTTTATTCCAGATCGCACCAAGACTGTAACTGCATACCATATTTTCTCGATTAAATGCCGGCCTCGTTTAAACGCAGGGTCAAAACTGCTAATTTTTAAATAAACGCCAGGGGTGTTTGTTCGAGGTCCCGGCGTTTATTTGCGTCAAGCTAACAGATATTCACTAGAAAAGCACTGCTGTACTCCAGCGGGAGGAGTTTACTTAAAGGGCTGCGGCATTTTACGCTGCGCTGGTACAAGGTGCTCCTGTAGATGAAAACGACCCATTCGCGAACCTAGAGCCGGACATTTTCGAAGAAGAACGTAATGAGATTGTTGTCCACGAAGATTAGATTAGAACACAAACATTATTGCGAACGTTTGTTGATACAAACATAAAGGATGTTCAGGCGACCTTGCCGTTTTTAAACTTTAAACGTTTTGTTCTGTTTGCATAAATACTGATTACAATATACACGTGCTGTACGTATGAGATACAAGGACATTAAGTCAGGTCGGGTCCAAGGGAGAAATTGTCCCGCCTTGACAAACTGCGCACAGATCTCAAAGAATGTGAAATACCACATCAACCTAAAAATGATCAAAATTTTACTTCATTAATAAACGCCGGACCCTGATTAAACGCCGGCACCAAATAAACGCCGGCTCCCTGAGCTCAAGTTTTAAATAAACGCCGGGGCATTTAATCGAGTAAATATGGTATGTGGCTATCGTGCCTGCGCGAGACAAGACATGTAACGGCAGTCTTATTGACTTGCCCCAAAGCGTCTTTTTTACAATCCTCTCTACAAATGCAACTTAATTAACAAAAACGGAAAGTATATGTGTGCGGAGGAGCTTCTGCTATTGGTAGAAATAGGGTGACGTGAATTTGTGAATAGATTAATGGAATGAGAGGCGTTCATTGATTTTGTGTGGATAGAGTGTGCCCAGTTGAAAAATCAATTTTAGTTCGAGATTTTTACGGCTTTCTGTGTTTCCGTGGTGCAAGGATAGGCCGCAAATAGTCATGTTGTGGTGGGAGTGATTAGGAAGATTAAAATGGCGTGCAACTGGTTTCATCTCGTGGGTGTTCGCAAAAGCGGTTCGCCAATCTTCTCCCTGTTTCGCCTATGTTGATCTTTTGCATAGTGTGCAGGTTATGCAGTAGATGACGTTTGCCGAGATGCATGTAAAGTGGTCAGTGATTTTAACAGATCGATTAGGTCCTGAGATTTTAACCATGTTAGAAATAAAGGGACAAGTTTTGCATTGTGTGCGTGTACATTTGATAGTTCCTGGTTGGTTGTCTGACTTGAAAACACTCCTAACTAGAAAGTTGCCTCTGTTTTTGTCGCATTTGAATGAAATAAGTGGTGGTAGAGAAAAGATGTGTTTAGTTTCGGGATCATTGCGGAGAATTTTGAAGTTTTTGAGAATTACATTTTTCACTGCCAGGTTTTGTGGATGGTAGGTGAGGGTGAATGGAATTCTGTTGGTTTCTTCGTTTTGTGGTGATTGCAATTGATTTAAAATGGAATAAATGCAATTCAGCAGAAACTGCTAAATATAGTGACCGAGTTCCTGGAAACTAGACATTTCAAAGGCCTGTTTCTCAAAAACCTAGCCGTACAACCATAGTTAAAATTTTGGGAATTAGAAACAATATGAAGACGAAACGGTCGACATTTTTTTGAAAAGATCTATCAGACAGTTTTTCAGTTATTATGAAAATAGACGAAAATCCTTTTTTGTTTTGCCATTTGCGAAAAACCTGCCTGACAGATTTAACTATGTATTTCCATATATATATTGTTTTCATAATATAATATTTCTTATAAGATTATTAGCTATTAGTTTTTTTAGATTAGCAATTTTTATAATTTCGTAAATGAGAGTCTAAAGGAAAACAAATTATGATGGGATAAATTTTAATCCATTTCTAAATACTTTTGTTTTTATTACGAAATAATAGAGATTCAATTGTTTTCTATACATGATTATTTCTTCTTGCTAAGGAAATCCCAAGATGGGGTCGTTCGAAATTCTCGCCACTTTTAAGGAAACTTTAGTGAAAAGCAACAACCAAAAAGCTTAAAGGTCACGCGATAGTCACAAGAACGAGATATTTTGAACCACTTCAAAGAGCATCTATGTAGTCCAACAAATCAATGTATAATCGTGAAGCTTCCTCCACTGATGATCCATGATCATTTCTGCAAGTTCTTTAAAGTAAGGAGAACATCCTTTTACTTGGGGTTGCACTGCACACAAATCCTCTACAATTTCAATTTCATCCAAGTCAATAGGAATCACGTAATCTTGAGAGTTCACTAAGCCCGGAACAAAGTAAAGAATGTCTGGTTTCCCTGACGGAGACTCCACATTGCTAGATGGCCGAATTCTGTGAACGTTCCATTCCTCTGCAGCCCTGTGTAGTTCGCTTTGTTTAATATCCATAAAACAGAACTTCAGGCATTCACAGTGTATGATGTTGTCATCACAGTAAAGCCCAGAATCTCTCAAGTCTTTGAAGAACTCCATCCACCAGTCTGCACATCCCTGTCTAAGACGTCCCCACCATGCCTCTATTCTTTGATTTGACGTAGATTTCCCAAACATGAAGCTCTTGTCACCAGCAAAATCGTCATCCATAGATCGTCGGAAGAACCGCTGAATAGCCGCTATATTCACATTTTCAGTTCCCCTATCTCCTCGTATGATGCGTGCAGTACCTCCCAACTGTTTCGCGTAATCCAGAAAATGATGAGCTACCACCTGAGGGTCATTGTTTGATGATGCTACCTCCAACCAAATTATTCTCCTACTAAAGCCATCAATTGCACCATGAATACAAAAGCCAAATGGCTTAAGTTTATCATAACCGTCTATATGCCACAAATAGTTCGGAGCTTTGCATCAATACACTCTTCTTCTCAGTCTATGTCTCGATCTTAGCTCCACTCCTTGGGGATCAAAGATCCTTAAAGCGTGATGAACGACCTCTCATGAAGTAACAAGACCATGCTGATTTATCAACCTTTGATGCATTGCTCTATCGCCCAGAAGACTCCCACTGCCTCTCAATTCCTCTTCCACAGCTTGTACTACCTCATTTATGTCACTCGGATGTCGACGTCTTGTACATCCCAGACGATGTAGTATTCGTTTCGAATGCCTCAAAGAGGTACACAAACCGTGAACACTAGCTAAGAACAAAGCAATTTCCGATATAGCAAATCCAAAGTTAAAATAGTTGAGTATTATGTCCTCGAGATTTAGAGCACTGTTACCAATTGCAGGGAAGTAACGCGGAAGAACAGCTTTCGAGGAACTACACAGGACAAAAAATATTAAGATAGTCGAGACCGGAGACTCCATGTTGTGTCTAAAATGCAGTCCACTGGAATGACTTTTCGCGATCAGAGAGTCATAAGTGGCAAGTGGTAAGTAGCAAGTAGCAAGTCGCAAGTTGCAAGTTGCAAGTAGCAGGGCGCAAGTCGCAATTAACAAGAAAAAAAAGAGGGGAATCGCATGTCTCTTTAAAGCCACCGTAGTATCAACTTTATAATCCCGCACCTTTGAGATATTGAGAGCCTTCCTGATTCATAAGAATAATTTAAAGAATTAATGAAAATTCGCCCTACATCACTCCAAAAAACTTTATACAATTCGCATGGCAATCCATCTGTTCCAGGCGTTTTACTTGCAGGCATACTATTCAAAGCAGCTTTTAAACACTCTTCTTCGGTAATTAATCCTTCACAAAAAGCTCGTTTTTCTGCTGTCAAAGTTTTTTATTTGGGATTGGGTGGAAAGGGAAAAGCCTCAATGTCCTCTTCGCCAGCTTTCGAAATATAAAGATCTTTATAAAAAGTTTCGCATTCTCTTAAGATCTCTTTATCTGTGAATATATATTTTTGGTCATTTGTTCTCAGTTGACTAATAGTTGCTTGTTTACAACTTCTCTTTTCTAAATTAAGAAAATTTTTGGTATTTTTCTCACCCTCATTATACCACCGAGATTTTGATCGCAGGATTGCACCTTTAGTTTGATATTCAACTATTCTTTCTAATTCTAGTTTATTTGTTTCAAGTTGTGTCCATAGTCTTTACTTCTGAGGCTCATACCCTGAGATGCTAGATAACCGCTTTTCTAAAGTTGTAATCAGCTATTCAATTTCATTTGTTTCTTAGCCATTCGCCTTTTTTTGTTGTGCTAAACTTAATTCATGTTTCCCGAACTTTAAGTTTCAGCATTTCCCACGTCAAGTTAGGGTTAAGATAATCATCATTTGCGTACTCATTTTGTGTTTCCTGTATTGTTGATCAGATCAGACTTAGATATCCAGGATCATTTAAGAAAGAGGTGTTTAGCTTCCAAAAACCTTTGCCTCTATTGTTAGAATGCACAGAAAAATGTAGAGTGATCATAGAATGGTCTCTTTCATACCCTGTTAAAATATCGGCTTTGTTCTTATTACAAAGGATACTCTGATTAACAAGGAAAAAATCAAGTCTACAATGGACCTCACGTCTTTTTTGCTGCCATGTGAATCTCGCAGAATCAGGATTTAACACTCTCCACACATCGACAAGGCATTAATCACATCTAAAGAATTTTGGTGCGTTCTGGCAAGGCCGCCCTTTTTGTCTTTTCACCACCAATTATTACATCCTCACAATTAAAATCCAACAAACGACCAAAAAAGGAATTTAAAAATGTGCATTATCCTCATTCGGGGCATAAACATTTGCTAAAGTTAGACACCTTCCATTTGTTTTTAAATCACAAATTATAAAACGTCCTGCGGGATCCGAAAACGTTTTCATCATTTGAAAATTAAAGTTATTGAATAGTTTTGCTAGAACAGCAACTGAAAAGGGTTTGATAGCCCCACTCAGCTTGCCAGTCGTGGATACTTTCTTTAGTACATGGGCACCTCCGATTATTCCGAGTGTAGAATACATAAAGCAATTGCGAAACATAAAACAAAGAAAATAGAGTTACAGAAAAATACCTTAAAAACTGCTTAAAAACAAAAGTAAGGCTTTGTAAGGCGGGGATGTAACTGGCATGCCTTATTCCAAGTCAGTAGAAAGACATTAAACATGTACAATAATGTCAACAACCAAAGAATAAACAGAGAGGAAAAAAAGGCGAGTTATATTCATTTTGGTGATGGACTGTTCAAGAAAGTGAATTTGCGAAGTTATTGCATCAAGTTTCGATATCTTCGCTAGGATTTCATCGGCTTTGGAAGCGAAATATTCTGCCATGCTCAGTACTGTTAAAACTATGTCTCTGTTCTCGGTGTTAATCTCAGTAATCTCTTCCCCTTCTAATTCCTTTTCCTCTTTTCTTTGCTTAAAATCAGGAGAATCACTGCTGCTGTCACTGCAGCTCTTTCTACTTTTTCTTTTGATCAAAGAAAGCAATTCCATATGATTAAATGACAAGAAATTTGAAAGATTTTGAAGGGCTGGAGCTCACACTTTCATGACGTCACAGATTCATTCTCGCCTCTGTCTAATTTTGTGTTGTCAGTAATACACAATACGACTAATTGAAAGAACCCAGGCATTCAACTTTTAATTTTATTTACCCTAGATCAAGAACATTATGTACATCAAGTTGATATAGTTGTAATTAAGTTAGGGGGCTAGACTGGATTTATTGGGGGTAATACCTCCTAAGTTTGAGCATCAACTACATCACCATAACAAAATAATGATAATTATCAGAAAACGGTTACCACAGCAGGTGGTAAGGTGAAAATTTGATAAGACCGGTGTCCTCATCCAAGAAAATCTCACCTTTTACCAAACGAATGAGACCGAACTTATTCAATATGTGGTGGTGGCTTAATATAATACTGTTGCAATATAATGTTTGTTAGCTTTATCAAGATATTTTGGGATGAACTATTAAATTTAAGGGTTAGAAATACACCACAGACTGTATGAATCATTATAATTGGTTGAGATAGAAATGACATTCAATATCACATTATAGTAGTTTCATTTCATCTGGAAACGTGCGTAAAACGCTATCGGGGATAGCTTAAGCCGATTGTGAGAAAGAAGGATGTGATTAGCATGCATTCCAGTGCTATAAATAGAGGCGTTTTTGTAATTATACAAATGTGACAATAATGTGTCAATTATTTTAGAAAATTTGTATCCATCAGAATAATCATCAATTGATAACGCTTTCAAGTTTCATTAAGGCGATTGAATAAAAGTTTTAAATTAAGTAACAAATTAAGTAAATTGTTACACTTACTGTGTGTCTCGATTATCATGTCCAAATGCTTGTAACCCTTCTTCTTGATGTGCATTTTCAATCCAAGATCGGAGAGTGAAGAATCTCGATGCGAATGAACCTCCTTTCTCCTATATTGATTGTTTGGAGCTCTTCTGGCCATCTGAAGTTTTGATTGACCATAATTTTCTGCCAACGGTAGCTGCTTTAACATTTGTAGTAATATTTTAATTCTTTCATAAAATGTTATTCTTTGGCGTGCAATTGACGATCAAAAAGGTGAGATTTCTTCTATCACACTCATGATCGAGACGTGTCTTTGTTGTTGCAGTGGGAGAACCAATCAAATATTTAGACTGTCCATTGTTGCCATGACACCGTTATAGTGTTTTGCATGACACGACAACAGAAGGAATAAGGGCACATTCAGATGTTAAATCTTTTGTTTCAGTTTTAATAAATCATATCGTTTGGAGAGGAATCACATCAACGTTTTGAATGTTTGTCTGACAGGATTGACACAGAGTGAGTTCGGGGTCTCGTGTGCATTGTTTTTAAAATAGAATACCGTACTTATTTCGCTACAAGCTGATCTCGGCTATAAGCTGCGACCCCTAACTTCTTACAGAAAAAAATCAACTTGATCCAAACGAATTGTAAATGCACAATATTCAGCTATAAGCCGAGACCCATTTTAGGTCTTTATGTTTACTATCGACCATAGAATTTTCGTTAAAATACAAATATGATGTGCACTGAAAAATTACCGTAATTTTCGGCTGATTACCGGTGAGTACCCTCCAAAACGCATCTATTTTGACTTTTCACATTGGTTATCAAAATAATACAGGGATTCATGGCATGTCAGCAAAACATTTTAAAATAGCTCATCTTTAAGTTTACTATCATTTTCCAGTTCGAGTAAACATCTTAGGACATTTAGAACCCAAGATATCGATTTTTTTGGTTTTATTCAGCCACAAAGGTCTGAGAAGGATGCTGGCTAGTGAAAAAAGTAGTGCGGAGTAATTTAGTTCGGCTTTTAGGTGAATACATGTTCATTTGTTGCTGTTTCAATTTGCTGCAAAAACTTTTGTTATCCAAAATACTCGGCCATAAGCTGAGACTCCTTCTACAGCTTAAAATTTCCCCAAACGTACTTCAAACACATCAGTTCTACTTTTCCTTTATATTTGCCTAACATAATAGTAAAGTAAAGTAAAGGTAACAAGCCTTAATCCCTCGCTCACG
>NC_090869.1:29736758-29754258 GCF_036669935.1 Montipora foliosa | reverse complement strand
TACTTAACAGCTATGCGGCTGGTATGACACCGACCAAATTCCTGGCTGGAATTTCTGTTGTTTTTTTTTCACATATGAGATAACCGTTTCATTGAATAACATGTACTTTAACATATCTTCAATTCAACATCTTTTCATAAGTCACAAACTTAATTTCAACATGGCAAATGGCTTCTTCTGCCTCATGAATAGTGGAACCATACTGAGTGGGGGCATGTTTAACCCTATCTAGTTGTTCAGCAGAGAAGATCGAGGTCCAGTATGAATGGTCATGGGCATACTGTACAAGAAGTTCTTGCTTTTGTCGATCTTATCCACAGCTCACTGTCCCTTTTGGCAAATTCACAATTGATCCTTTCCATTACCTGTCGTTAGAATTTTCCAGGCACTAAACTGAATGGAAAGGTTCCATCATTCACGTACAGTCCCAGACCAATTTCAAAAGGGTTTTCCTGGCCATTAGTTGAAATGCGTTGACCCCCAATTGTCAATTCCATGGTGTAATCCCCATCTTGTTGATTGGGACTTAAGGTAGCCATGGGTACATAAGCACAGACAAACGTGTTGGCAGGTATTTCATTCAATGTGAACAATCCCAGACCGGTTGATGCTCCACCGATGCCTACCACATTGCTCTGCTTGACACAAAGATATGCCTCTCCCGTTTTAGTAATCGTATATGTGCCATGGCTCTGATCATGTGATGAACGGCAAGGGAAGGAAGAGACAATTGGTTGTCATTTTGTCTGTAGTCTAAATAAAATAGTTTTTAAATATGTTTACAAGTGTCTGTACAACTTTTAACTTGAAAGGGGGTTTATCTTAGAACCAAGGAAGGTTAGGATTGTGGAATCTTAGAACACAACAAAATAGCTAGCCTCAAACATACCTTTTGTCAAAGCAGACTCCACATGCTGATGGTCCTCCAGGCAGGGCCTTCGTCAAATTGTCATTGGCCTCGCCTCTAGTGACCTTGTTTGAGCACAATTTCTTACAGGCTTCTCTCTCATGCCGTGGCAAGTTCTTCTCAACACAAGAACCATACATGGAGTTTTCATCCAAATTGTGCAAAACAATGTCTTCTTTGTTGTTGCACCTAGCACCAAATACACACTTTCGTGTTGCTCCACACCGCAGAGTACCCAATCTGTTTTCCTTTGCAATTTTCTGTGGGGCAAGCAAGCGGTTCTCTGGGTGGAATCTAGTGAAAGCATGACTAAAACCAGTGACAACTCGCAGGGCATAAAAAAGGGCTCAGTGGTGCTTGTTTGGGTCACTGAAAATGGTGACATGAGCCGTTGGCAGCATTCTACCTGGGCAGGAACCAGAGCTTCCAGTTGGTTCAAGAAATTGATCTCAACCTCAGTTACTTCGGGATGCATGAATCTGAACCAGAATTCCTTAAGGGGGCAGCCATAATTGTCTACAGGGCTTTCATATTCTTCACCAATTTTCTTCTCACACAAGTGAGCACTGCCACTTTGAACAAACATACCATTAAAGCGAGTCCAAACTGCATCACGCAATGGGTTTTCAAGGGTGACGTCAATATTGGTGACTAACCCATCATCATCACAAGGATTGACTGATTGGTGTGGTATGGGTTCTGACAAAGTTGGTCTGTGTGTGTCACATCACTGATATTCTCTGGTGCCCTGCAGTCTAGATCTGCTAGATGTTTGACTGCTGTTCTGACATCAGAGTTCAAGAAGTGGGTCATTGGTTCATTGAGCAATAGTTCTGGAGAGGAGGATTTGATCATGTGGAGCTGATGCAGACATGGACAGGTTCTCGATGGTATCAAGAATGCTCAAAAGAACTGGCAGTTTTGGTGGACCACGCCTTGGCTCCTCTTGAAACTCTGTAGAGGAAATGCTACGGTGTTGAGAAATTGCTGCTGACAGGAATGAACCAATGGCATCAGATTGCTGGATTGCAAGCTGAAACCGATGTTGAAGTGACGGATTAAGTATCTTCAAAACCTGTAGGATGTAACAATAAAAATCACAAATTTAAGGAGGGTGACACTTAACTAGGGAAAGGCAGTGGTTGATAAGGAAGGTTTTTAGTCAAGAGCCCTACAAAAAGGTTGCATGGATGGTTCTTTGAAGTAAAATTTTCAATGGGAATCTGATATCACTCAGAGGAGGTTGGACAGCAGCGTGCAAGGCGTCATGGGAAATTTTTATTTTTCAGTCAGTTGCCTCCAGACTTCAAGGGAGACACATCTCCGTTGTAATCAATATGGACGCCATTGATAGATAGCCACAGAGTCAACTTCATTTAAGAGTTCCAGTTGCTTCTTCTTACATTGCTGTGACATGCGCAATTTATTTACTTTCTCTGTTCGAAGCCGGCTCTCTTTGATTATCAATGGGTTCAAAAAAAAATTCCTTTTGAAAGACGAAAGTTCATTTTGCAACTGAGCGAGGAATTAGATGCTCTCAAGTCAGCGTCAGTTCTATTAAAATCCCAGTGTTGATTTTGAGGTAGGGTATGAATTTTCTTGTTTTAGAATCATGCATTGTTGGAAATTTGTCTGTATTTGAGGCTTGAGCCATCGTCGTTCTAAACTGTGTGAGAACAGATTTTCCTGGCCTAATTAATGCACAACATGTTTAGAGATCGTTCTTCTCATGTTGTAGTTTGACCCTCAAGAAAGCGACCAGGAGAGCATCCTCCTCAGAAACAGCCATTGCACAACCGCATCGAGCTCCAAAGGAAACTTTGTCAGTTGCTCCATATATTGTTAGATGTTGACAGGATGAATGTTGATGCAACTGTTCGTCTTTCCCAGAAACCTGGAACGGCTGGCCATGGAATATTTTTTGGTCAAACACTAAAGGATGACAAAGAGGAAAATGAGGACATTCATGAAAAAGGAAATGTTTTATTGTTTGTCACATAATGGACTGGAAAACTGTAAATAGTCTCTCCTTAAAATTAAAAATATAATTTTAGTTCACCATGTCACTGAAAGTTGCCCTTGGTAGACAGGTAGTTCAGGTATCGTAATGTTTCAGAACATATCTTAACATAAAATAAGTCACCAATGCTTACCTTCTGAAATAAGATATCAAGCCATTTGTTTTTGGGGGGTTCTTGTTCAGAGAAATGCTGCTTATCTTGTGAAGATAGCCCCCTGATAGTCAAATTGCCCACATGACAGTACTTTCAGAAGTAGTGCAATTTCAGGAGATAAAAATGTGCTGTACACGTTGGTGTTTTGAGGTGTTGGTGGCGCCCACGACAAGCCAAGACAGGAATTTTTGAAAATGGCACAGAGAAAAATAAAAGCAAACTGTCAGGTCCAAGTGCAGCTGAGACCAGAGCCAACTAATGGCATGGACAAAAATACCATAGCCATTGACTTGAACCATGGTAATGGATGGTTTCATTGTTACATTGCCAGAGAATTCACAGGTTTATTGCATACACTAATTGAAAATGAGAAATTGTTGACATACAGGTAACTGTCCACCACATCATGGTTTTTTGTGTGTGCAAAAATTGGATATAACCCTTTAATTTCAATACTAAGAAAGGAAAAGTGGAAAAGTATGTTATGACAAGGTGCCACAGTGCTCGGTGAAATAATATTAAGAATTGCTTAAGATTGTCTTACAACTACTCGCTATTTGTATCTGTAACAATACTGTTGATTTTGTTTAATTTACTGGTATCAACTATTCATAAGTATAAAATCTATGAACATTTTTTTTATTGTACATGTACATTAAAATACTTTGATGAGTCTCATAGAAACTTAACTTTCCGTGGTAGACGTAGTGTGTAGTGCACTTACAGTGCACTACACACTACGTCATCAGGTTATAAGAGTGTAAAAACTGTATATCATTCAATATTTATTTATTTTTTGTTATCCATAAGGGAGGCTAACAAAATCTGGACCTTGCTTGCTTTGCATTTTTTGAGCATTAAAATAGGACTTTTGGTCCTTTTTTTCTCACAGAAAGTCGAATATTTTTAGCTCACCCATTCAAATACTAACCCTGCCGGACAGGGATTAACTGCAATGAGATTTTGTCTTGGAATGGTATTAGGCTTTTGGTGGTATAGAAATTTCAAGGAACTTGAAAATGGTCAACATATCGGCCTCAAATCAATGTTTCGCCATTCTCTTTTATTTTCTTCAATCTTTCTGGGTTTAGCATTATACTAGTAACCACATGTCTTTTCAGGGGGCTATTTACATAAGACATCTACCATGGCACTGCAGTGATACATGGTACCAAAACAATATCGTGTATTGTTAGGGCTACATATTAGGCAAAGACAAGTTGAATCTCCTGAAAAACAAAATGCAGCTCAGTTGACAGTTATGGAATAAAGCACTGTGTTACTGCACTCAGTCTTAGGTCACTCCTTCCTCTCCCCATCTGATGTACCTCATTGGAAAGCTTGTTCTTGATGCCATTGCAACTGAGAAGCCCTTAATAACATGCATAAGTGGACTATGGAAAGATAAACATGCAGGTTTTCCTCTGCAAGAACTTATAGCAGTACCGATGTTTGGAGCATTAATTTTGCAAGATTTTTAGGGAAGAGTTGCAAAAAGAAATATTGTCCCAAAATTGAGAACATGTTGTCTGCTCTCAGAACTCTGGAAAACAAATTATGGGCAGAAATTTCCTGAAACACTGTCGTTTGTATCAAGCACAGGTTGAGTTAAGATAATTCAAAATCAGTAAAGAAAACTTTATTTGCACTGACCAACATATTTTGATCATCTGTAACATCTGGTTCAGCAGCTCAATTCAATGAAGCTGTGTACTAATAATGCACCTATCAATGTTAAGCCCCAGGGAGGGGGGGTCGGGCTAACCACACGAGTTTGATCGTGAGGTCTGTCCACATGGTAGGGATTTTGATCGTATGTGACGTCCCCAGGCTAAAGATTTTGATGGTACAAAGGACATTTTACCACCTTCACTTGCCGCTGGGTGGGGATTTTGACCAATTATTTTGTACGGGGGGTTGGGGAATTTGAATTTTTTTAGATGAAAATGTCAAAATCCCGACCTCCCGCCCCCCTCTGTGGGGCTTAACATTGATAGGTGCATAATAGTTCCCTAAAGAAGCTTCAATAATTATGGTCTCTACTTTGATTGAAAATTTAAAGGATCAAAAGAGATTATGATTGTCTTTTATTTTTCTTGTTGCTGTAGCAGTTACAGCCATAAATGGCACGTTCTTGGAAACCATGGACTGCAGCATTATGTTATTATATGAAACGATAGTGATGTTATAGCTAAGCATAGTAACATTTCTTAGCACTGGCCAAAAAGTGAGCAGCAAACCAAGATGAACGTTTCTGTTTCTTATCTCTTGTGGGGACAATTGACTGATCAACAAGAATACTTCATACACAACAATGGTTCTGCGGTTTTAGAGTGAAACAGGGTTTTCCTCGAGATTGAACTGACTCTTGGTGCTTGTTTTGGGAGCTTCCCTTGCGTATCATCATCAGATGATATGTGCTGCCTCCTTGAGCT
Source organism: Montipora foliosa (assembly GCF_036669935.1). Classification (NCBI taxonomy): domain Eukaryota; kingdom Metazoa; phylum Cnidaria; class Anthozoa; order Scleractinia; family Acroporidae; genus Montipora; species Montipora foliosa. Next base: position 29,748,742 of record NC_090869.1, on the reverse strand, counting down.
TCCATACATTTTCAGCAGCATTTAGCTCAGCAAAACATGAAAGATAGATCTTATCTGGCCACCTTTTGCCCGTGTACTCTTCGAAAAGAGGTAACATTCCCCGCCATTATGTCATGCGAACACAACAAATCTTGCAATCCGTTTTGCTGTATTTCGACAACAATAACTGAAAATCCGTTGCGGGGCAGGGGGCCACCTATAAAATAGAAAACTTATTAGTTATGCTATATAGTGTTGCATAATTGAAGACTCTAAAGTGAACACAAAGCGAGAAATCGATTTCTAAAAAGGGCACACTCGAAGCGTGTCAACAAAACAATGCAATGTGGGACTTCGTAAAATATTATAAAAATGTACGATTAAAATTCGTCTTACCTTTAAATTGCCTTCATAGCAATGAAAAACAACTCCAATATGTTTAATCTGGCGCATTTATGGTGAATTATCAATATGCCGAATTAACGGAGGGCTTCTGAGTTTCTCCATGGAACTCTTCGTCCGACATGAAGATCTGTATGAACGCTGCTCATTGGTCGAAATTTATCACGTGACAGCTGTCCAACCTCCTCTGGATATCACTTCAATCAGAAGGTGCATGGGTGTGCAACTAGTCCCAGTCCTCTTCCATCGGAAAATTTTCGGGAAATGAAAGGAATCTGAGGCAGTTGTTTTTTTCGTAAACTGTAGCATGGAATTGTTATTGGACAAAACTAGAAATATGGTTCTTGAACATCCATGCTACTGATTTTGTGTTTGACTGTTTGCGTGGTGTTGCCTCCCTCAAAAACATGTGATAAATCAAGTTAATTGGCTAGGCATCTTCTGTGTTGGTCCTTTGATTCACCGAATGTGGTTGTCAGTCAAAGCAGACGAAGAAATTGTTAAATAGAACACAATTGGCAAAAAAGGTAACTGTATAGAAATGATTACTTGAAAGGGGTCCGTAGCCTTCTTAAAAAAAGCAATTTATTTATTCGTACGGTAATTAGACAGAAGGAATATAAAATACTATATATTATAACATAGAGCAGACAAAGTTAGTAACAAGGGAACCCAAAATAGCTATATAAAGCTAAACTAGGCGGGTGCCTGATCAGTAGTGGAACATATAATATTTTCATTTATCACATTTACACATTTTTTGGTATAATTAGTATGAAAACATTACTTTCGAAGGGGCACAGTGCAAGTTGCCTTCAAGAGTCGATGTCTTTCGTCTTGTAGACCTTGGTTTAACTGCTTAGCTGCACTTGTCAGTAGCCAACTAATGTATATCTATGTATGTTGTTTGTTGTACCTGTGTTGCTTGCTCATGATTTTCCTCAATACCAGCAAGGGTCCTCACGTCTCCTTCAGAGAATTGTGTGATTGAATCTGGGTGTACTGCGACACTGAAGTGGCAGTTTTCCAAATACTCCAGGTAAAGTTTTGCTTTCATAGAAGCAGACCTTGCCTTAGCCAACAGTTCTTTTAAGTACTTTGTGTTATGTAAGTTGGCCAGGTCCTGTTGTGATAACGTTTCTTCTTCATCACCATGACCTTGTTGCAAAGATTCTCCTTAAGAGATCAATAAAGTTATAATCAGCTTGCAAATACTGTGTGCCATATGAATATAAAGTTGTATGGTTAAGTATTTTTAATTGACTACAGTTCAATATGTGTGTATTGCTAGGACAAACATGTTTCATCCAAATTCTGACCTGAAAATAAGTTAAGTTTACATTATTAAGAAAATCAGAGAATACTGAAAACAATTTGGCTGGAGCTTGGAGAGTCATGGCTTACCATAGATCTTGTTTTGCAATCTACCCTTCTTTTGCATTTGCGTACTGGTCTGCTTTCTTGGCCTTCAGTCACTGTGAGCAAACAAAATCCAACAAATACTGGTAAACATGCACAAGTCTGTATATTAGCTATGCGTGTTGGAAAGGATGCTTTCTAAAAAATATTTTGATTTGACTGACTGTGTGCAACACCGTATTACCAAGCAGCTACATGTTAGGGTACCATGTAAACAACAATTATGTCTTAACAAAACATGCTCCATAGTGTGACCATTAAGTCCTCTTATATTCGGAAATTCGTACATTCACTTCACCACTAAATCCACTGGCTTAGGGTTTGAAATCGACTATAAACTGAACTGGAAATCCCAAGTTAAAGCACTGCATACTAAGTTTGGAGAAAAGCTGAAATTCCTGAAAAAGTTTAAAGCCCTTCCCTCAAGTGTCTTGGAAGAAATGTATTTCAAAGGAATTGTACCAAGCATCACTTACTGCATCGCTGTTTGGGGATCTTGCTCACCATCTGCATTTTATACTTTGGAACATTTGCACCTGAAAGCAGCCAATCTAGTGCACAAACTCCCTACCGAAACTTGTGACACTGACGTTCTTGACCTTTAAAATGGAAACCACTAGTCTATTTTTACAAGGGTAGGCTTGCTTCTATAATATACCAGGTCTATCATAATAGTTTACCTGATCAATTCACAGCCCTATTCGAAACACGCAACACTAATACTAATTATAATTTAAGGTGTATTAATCACTTCTCGCATGTACAGTACAATAGCAACATTGGCAGAAATAGTGTAAGGTATAGAGGGCCCATTGTTTGGAATTTAATTCCTGAAGCCATCAAGGACGGGCTTCCTCCTATCAACTTTTTAAACAAAAACTTAGACAGGCCTCAAAGATACTGGACCAAAGTCAATTCGAAAAAGAGGCCTGTCTGATAACATCAAAACAATCAGATTTTTTATGTTTTTAGTTTTTAAATTTTAGAAGTTTTTATTATTTTCATTTAAGATTTTGTAAATATAGATTTTAATTAAGTTCTTGGCAGGTCCACACCAGCCTTCAGGTTGCCGCAAACTGACCTGCCTTAACAAATAGTATGTGTATGTATGTACCTAACTGGTCACACCATGACCAGTAGACAATCTATTTAAGAAGACCCAGGTCTATAACTAGTAATAACCACAAGTTAGGAGGTGCAGGCGAGGCTATGCATGATTTGTTTCACCGAGGTTAACGATTTCATTGTAAAACAGTGGGGTTGTGTTCTTTTTCCATTGTGGACATTTATATTTGCAGGGCAATAAAGGGTTGCATAGTGTGGGTGATTAACACCAGTTTGATTATACACTAGTTCTATTTTGTGTTGGGTTTGACAAAATGGTTAGTTTTTCACGTTGTAAATAAAAACACTGTTGATCATTAAAAGGAAATGGACATATTGATTTAGTCAAGGTCATTTGATGTAATGGAACAGTGATTTATTTGAAAATGTAATGGAAAGAGAAATGCACAATATTGTTTGGAATTATATCTGTTAAAAACACAAAGTGTTTGTTAAGAAAACTGAAAGGAAATGACTGTATCGTATATAACTATTTTTGCATAGATGAGTGAAAGGGCATTCATTAATGATCATTTAAAAACTGGAATGCAAAGTAATTTACAAATACAATGTTGTAGTTGTTACGACATATTATTTTGTTAGTCACATTTGTATGTAACTGTTCTAAATAGATTAATGAAAGCACATTCATGCACTAAAATGTTCATGATGAAACTGTAACTATAACATAATTAATATTTTTTCCCTAGATCAATGAAAACACATGCACTAAATTGTCATGTTAAAACTGTAACTACAACATAATTAAGGAATGCTAATTGTTATTGTAATTTTTTAGCAGTGTCACTTGTATGATTAACTTCACGTTCATGTTAAAACTGAAGCTATAACTGATGAATAAATGTTTATTTGTGTGAAGACTGTCTTTTAGCAGTCACATTTGTATCATAATTGTTAGTTTTTGCTATGTTCATTCAAGTTATTCAGGCTTCAGAATGTTTTTCACATAATTGGATGATCCATCCACTAACATGGTGACATGTTCTGCTGAAAGCAGTGCTTCTGATATTTGATCTGACGTTAGATTCGATTCTTGCTTGTTGTCGATTAGGATTTTCAAGACATCTGTGAATGCAGTGAACCAGGTTTCCCTTCCATCTACATCGGCACATAGTCTTGCAGACATTGCTTTCTTCGATGCTTTTGTTTTCTGGGTTGCACCACATGATGGGCATTTAATGATGTTTGCATTGATGTCGTATGGCATTTTTTTGTTGCAAGCCTTTATTTGACATTGGAAATAAATGTTTAATTTGTCGACAAATTTAAATTCTTGGACTGTAACTTTTTTGTCCTTGTTTTCTAAAAGATCTGGTCCTTTGACTTGTTTGAGTTCTGTTTGGACTTCATCAAAGGTGGTCGATGCTGTGGTTCCCAGCATAGTATTTCCTGAATAGTTTTTCACGCTAAAGTTCTTGAAAGTGTAACTTTTCGAGTTTTGGACCTTGTCTATGAGGTCATCCCATATGTGGAGGATTGTGTTACCGGTTGCATCTTCGATAACGCAATCCTCCTTGACCTTTCCATTCTCGCTATTTCTTTTTTTCACTTCTTTGGCCGGCTTTTGGCCAAGAGTTAGGATTCCAGTGACATTAACTTTCTGATTTCTTGTAAGTGTCGGCAGCTGATTCAACGTGATGTTTGAAGCAACTGCGGGGCTACTTTGTGTGGCATTATCTGACAAAGTTGTGGTTTGATTTACAAGAAATTGCCCATTGTCCTCCTTGACATTCAGTAGTTTCACGGGATTGCCAGTTTTCTCGTAATGTTGACATTGAATATGCGTTGCGTTATCAAATCCTACTACTTTCCAAGCTTTAGTGGGTGAGGTCTGAAGGGTGCAATGATAATATTGCGTTCCTTTTTTTGCTTTCTTCATTGGAGAGACGTTTGAAATAAATCCTGGGTCGCTTTCTGAAAAAAAAATGAAGGTAGAAATAAATTGTTTGGATTTTATGAAGAAATCGATTACTGTAGTCGTTTTTAGGTGTTTATAGATATCGTAAGAATTCAAGAACAGGAGGTTACCATAATAATATATTTGATCCGCATTGCTTTCATGAGAAAGTATTTCAGGAATTAATTAGATTAAGGCAGCCATGGTATTACATGAATTCTCACTAAGTGAAATGCTATAGATATACATACCTTTGCGTTTTGAAGGGCTTGACGGTGAAGACATTTTGTTTGTACTTTGAATTACAGTATTTCCTGATAGAGAAAAGGATGTGTTAGTTAAATATTTAGCTTTGAGCGAAAGTAGTAACAAGAAAAACAGCTTTCAAAGCAATGTCTTGAAGACCAAGTTTTGAATGTTTTGTAGAAGTAATAAAAAGCTGACGACCTAGCAATTTTGGTTTGACATAAGGTAACGGAACCACGTACGCTGGTTTCAATGAAAGATCTGTACTTAGATTGTTATGGCTTGGCTGCTTAAAGAAACTGAACGCTCACACGTGACAGATCGTGATAGGTCACATTGTATTTGCAGTGATTTCACCGTGATAGCTCTGTGTTTTAAGCTTGACTTGTTACAATAAAGTTGACTTGTCTCGTGGTGGACAAAGTGGTTCAATGGTATAATTGTGGCAAAAATGTGCCGATATTTTATAAACAAACCGAAGTGGGTGACAGCTGGTGTGAAAATGCAAAAACGCTCGACGAAAAATCAAAGGCTTTCCTTTATGTACGTAAAAGCAGCCATAAAATGTTATTGTATACCTCACAGTAAACTTAATAGGTAAAGTACCTTACTAACCTGCAGATATAGGACAAGGTTTCACTCTAAGGTCAATGGACGCACAGCTCTTGATCGCTCTACAGTTCAAGTCTTCAATGGATCAACGCCAAGGTAAATGGATGCACAGCTCTTACTCTACAGTTCAACAACGCCAAGGAGGAACACAGATCTCTCGCAATGGCCGGAAGATTTCGATACCCGACAACAACAGACACGGACAGGAAACGTTCCGATCACAAGTTCACACGCTCAATTTTGATTGGACGGCGTGCCAGCTATGCATGAGCTGCACGTGATTCTTCGACGAAATAGACGTCGTCCACGTGATAAAATTGTGTTGTGTTCATTCCAATTTATGGACCGCCACTTCTGCATGAACTGCACGTGATTCTTGACATTCTTAGCTTCAAGAAGGCGAAATTTACATATTATTTGAGCCCTTCAACTACATTAAAGATCATGGACTATGGAAGGTGAAACAGCTATGCTTTGGTGAGAATTGTCTTCTGCTTGGTGTTGGTTTCTAGCGGTCAGGACGCCTGTGCTCAAATTACTGCTGTCTCGCGTGGTCAAAGCGCCTTACGTCCTTTCATTTCATTGGTTTTTAGTGTCTCTAGGGACAAATATTTGGAAGGTCCACTTTTTTTGCTAAATTCGAGTCACTGCAAGGCTATATAACTGCCGCGCATGCGTTTGAAACCAATGTTGAGATTAGGATTGCGGGCTCCGCTGGCTGCCCGCAATAATTATAGTTGTCTTTGAATGCTGATAGCTCAAAAATACACTTGGTGACCTCCATTTATCAAAGGGGCTGTGTCATGGTAGTGCATTTAATTGCTCCTTCTTGATATGAAACTACTTTGAAACAAGACAACTTTAACCTACATTACAAAAAATAAATGTCTTCAGAGCACACAAATTTTAAGACATAAACTGAGGTATTTTACTTAAACACTCCTTCATTGTTTTAAATTGTTATTTTACATTTTCCTTAATTTAGCTGCCAGTTCCCAGTAAGTGGATTTGACTATGTTTTGTGACACAGCCCCTTTACTTGTTTTGCTTGGGAAGAAATGAGCAGCGTGGATTAAAAACCATCCGGTGCATATTCACAGCTACCTTCACTAATGGCAAATTAAGATGGCTTTGAATTCACTCCTGTGATGTCTTTTTTAGGCGTTTTTAGGTTGCTGTCTTGTTGTCATGGTAGCATATGACATTGCTCAAAATTAAAGTGTCTATGAAGTAAGAAATGATTATTGCCTATTTGAATTTGTTTTCAAAATGGTTAAGAATGGCATTTTCCATTTTGACGTATCATTTCCTTTTTCGGAGATTTTAGATTTTCTCGTGTTATGCGAATGAACAAATTGATGACGTAATCAATGGGTCCCCTGGAGGATGAATCATAAAAACAAGAATAGCTCTGAAATTGTGAGAGGGATGATTATTTAAACTTGGTATGAGTGGCAGATGTACATTACTAGTTTCAAATAGACCAGTCTCATTTTTTGGAAGATATTTAATATTTTGTGATTTTTTTGCCCGTGGAACGTTTGATGACGTCATCAGTTTTTGCCACGTTTCTTTCCTGCAAACGACTTTCAAATAAGCTTTAGTTACCTTTTGTATTTCAAAGGCACTTTTCAGACTAAATTTGGAATTTACAGTATATGCATATGACTAGCATTGTCAACTCACCGTTTTGCGCTTCTTCAGCAGCTTCGGTCTCCATGGAAACCAGGTCTAGCCAAAAAAAGAGAGGTTAAAGGGGTAATATCATGTAATTATCATTTTTATTTTGACCGTAAATTTACTAAATTAATTTTCAGTAACTTTTTCATTCTTAAATTTTCTTCTGGATCACCGCAGTGAGAAACAAATCGATTGAATTTTAAAAGAAAAAATGAGCCACACTAAGTTCTTATGGATTGGCATTCATTTTAATCTTAAGAATGGTTTTTGTGAGCTAAAATAGCCGTGTTGAAGAAACTTTGGCCATTAATTTTTTGTTTGCCATTGGTAAACAGGTCTCCTTTGCTTTCCAGATTTTTACTAAAATCCATGACACTGCTCCTTTAAATTGGCAATTGTTTCAATGTTCAATTCTTTTACACCTCAGATAAATCAGACACGCCTTTTGAAACCCTCCATTAAACTTAGTTAATGTTGTACTATTGGTCGTATAAAGTCTTACCAGGCATTCTTCAGGTACTCATTTGGGCACCCTCCACCTGTGCAATGGGAGTGGTAGCTACGGGACGGAAAAGCAAGGATAGCACATCTTCAGACTAATAGTAGGGTTCACAATGAGTGTGAAATTGTGATGTTAACCCACCGGTTTGAGCCCCTGCAATAACCTCTGTTTCCACGGGCGTGACATCTAGGAGAAGAGTGAATAACTAGACAATTGTCTCAAAGTTCAATTCTTTTACACCTATTGATTTGGAAGTATTAAAGTCTTAACTGGCATTATTGAGCCACTGTTCACAGCTTCCCCCGTCTGTGCAATGGCCACATGCACAGGAATGGTAGCTAAGGAACTTTCCTCGATTACGGGTGCTGGTGGGGTTGAAGTTCTGCCAACCTCGTTCGCAGAAAACGTTGTCATCTCTCCCAACTTGCTCTGGAGCTGTTGGAATTTCTCTTAAGCATTTGCTGGGAGTTGCCTGGCACTAGTTTGTAAATCATTTAATAGCGATATAACTTCTAAAAGTAAGTTCTCCAGAATGCGAACCATATTCAAATGCTAGATGCGTTCTCACATTTGAATTAGAAATTGTAAAAAATAACGGTTTCTGTTAAAGATGTATCTGACGTCATTTACAGCCAATAAGATTAAAGCATTCCCACAATTAACGGACACTGTTTTTTTTTTTTTCCAGGAAGCTAAAACTTCATTCACTTGCAAAGCTTTTTTCATTCAGTGATTTTCAAGTGCTGTAGAGATGGCACACACTTACAAATCCTGGTAAAAAAAAACTGGAAATGATCAGTGTTTCATATGGTACCATAACATTGCTGTTGTGTGATACAGTGTTGTTTAGCCTCATTTGATGTAAATAGAGTCTTCTTAGAAGTGTTGAAACCCTTTCAAGCCTCCTTGAAACTAACACAATTTATGAAGTTAAGAATGCTGTGAGGGAGTATAAACGGATTTCAAATTTAGCAAATAACTGTAAAATATATAACTGTAATTTTAACGTTCACAGAGGAATTTCTTTAATATTAAGAAAACTTTAATTGAAGTTAAAGCTATATGTGGGTTCATTTATTCATTCATTCTTTCCTTCCCCAACTTATTTAGCTATTTTTATGTAAATGGAAATGTCAGTCTGATAATTTCTTTAATTCGGTAAAATTTGTTATTTTGTGGACTTTTTCGAATGCACCAAATTTGTGCGTGCAAATTATTGGTCGGCCATGTGGATCAGATAAATTCATTCCACATAAATACAATGTACCAAATTACTACGAATTTAACCAACATTGTCTGTCAATAACAGCAATAACCTCAAAAACGCTTTAAATAAAATAGAAATTTGCATTTCAATTAACGTAAAATGGCACTTTAACAAATTCGCCTGTATAGAATGATGGTAACTTCTATTCGGTCAACATTTGTACACACTTAAATGTACACTCATTTCTCCTTGTTTACTCTATCCACTTTAGCAAGGTTCTTGATGGAATTTTCATCCAAGAAAATTAATATCTCGAGAGCGTTTCGCCACCTGCTCTAAGGGCAGACTGCACAAAAGTTTTAAGGTCAAATCGATTAGGTAGTGAACACCGAAAGTGTTCAACGTGCCACTTCAACGTATATGTACATCCAAATTTCTAATACGAACGATGGTTTTAGTTACAATAGATTTGTTCCCATGCTCCTGTTCGTTTAGCCTAAAACGACTAATCAGGGCTCTGTTCGTTTAGACTATGAGCAGTCTCTCTTTTTTGGCGAAGTCCGTTGCGCGACTAAGATAAATCAGGGAAAAAAACATATGTAAAGCTATGGTAATACGAGCGAAAAGAACGTCCAACTTGTCTCGCAACATTGCTGCGAAACTAGTCGAAAAGCGATGTCGGACGTTTTTACATCCCACGAACAACCTGTCTAGTAGCAAAAAAATGTGTTTCCTACTCCCTCACTACGTTCATCCGAAGGAAAAATATTTTCTCCAGAACGCTGACGCATAGGAAAAGACACGAAGTATAAGGCAGGCAGAGTGAGAGCACTTGCCCGACAATGCTTTAATGCCATTAAATGCTATAACTGTATAAAGTAGGAAAAAAGAAAAAACAAAATAAGTTACGTTTCTTCTACACCAAAGGTAGGGAACAACCTGGTCAATTGTAATCTACTGTCTAAGGAATCCTTGACGTACATATTGTTAGCTGTTTCTGATTTCCAGCGACCATGGACCATGAGTAACCTGTCAGAAGAACCTGACTTCGGTACATTGTCAGCTATAAACGTTGCGCCACCGGATCTAAGGCTATGAGTGCTAAAACTGACCGAATTTACTCCTGTAGCCAAAAGTGATTCCTTAACTAATTCTGTACACCTAGTATAGCTGAGCCTCCTGGGACCTAAAGTATACGAATTGTCCTTCCTATGACGTTGAAAGGTTCTGAAAATGTAAGCTGATGAATTGAGATCAATGCCAGCTGCGGAAAGATATCAAGACAATAATGAGTGAGGACATGTAGCACCGCCACTCTTAGCAATAAATACTATATTACCTTGCCTAAATTGCTCAGTTTTACTACTCTTAACATTAATCTCTGGGTGATCGTCGTGAAGTAGAATATCCGAAGCTTGCACATCCAATAGCTCGTTGATCCTAAAGAGACCATAAAATCCCAAGACAAACAGTAAAGCTGTGCGTAAATCCCTAAGATTACTGCCTTCGTGAGCAAAGTGAACATAAATACGATATATCATGTCGGGGGTGATGGGCTCCTTTTTGTTGACTGGCCTACTGAAAGCTCGTTTCCTGGCCTGAACCAGGCTGTGATTTAACGCAGTGTCAACCCGATTACCGTGTGCACCATAAGGAATAAGATCATGGACCCACTTTAACGCACAGAACGCAGACAAAACAACAGCATAGGATCTTTTAGTTTTATGAAGATAAGACAAGTATTCTGAGACGAGTAAACAAACACAAGACAGGACTAATTTCACGCCTCTGGACCTAAGTTACACGGAGAAATACCTATACTGGGTAACATATTTTATAACAGAAGAATTGGCTTTAGAGGCTAAAACCTGCTGCATGATTGTACGTCTTCTGTCCGTACACGTCGGTCCCCAAGAGGAAGCTCTCTATCAAATCCCAAGGAAAACAAAAGTACTAAGAAATAATGTGAGGTGGGGGAGGGGTTAACAAATCCCTAACCCAGCAAAATACTCATTAGAGACCTTAAGATACCCCGAAATCGGTGTACGGGTAACGGGTAGCACCATGTTTTTTTCATTTTGCAATGACGTCATCGACCTTACCCGGTAGACCCAGCCGTTTTCCCGGGGTAGACGAATTACGAGTAAGACAAGATGGAGAAGCGAGTAAGTTTTTATGACGTTTTAAGTGCAAATGTGAATTGTATGACTCCTTGGCAATGTTATTGCAAGTCTGTTGAAATATTTTTGCCAAATTTAAATTTTAGCTGTAAAGAAAGCGCTTCAAACTGGATTGATTTTGGATCTCAAATGAGCGGTTTGAACTCTGAAACGATATCAATTTGTGGCGGATTCAGGGGATTTCTGTGAATTGCTCCAACGTTCGAGTCTCCCAAAAGCACTAGCATTGAAAAATTTTGCATGGGAGTCACTGATGAAGTTGAAAATCAAAAAAATTGTTTGGCGATGTGCCTCGATCAAATGGCGGGGTTGCGATAACAATTGTTGTGCCCTCGCGCTTTCGGTCGAGGGACTTCCCGCCAAGTTTCTTTAAATAGTTCCATGATATTTCAATAAGCTAGTGTATCAATGAATTACTTGTTGTAGCTTGTTGTTAAGATATAAAATGTAGAATTTGAGTGCGGTTGTGTATGTATCAAGTGACATGCATGTACAAAATTACTTTAAAATTACTATAACTTGCTTAGAACTAAAATAAGATCACCTACGGTTCAAAACAATGTACCTAATTGTGAGAAGTACAAAGAAGTGTGTTCGTTTTCAGAAACCCTCCTATTCACTCTTCAGTATCTTAGAAAAAACCTCACAATGGTTGTTCATTTCTAGACTATGTTTAGATGGCACATAAACCATGACCTTGATCTTCTTAGAGAAGTGCTGGCATTAAGACCTAGT
>NC_090869.1:29716758-29726758 GCF_036669935.1 Montipora foliosa | reverse complement strand
ATGTGTAGTCTTGGGCTTTGAGCGACAAACCTTTTGCAAGTGTCCAACTTTTTTACAGATATTGCACGTGGACTTGATTGCACCGCATTCGTCAGGAGTGTGTCCGTCGGTTCCACCACATCTATAACAGCTGAACAGTTTCGCTGGAAATCCGCGGGAAGCGTGCACGTGGTCGATATGGATCGGGTTTTCTTTGGTGCCTTGTGACAGCAATCGCGCTTCTTGTACAGCCGTTTCTGCACTTCGCGCAATTTTGATCGTCTTTGCGAGATCCAGATCGTCGTGTTGAAGTAGTTTCTGCTCTAAGGTACGTGAGGAACATTTCTCGACGATTTGGTCCCGGATCATCTCCTCCTCTAAAGTGCCAAAGTCGCATGATTTTGCCAGCTCTCTGAGGCTCGTCAGGTACGTGTCTATTGACTCGTCTGCCTTTTGCGCTCGCGACCTGAACTTGTAGCGCTCTGCCACAACGTTCCGTTTTGGTGCAAAGTATCCACTGAGGGCAGTTTTCACCTCTTCGAGGGACTTGTGTTCTCCAGGGAGCGTATTGAAGATGCGTTGTACTGCGGGGCCAAGGCAGTGCAGCATCGTAGCTCTCTGAATCGCATCTTCCTTCTTTCTTAGATCGGAGGCAATGGCATAAATTTCGAACGCGCTCACCCAGTGTTTCCATTCACAGTACAGATCTGCTGCATCGATGTTGAATGCGGTGGGTGCGGGCAACGACCGTTCCATTACTCGTGGAATCAGTTCTGCCGGTTCTGGCTGTTGTGGATTTTCTGCCGGTTCTGGCTGGTCTGGATTTTCTGCCGGGTTTGGCGGATCTGCAGCTAGTACGAGTTCATCCTCGTCGCCAATGTGTGGTGTAGTCATAAGTCAAGAGACGCACACTCTTTCATTGCTTTTCATGTAATGTCCTTTATTCACTGAACGATTATCTTATATTGTAACACAAAGATTATTCTACTTCTACATGGTAACAGTACTTTCACATAAGGTGATCATGATCATGTCCTTGTTGCAGTAGTATTACTAAGTTATCAATACACTACAAAAGCAAGTTTGTATTTGGACCTTGACGCAATGCTAACCATCCCTCAAAAAATGAATAATCGACAACGAAGTCTTAAAACTTATGAACCAACAAAGGCCAGAAAGGCACGGACCGCCAGTAAGGTACCACTAATCTCCCCCTGACATTGCATTGAAACATGAAAATAAGGACTTTAGACAAGAGTACCACTGGTGGCACAACTAAGCAATTTTCGTTTAGCCAGTCTTGGAAAAATGCGTCAACCCCAGCTGTCCCAGGATTCCAGAATCTAGAAAAATATTTTGAGACCTTCTTGTTTTAGTGGGTGGGAAAGCAATCAACCGTAAAATGGTCCCCAAAGCTCGTCCAATTGCCAAAAGAACCCGGGGGCAAGCTCCCAATCGTCATAGTCCACAATCTTGCTGAGATAAGTGATTGTGGAACCCACTGAATGTGTAAATAAATTCCAACCTTGAAACATAGCGAAAAAATATCGGAGGCTAACTTGTGAAGATTGAAATTCATGCTGCAAACTCGCACAATCCTAGCCGCCCCTTGGGTATTGGTAAACCACTTAACCCTAGGGTTAGGAAGGAACGAACTAAACAAACTAAGAACAAACTGAACAGCTAACAGCTCGCAGTAAGTAGAGCTCTCCTGGCGTTCTGCTTCGGTAAACATCCAGTGAGCGTGCACATCTTTCCCAGCAATATGGCCTGCACAAGCTACATTACTTGCATCCGAGTAAATGGATATGAAAGGGAATGCCAAATCTGATACAGTTTTGGAATTAACAGAGCGGAAATTATCCTTCCAAAACTGAAGCTCTACCATGCAATATCTATCAAGAGCAAACACACTGTCCTAGTCTACGGACATCTGGCAATGCCTGGTCATAATTCGGCTGAGATTCCCTAGAACAGGGCTTATAGAGATAATCTTACCCACAATGGAAGCCAGGCCTCTAGCAGAAAGTCTAGGATCTTGAAGGGTGTTGTCAATGTGAAGCAATATTCTGGGTTCAGTAATGCTAATTTTTCCCTGAAGCCCGTCCCAAACGATACCAAGCCAATTGATTAAACGCACAGGGTCCCAAACTGACTTATCTTCGTTCGCTAGGAAGATGGCCAAAGCCAGATCTGATCAAATGATGCTAGAGTAAATTTCACTTGACAACTTGGTAGATTCGACGTCGAAACCGTCATCAAGGTAAACAACATGTGTATACCCTGAGATCGCCAGTGTTTAACTAAAGGTTTGAGTAGCTTGGTGAAGATAAACCGAACGGTAAGACAGTAAACATGTAGAAACTAGGTTTACCATCAGACATGACCCAGCTAAACCCAAGGAAACGTTGGTAGTCGGGAAAAATATCTAAATGGTGATACCCAGTTTTAAGATCAAACTTAGTGAAGTGACTACCTTTCTCAAAATAATCTAGCCCAACTCTCCAATCTTCAAACTTGACCTTCTGCTCAAAGATATATTGATTCACATTCACAAGTCTAAAATTAAGTGTTTTTCCCGCAACTCTGGACGAAAACAGAGAGGGGATTAATAACCCTGAGGTAAAACTTGGACACTCTACAAACTCTCCTGGAGGTAACCAACTCTAGAATTGCCGATTATTCTTGAACTCCGCCGTTTGTGGAGTAAGGTAGAAGGGTATCTTGTAGCCCTCTCTAATGCATTCCATGATGAACGAGGGAGCGTTTATTCTTTCCCAAAACTGAATGTGAGCTTTTAGCCTACCTTTAACGGATAAAGGAGCTAAACCAGCTTCATAACCTGGAGAAAACCTATCGTCTACCTTAATGATGTCCTCAAAAACTCCAGCCGTGTCATCACTCAACTGGTTTACGGGATTGATCCCCGAGAGGTGTGCTAACTGTTCCTTTGAACCGTTGGCTTGCGGGTCTGAATCCGTTGAGAAGTCTTCTGCAAGTAGAAGTCCAGTGGCCTCTTTTTCCACATCTGAAGCAGATGTCTGTCGCAGAAGGCATTCGACGGCCTGAAAAGAAAAATACAAGTAATGCAGAAGCAGAGCGACCACCAAAAAGTACAAATAAACTAAGCAATAAAATAAAATAAACTGAGAATGTGAACTACAGCACCGCTGAGTAGTGTCACACTTGATGAATATATCAAGCAACACACTCCTTAATATACTCTGAAGACTCCATGTGACTTGAAACTACATTACCCGGACATCCATCATTATTGAATTTTACTGATTATCAGTCCAAAATGTTACCCAAACACCCAGGCTAGGCTGGGGACTAACTTTAGATCAATACTCTCCTAGAGAGCTGAATAAATAAAGGAAGAAAGAAATGAAACAATCAATAAGTTGAGCAAGTAATTTTATACTGCTGTGACACGGGACACTGCAGACTGTGCAGACCATCTCGAAAATGAAAATGTGGTTAGCCTAATTTGGACTAAATGACATTCAGGTTAGTCTGTTTACGGTTAGCTCTCAATAATAGTGAGGGGAACACCATATTTTACGCCTGGTCTGCACAGTCTGCAGTCTGCATTTTGGCATCACCGCTTGACACTGAGCCCTGATGATATCACTGTTTGCCCATTTTGTGGCTGTATTGCTTAAATAACAATGGATAAATATATACAAACAAATGAACTGGTAACAAGAAGGATATGAGATAGAAAACTGACAGGCACTCTTAAAAACGTACATGGCAATGGAGTTTAATGTTGAAATATCTGAGCAAAACATTTAACTTGTACTGTACATTGAGAAGAAAGTAATTCTTTCTCCAGGCAATATTTCCAAAAGTATGAAGAGGTATGAGAAAAGTTACTCTGCGACTAGAGTCTCTTTCAATCTTCCTAGATAATTCCATAAGGTCGCAATAGTAGCAAGAATGATAAATACTGTAGGAAACAGACAACTTTTTTGAAAGACATGTTTCGGCATGCTTATGCCATCATCAGTTTAATGAGTTCCTAAGTGTGAACAGTTATAAAGTATACGGGTAGATGAAAGAATTTAAGAGCAAATGCCCACAAGAATCAAACAAAGTCAAATTTCTTTGGCAAGGCTTGTAAACTCAATTTCGCTCCCCTTTTGCATATAGCTAGCCCCTAGCAAGAATGCAAGCAGCCTGTGTTTTTTTCCTCGGAATAGGTTTGTCTTTCCGAGAAAAAACAACATTTTCGATTTAACCTCCAGACTCAGTTTAGCGAGTTCCCAGGTGGGTTGAAAATTGACCATTTCCATTTGATTCGCATGTCATAACTATCGAATGCAGAAAATTTGTAATACAACGAACTTATTGCATAACTTTTCCTTGTCCAAAACCTACAATTTCAAGAATATTGGATTAATCTAATTATTTTGCGGTAAAAAAAAGCAAAATGTTCTCCAAATGTTAACTTCGTCGGTCGGTGGGAAGAATTGTTATTTTGACCATGTCCCATATCACCGAATTTCATGAGATTAAGGATTTTAATTAAGGAAGGGTAGGTCTTTCCAAATATGAAAATTTAGTTTGGGCAAATGATTGGCAGTCGTCAAAAAAACGATTCAAAATCGCTTACTTACACTAGACACAAAATCACGCCAGCGGTGTCAAGTGCGCCCCTTCACCACGTAAAAAATCAAATACTTTCACTGGTCACTGGTCAAGAGAACATACTGTGGAAGGAGAAAATAAAGCGACAGAGAAATCAAAATCAAAAACAGACCAGCAAAGCCTGAATTTTAAAAAATCGGCAATTGACCAGCTGCAACTGACTCTTCTCCCGATGTCTTCTAGATCCTAATTCTAAAATTCCAATGAATCAGTGAATTCCAGCAGTCCCCTTCCACCGGGCAACCGCGCGGTATTTGCTCACGTCAGTCCCGGGGGTGGGACATTCGCGATTTTATCGTGGCTCGGGGACTGGCCATTTGCGTACCCTGGGGCGACCCCGGGGCATTTGACACACATGTTTTCAAAAGTTCCATGGATGAGTTCAGCTGGAAAGACGAGGCGTTTTTCGATCAATGGCTTGTCCGTCAGGGACTAGAGAAACTTGCAGATGTTTTTTAAGGTATGTTTTCTCAATTTTAGGTACTGATTTCTTCATCATTTGTAAGCATATACAAATAAGCGGCAAAGTGAACTATATTTTGTTATCACAAAACAATCACTGACGTGAACACGACTATTTGCATTCAAAACTAGCCTAGCATTTATTTTGATCCATGACAGTGGAGTTAAAATACTTAAGATTTCCGAATTCAAATGATGCGATCTTCAAGACTGATCTTCAAACTTAGTATTGAAATAATATATTAAAGTTGTGAGATTTCTAAAACTGGTAATTGTTTTATGCCCCCTTTCCCCTGTTCGAAATTATATATTATGTAGTTACTGGGCTGTGGTTCCCGAGCTCGTTTACTGGGCGATGAAAAAACATGGACACGAAATTGATTTGGAGTAAAATTGGCTAAGGGTATGGCCCTAAGCCGATTTAATAAATATTTAATTTTCTTGAATAATCTAAATACACTTTTGAATCAGAAACAAAATGATTATGTCCAGTAAAGGTGAGGGCTGAACAAACGCCACAGCAGCATGACGACAGTCATGATGCCGCCCCACCCATGGGAATCACAGCCCCAGAACAAAACAAGGAACAAATAAATCCCTATGCACGAGCTGGGCCTACAATACATCGTCCTTATGTACAACGCCTGGAGAATGGAGGGCTGCTGGCCTTGCTAGTCAACCCTCCAACTCCAGTAGATTATGGTTTCGTACCAGAAAAATTCTACCAGATTGAGATGGGAGCTACCGCCCCTGCAGACTAGCTCCCGCCGACATACTTATATAAAAACAAAAAGGAAAGAGCTGGGCCAGCCGCCCTCCCAAGTCAGGTCCAGCGCTCTCCTTGTATGAACTCAACTGCATACTTGAAAGAGAAGCTAAACAAATATATTTGAGAAAAGCAGAGGACTTCCACCGCTCCAGAGCCCTGATCTGGGCATCGGACATTCCCCGATCTGCAGCAAAAGAGGCAGCCCCAATACGGAAGCTGTGACCCTTGTAGTGCAAAGGGTTGAGGGTTAGGGTTAGGGTTAGCAGAGAGGTGGAGGTCATCTCACCAACCCGTAAAAAGGCATAAGAAGCTGTAGAACACATGGCCTTGAATTGACAGACCAACCTCGTTCCCAGGGTCCTCTCCTACTCGGCCCCAGTGGCGAGAGAGAGAGACCCTGGTCTGGTCTGGTCACATGTCTGCTAAATTTTAGCAGATGACAAACAAATGATTGAAGGGAGGGGCGGAATGGTAAGGTATTTGTCTCAACTGTGCCTGGGTGGGAAAGTAAAAGTGCTGCAATTCAAGGTAAACAAAGTGAACGCACGTGTATCCGTGAAGTCAACAATATAATGTGAAGGTCTGAGGTGAAATGTCAAGTGGAAAACTCCCACAAACGCCAAAAAAGGTTTATCAGTCATCGGGTTCAAGTTGTTGCCATCTGTGTAAATTGGTTGGTGACACTTCGTCTTGGAGGAATCTGTTTGGAAAAGGAAATCGTGCTTTGCTCGCAACGGCAGAGATAATTTATGGCAGTCCTTTAATCCACGACAAAACACTGCCCCATTTACTGTGCCGACCTTGCGAAAGACGGTTAAAGAATTTCGAAAACTTCAGAGTATTGATAACAGAAAGTCAGTCTTCATTTCAACGAGTCAAGAGATGTATAGAAATTTCGCCATCGGTCGCTCGTACTTTGCCCAAGAGCGCAAAGGCGAAGGACTCTGATGAAAATAGTCGCCGTCGCGAACTTTGTTTTCAGCCGAGGACAGACATAGTCAACCCACCTCAATCGTCGTCTGGAAAAGAGGTATATAAATGTTCTCTCTTTTGTTAATTTATCTGGGATGTGTGTCTGTACGTGTGCATTAGCCCGCGTTGTCATACGTGCAATAATAAGCTTAATTCAAAGCGACAAATTTCATTACGTATTTACAAAATAGCCAACCAATTTGTCGATCTATGATTTCCAGCAATCTCCAAGAGGATCCCCAGGCTCAGGTTGGTTACAAATAACTTGTTCGTATCCAATATAGTAAATAAAAGTGACATTGTACACAAAAAAACGTGCAGAGGTAATTTTCTGTTATTTGTTTGCATTGGGTTTTGTGTTCGGGAGCAGATCGTAGCCTCGCTCAGAGAAACTTTCCATCAGCAAATCCGAAAATAATCCATCATACTCACGTTCAACTTTTTTTTACAGTCAAAATGATGGATAATAATAAGTGTAACATTTTTGTTGTTTTCTTACCATTGTGTAGTGTCAACCGATTACCGGAACACTCCCCCTTCATGCAGTATTTTTGCAATGAATACAGTGTATAACCCTGGCGTTGTTTACTTTTATTGTGCATAAAATATCCTTCGTAAAAATAGGAAACACATATTATTTCCAATCTCTGATCTTAGTCACGAAGTTGGAAAGGCGGATTAAGGCCCCTTCCCTCTAGCCCCCTTATTTGGGGTAGAAAAAAAAAGGGCTGAAGGAAGAAATGCCTGCAGGGCAACTAAAACAAATCCCCCCCCACCCCCCCTTTTTTCCCCAGCTCAAGGTCAGTTTTTGTTAAGTATAGTTTTAATAATTGTATTAATAACAGTTCCTTCCTTTTTCAGCCTGTTCAAAGTTACTTCTCAGACCTGCCAGATCTGTCTATTATGCCATTAAATCATGAGGAAAGTGTTGTTCAAAGTGAAAACCAGGTATATATTTGCCTTCTGCCTTCCTTAGGGGGGCTTATATGATTCAACTTATTCCATTACTTATTTATAAATTGTATTGATAATTATACCTAATTTCCAAAAGAAATCAGAGACAAGTTTTGACATTTAAATGTGATTTTGGGGGCAGGGAAGTTGAATTACCTAGTATATAGTATATAGCTCTTTGAACTGCCATTTTTGCACAGAATATTATATTCATCTCTGAATTAAGACTGTGTGATTGCATGTTTTTTTTTTTCATGGTCAAAGTCATCGGATGTTCAAACTGAGAGGCTAGCAGAAATGTTGTGTCAAGTTGACAAAGAACTGGTAAATGCTGCAAGAAGGGAAACAAGCTCAGTGCTCAGAGCTAGAGGATATGATGCCATGAGTACTCTCAGCTTTACAGAGATCATAAAAGAGATCCAGACTGTATGTCCGACAGTATTCAGCTTCCTCTCCCATATGATTTTTCTGAGTGGCAGCCCAGAAAACAAGACAGTCCCATTGGCACTAATCTATGGAATCATTATGTTCAATAGATGTAAAGAGATGAGTCGGATTCAAAGAGTTAACACTGTTTTACTTACTGAAGGGGATGCAAGTACAGAGGTACACCATTTCTAACAGTTTTAACAATCAGGGAAAACAGTGTAGAAAACACGCAATATTGTTTCCACCTTTTTTACTACCATGTAATCTATAACAAAAAGGGTAAATTTTGCAGCAATTTATCTTGCGTGTTGTTTTTTTCCTTTCAAAATTTAATAAACTGCTACACTTTAAGTGAGGCAGACACTGCCTTATACATATTAAAATATGAATTTTTTCACCATACTGATATTATTTGTAAAGTACATGTAGCTCTATTTCAGCTTGGGAGTGACTTCTTTAAATTGACGTGATGGTACAAACTGTACCTAATCATGGGCTGTTAATTAAGCTACCTGGGCCAACAGGGGCTCCAACCAACTTTGAAATTTGTTACTATTTCTATAGAATTCTGTCTCAGAAAACAAAGTATCTAGCATAGAGCTGTTAAGTGTCCTGACCACCCTCTTGGGTATTTTGGAATCCATCCCTGCTTATTGTTATCCTTTCTTATTTGTAATTTGCTCCTGTGAAATCCTTTCCAGCTCGTTGACAGGTTACACAAGTATGGTGTGTGCCTATCAAAGTCAATGAAATACACAGTCCAGGAAGAAATTGGGAAGCACTTCTTGGACCGTGCAGTGCAGCTTTTAAAGGAGGGCAAAACATTTGTGTTGGTACTGGACAATATTGACTGGGATGTCAAGGTCCATGACATGCGCTCTGACCAACAAAATAGTAGTGTGCATGCTGTAGCCACAAGCATGGTGTTTGATCGAATCTCTTCAAGCAACATACCAGACAATGGCCCTAAGAAAAACCTTTACGACTGTAACTTGATGGATTTGCTGACTCTGTCTGTTCAAGAGATCCATTGCATGAGAGAAAGGTATAAAATCTTCTTAGGAAGAATTTTATGCGAGTCATTTCCTGCTTTCAATGTTCTAAAAGATGTTCTGCCAGCACATACAGCATGTCGATATTCAGCTGAGATGAGAACCCAGTCTGTTGCCGTGCCCCTACCAGTTCTCATGAAAGATGAGAAGAAATATTCAGACCTGGTAGATGTATTGGATCAGCTCGAGGCTTGGGTCCGTGAACTTTATGCAAAAGCTGGTCTTTGTAACCCTGCTGAAGAAGATCACATTCCACCAGCTCCACCCATTTTAGCCCCATCCAGGCCAGACCAGCCATCTTCTCATCTTCCACCAGTCCCTAGCGAAGATGATCCTCTTGTGGATGTTAAAATTCCTTGCTTTGGAGATCAGTTGACAAGGGTGAGGCTGGCGGGAGCAAAAGACTTGAGAGCGGGATGCCACACTCCCAGGGATAGGCTCGATCATCTTTACCCTTTTAGGATTGTTGATTGGCATGCTAAAAGGAGTTTTCTTAAGGTACAATCATTGTAATCAGATGATAACAACAGTTATTTTTGTCTGCTGGACACACTTTTCAACTAACTTAGAGATCAAGATCATACATGTATGTATGTATTTGCTGTATGTATATTGTTTGCAGAAATATTCTTTTGTTACTATTGTCAAGGAATTAAGATCATTTAGTATTTTAATTCTAGCAGTGGCATCACTGTAAATCTTATGGAAGAAACAGGAAGCAAAATACACA
>NC_090869.1:29694258-29711758 GCF_036669935.1 Montipora foliosa | reverse complement strand
AGCTGTTGTTTACGAATGAGAAACAGACATAACCTCTCCTTTAACTGCGATCCCATGCCATTTAAAGGGAACATCCACTTTCCGAAAAATCAATTCTTAGCAAAACTTGTTATACAAAGATACATTTTCATAGAGGTCCATTTGTAACATTACTTATTGCTTTCGGGCTAGTCTGCTTCCAGAGAAAGGATTGGTAACGCTTACTAGAAAGTCTTCTAAGTGACGTGTCGGGTACAGGCTAATTCCATGTTCTTTTGAATGACTGACTGAGCACAATGATACAAAGAAAGCACCCGATTGTGCTAAATCCTTTGCGAGATTTGTTTTACAATGAGATACAAAAGTGAACAAATTTGTACCGGCTACACATTATGACATTTATATGAAACGGTCTACACGGTCTACCACAACGTTTCACTGAGAAAATAATATGATATATTTCTTGCTGTTGCGATGGTAGACCGTGCTTGGATGGTAGACCGTTGGTAAATGGAATAGACGATATGTAAAAGATTTCTAACTGTGTGAGCTTTATTACGAATCGCCTGGTAATGTATTGGATTGATTAGAAAAGAAAGTACTAGTTGAATTGTGCTGTTTCGTCGAAGATACGATTTTCAACTGTAACTCCACCATCCTGCTTGACGTCACCAAGAAACACAATAAATGGTATTGTGTTACATAATACGAGCCATGTGTAATTTTTGGAGCATCAGATCTGCAGTGCAAAATACTTTGCTCGCTTTAGTATTTGGTACGGAGTCTTCTGTTAGCGATGATAAGTCCAAACACTCGCAAATCGATGCTACCGTATGTCAATAATTAATATCCTTTCGTGTTTGGTACAATGTGCTTTGCACTCTGCGTGCAAACTTCTGAAATGTTTCAGAGCTTATACGATATTTAATGATTGTTTCCTTAGGTCCTGCTTTTCTACGTTGAAACGTTTCCCTGTAAGATTCAAATCCGGATTGGCAAAATTATTGCAATCAATCAGACAACAAGTTGCAAAAATAGTGGACACATTTCACCTTCTTGGGGCGTTATCAATTTCCCTATTATCTCTCACACTGCAGCCCCCCTCCCCCCCTTATCAGTGTTGCTAGAAAGACAAAAAAATGTTGGGAACTTAAGCAGTCAACATTGAAAGGGGGAGAGGGGAGAGGAAGTTGGAAAGGTTTAAATTCTAGATACGGCGGGTATTGCAAGTTAGAAAAGGTGTTTTTTAATGAAAGTGTCTCAACAATTTTGCAACTTGTTGTAGCATAACTACATATGACTAGCACATAAGGAGAAATTAGGGAGGGATTACTATATTTCAATAACAGATCTTTACTATTAAGCGATAATGACCACATGTGTATAGCCATAAATGGGTTGCTAACAGAGATCAGAATAAGAAGTAAACCTACTTAGAAAAGCCAGTAGCAATGATAAATGGTTAGTTAAATCAAAATGTCGCATTAAACATGCTAAAATGAATTATGCGTTCCTACAAACACTGGTAGCTTTAACGACGGCGCCACAATAACTACGATAACAGAGATATGATGCCAACAAAATACATTGTGAAAATCGCCTAAAACAACGATAATATACTGATTCGAACACGACGTTTGCTAGAGAACAGACAACGAGTGGGGCCATGAAATACCGCGTGGGATGACGCGACAAACGCCGACAACACGAACCGAATATTCTTCCAAGGTAAGCACGTGAGCTACTAGAATTGAAATCCTTCGTCGCATGTGCATCAAACTAACCCACCAAACGCCATCAAGGTTCTTTGCGAAAGAGTGACCGGGAATAACAGGATTTTGCAAAAAAAAAAAAAAAAAAAAACCCGCCATTGAAACGAAGAAATGTGACCGTGAAAAGTGTAAAGAACGACGAAGACAACGATCGGCGTGCGAGCGAACTAAAGATTTGGCGGAGGTTACGAATTGAGGTAATAGCACATTACAAGAGGCTATTAGAAGTGGATGAAGGAAAAAATGAAAGAACTCACCTCAAAAAAGTAAGATGTTCGCAGAGCGGGTGTATTGGAAAGAATGACTGCGTGGTAACAAAGGTCACAGGTATAAAAATTACGAAACAATAGATGGGAGGTTCAATGCATTGCCATGAGCCACTCCTACCCCTAGCCTGTCAAGTCACGCACGTCTACTAACGTGTTCGGATCCATTACATAACAATAAGACATTTCTCATCGACAACAATACAAGTAGCTAATAAGACCAGGGAAAAAACATAAAAATTCTAGGCAATGTTTCCGGGGACGGGGCATTTGCCCCTTTCTTCATCCCCTCCCGAGGCATTTAGACAGCTTATGTGGGGGAATTTGCCCATTTTTTAAGAAAATGCTAATGCCAGGGGATTAGCCCAGGGGTGGGGGTGGGGAACGGCTGGAATTGACTGATGCATAATTTGCTATGGTCGTGTCAATCGTGAGAACAACGACTACTAACTATTGAACAGGAAACTGCCATGATATTGACAGCGGCTTTGCACAATTTTCTCGTGGGAAAAAGGACTTTCTTTTACTTTATTTGGTCTTAGTGAATTAAGTTAGTGTCATCTAGGAAAAGTAAACAAAATTAAATTTTAAAAAATCCAACATTTTTGTCGCATGGTCAATACTATGAAAAATACAAAAAAAAAGTAATTCTAATTTCGTTTTCCATAGAACCACAGTACTGAGATTCCAATGGGTTTTTTGGTTGCATGTTATTGGCAGATGCTCAGCTTTCAAAAATCCCTACCCCTACCCAGTCTAAAGAATTTTGCCACATGCTGCACAATGTGCAAATTAGAAAGACGGAGCGATCACACTTGTGGCTTATTCGTTGTCACTGGCTATTTCTGCTTCAAAGCAGGTTGAGTGATTCTGTCGATCAATACAATGGACCACCAAGGTACAGGTTGCATAGGCACTTTGCAAAATTGCATCTCATGGTTAAGGTGATTCCCTGGTATTGCACTGCGCATCCTGTTCTGCGCATAACACAGTGTAAGCCCCGTTCGTATTCAGGCATGGCCAAGAGGCTTTATGGTCAAATTTCATGGCTCTTTGTCTCACAAGTCTCAACGGATATTTCTAAACAAAACAATGTTTAAATTTAACCATAAAGACTCGTACCAATGTGTGAATATTGATATATCGAACGTGGCCAAAAACATTTCAAAATGCCGACCTTTCGTGAGGGAAAGCTCGCTAGAAAGAAGAATGGCCGTTTTCAGAGCACAGCAGTAAAGAGCAAAACAAGAAACGTTTTGGACTCTCACAAAACAAAAAGTCGAGTGATAGCCTTGATAATACTAAAGAAGATTTAAGTCCGACTGTGAAAGTGAAACCGCGCTATCGGGGAGACGTGTTGTCGAGGGGTCGAGCTTGGTTTGCTTTCTGTTTTCTCCTAAACGAGGTTGGTGACCTATCTTTTTTTTGGCATAATTTTATTCTCTTACTCATCTTCTTTGCGCTGTAAAAAAATTACAAAAAATTTACGTCAGAAAAAAAAGTTACAGGAAAGATAGTATTCGTAGCCATCACTCGTGGACACAAAATTGTCTCCTCGAGATCACGCACCCGAAGAACATTTGTAGTCAGTGCCTTTTCAAGACTTGTGCCTGTGCCATAAAACAAACATTAAATTATTCCTTTTGAGCAACACAATTCACCTGTTTTGTTATTTCAAGAATTACGTCAAAGCTGTGCTTCCTGTTTGTGCAAAACGTAGCCTGAACCGATGGAATAAACTTGTCCTTGATAGATGAAGGCGCAATGATTAAATGAGCAACTTGAGCAAGTTATGTCTCTCAAACGAGCTTGGTGACCTACTTTTTTAATTGCACATTTCGAGTCACCATAATATAGGGAACAATCGAGAAAAGTTTTAAAAAAATCTTACGACAACTTCTATTACTAAGGAATCACCTTAAATCTACCAAACTGATGCCTGTTACGGAGGTTCTAATCTTATTACAAACTTCGCGGAACGCCATTGAAGAAATGACTAGAGAGAAAGGTTGTTTGACAGTCAAGATATCATATCCGAGCTAAAGTGAACATATTTATGTTGCAGTGTGCTTTAGTAATGCAGGAATTTCGAAATGAAGGCATTTCATTTATTATAAATACAGGCGTAATATTTGGTCACGCTTTTGACTACTGGCGTGATTTTGATTTTTCTGTACGATTTGAATAATTTTTTGACAAGTGCTTATTCATTTGCCCAAACTAAACTTTACATATATTGGAAGACCTATCCTTATATAGTTAGAATCTAAAATATTTTGGAATTCCGAGATATGGCACATGGTCAAAATGTCAATTCTTTTCACCCACCGTTGTACTCTTTGTCTGAGGACAGTCTACTTTTGTTAACCACCAAATAATTAGATTAATCCTATTTTCCCGTAATTGTGCTTTTTTGGAGGAGGAAAAGTTGGTTGTATTACAACTTTTCTGCATTCAATAAATGCAACACGCGAATCGAATGAAAATTTTCAGCCCGGTTGGGACTCGCTAACTTGATGCCAGGACGCAAAATCAGAAATACCAAAATATTTCAGGAAAGAAAACGCATGGCGCTTTTACTTTTACTGAGGCCTACTTATATGCAAAAGTAGGGCAAATTTAAATTTTCAGGGCATTTGCTCTTAATTAATTTAATTTAATAATTTAATTTTGAGTGTTTATATCAGGTTATGGAAACACAGGAAAATTGTTCTTTATTGCTTTTATAAAATATTTCTCAAAGATAATTCAACAAGTGAAGGAAACCATATTTCCTACCAACCAATCAAAATTTGTGAGATGTCACAGCCGTGTTTACATACTCTCATCTTAACACAGCTATTGACCAATGAGACTGTGCGTACTATCCTAATTATTTTATAAAACTATATAAGTTACTGTACTGGCCCTAACCCATATTTTTTAATATTGTTATTAACTCTGGTTATATCTCTAGATTCAGGCCATTGTCTTCGCAGTACTGAAGCTGTCAGAGATAATTATTATTGTACTGCTAAGACAATGGCCTATTGGGTCAACATCTACTATAGATAATATATAGATTTAGCCAAGCCTAAAAGCGGAGCTCCTGGCTTGTTTATTTTTACTGGCTGTAGGATTAGTGAAAATAAAAGGCTTTGGAACTGTCCGCCTTTTTTAATTATGTAACATTTTCTTCTCTGCCTAACTAGTGAATTCCATGGTTAATTTCACCTGAAAAATGGTGTGATCGCATGAATCACAAAGGTATGAGCGTGATATCGTTTTTTCCAGCCCAATCTACTGTCGAATTCACCAGTTAGGCAATTAATTTTTCTTGAATCGCAAGAGTTTTAAAAGACAGCAAGCGAACGTATAAGGAAAGAAGCCATTTAAGAGTCGACTGTCAAATGCCAGCGAATAGGAATCACGCTAACATTAGAAATCACAGACGTACTATAGCTCGTGATGTGACAGATCGTTTTTGTCAGTTCAAGGTCAAGCAAGGAGTTTTATTGATGTACTTTATTTATTCCACTTTACAGTATTGTGAAAAAGTAATAAGATAGCGAAATTCGTCGAATTTCGTGCTTTGTTCTCAACGAAATTTCGGCGAAATTTCGTCGAACTTTCGCTTTGGAGACATGCGAAATTTCCTGTAGGTTGAGCGAAATTTCGAAAGGTCTAACGAAATTTCACCGAATTTTCGCTCAGGAGAAGTGCGAAATTTCGTTTTGCTTTGGCGAAATTTCGGAAAGTGTAACGAAATTTCGCCGAATCTTCGCTCTGGACGTGTGCGAAATTTCGAAAGGAGAGACGAAATTTCGTTCAAAATGCGTACGAAATTTCGAAAGGTGAGACGAATCTTCTTTCAAAATGCGTGCGAAATTTCGTTTTGCCAGAGAGAGCTACAGTAAGTTTCGACGTTGGTAGTGTTGGCTTTCCTGATCTTGGCCTACAGATGTAGGTCTTGAACATAAATACGCATGTATCTACGGTGGCCCACAACTGTCACGGCAATAACAAATACCTCACGGCAAAACTAAAACTGTCACGGCAATATCAAATTCCGCACGGCGAAACCATAAAGCTCACGGCAAAACAAAAAACTCACTATCGATGTCTTTCAACACGGACTGCCATCAGTGAACTGTTTTTTTTTTCCGCAGTTTGCATTCTGCATTTTGTGACCCTCGTGTAATGACCACAAATGGTGAACGAAATTTCGATCTCCAAACGAGATTTTCGTTCGAAATTTCGCTCACACAAAGAAAGTGTTGGAAATTTCGTTTGAAATTTCGAACGAAATTTCGCTCGCACTAACGAATTTTCGAACGAATTTTGCCACCTTCAGCGAATTTGCCAAGTGAAATTTCGCACATCTGCACGAAATTTCGTTAATGGTGAAACAATAGAGGCCAGCGCAATTTCGCCGAAAATTCGTTCTCCTCGAAATTTCGCAGATTTACGTAGAATTTTGTAGAACTTCGTCGAAATTCGACGAATTTCGCTATCATTACTTTTTCACAGTACTGTATCTCTGAAAACGAGATCATTTACAATTCAATGTATTTCATTGAAACACGGCAGCCTGGCTTAGAACCAGAATCGGCTAGAAAGGACAAACTTCAAACAACATCTCCAACAAATTACCTGTACGTGCTCTAAACAAACTTCTGAAAACATAAGCTGGTGATATTTCTCCTTGTACTTTTACGAGAACTCATTGCGATTACATGTTTAGAACATAAGTGCTAAAGCGGAGTAAAAAAACTTCGTGTTCGCTCGCATTTTAAGGCCAAACAAACCAGCAACAGATCGATTATTTCTGTCCAAAAAGAGTACAGATGATTGTTATTTAATTCCAGTTAACAATAAAAATTCGAGTTTCATTCCTGAACAAAGGAAAAAACAACTAAACCACATTTTAGAAATATGCATCCACTTGAAATAAGTCATCCGTAGAAATAACAAACGGTTTAGTGTCCAAGAAAAGAATTTGTGGAGTAACTTCTTCCACAAACTCTAAGCTATTACTGGTGTACCGTTTTGTCGTTCTCGTTCTTTCTCTCTTCTTTCGTTTCTGTTCTTCTGACATAGGCCATCCAGGCATCTTGCAACCTTAGTAGATTCGAAATTAAAAATCTTAAGACATACCAAAAACTGCAATTCAGAGCAAAAAGCAGCCCTAAACAAATTAAAAATAAACACTCAGCTTTAAGTTTATATTCCTCCAATACTTGACTTGAATAACTACAGCTATATTATGTTAAACCTGGATTGAAACCATCGAAAAATGCAAGAAAAATATTTTTTCCAAACCGTACCTGAACACGAAATGCATCAACTGTCAAGAGCTTTGCTGACGTATCATGGCTGTTTAGCCGTGTCAAGCCTCAGAAAGAGTGCGAAAAATTAAGCGTTGTTCAGGTGTGAGTGTGAGTGTCTGACCTGGCTTGAGCCTGCGATCCAATCAACAACCAGTCCCGGGTCAGCAGTGATTTAAAAGAAACCAGCTGACCTCGATAAGGTCTAACTTGAGCCCGCGATATGGTCACATGATAGTGGTCAGCAAATACCTTGTTTTGACAGGTGTCAATTGACCATAACATTGATGTCCAATATCAAAGATGTATGCTGTAAACTACAATCACGGTCATAAGTCGTTGGAACAAACTAACTGATGCTCGATTAATCCCATCAGTGTACCAACATTGTGTCACTGATTGTCTCTACGTGATAAGGTGTAAATTTCATGTAACGATACGTGGCAGTCAGTACTGGAAAGTTCACGTAAAGATGGCTGTGCCAACATGCCACGTTTTTCGCCTCTTAATTAAAGAATAAAAGTAATAGGGGTATATGCTATTCCCATAGTATTCAGCTTATTAACCAAAGATTTTGATTCCTTAAGATGGTTTTTAGAGGATATGTCTCCGCTGAGATTAGAGCGACTTTCAACTATGAAGGAACACTCATATGAGCCTTAGAGCCATAGCAAGGGCATGCGGAATTTCACCGACTTCAGCATGTAGGATTTTAAAAGGGGGAATCCGCAGAATTTCATCTTGCCCAAAAAGGACGGGACGCCCGCAAAAACTAACTGCCCTGCAACAACGTCTCCTGATTCGAAACGTCAGGAAACTGAGAAATGAAAATCCCAGTTTTTCTCTCAGAGATTTAATGTGGGAAAGTGGGGTGAGCAGTGAACCGCTTACTTCAACGCCAAGGATTCCACTATTTGCAGACGCGAAAGAAAGGACTATTGACTAAAGATGATATGCCAAGGCGAGTTACATTTTGCAATTTATGATGGCGACGTTTGGACGAGGCAAGTGGCATTTTACTTGGATGGGGTCTCATTCACTTTCAAAACGAACCCATTAAAAGTGGCAATGGCACCTGAAGCAAGAATTTGGAGAAAACGAGGCGAAGGATTAACGTCCGTATGCACAGCAAAGGGCAGTAAGGAAGGAAATGGTAGTAAGCTAGTGAAGCTTTTTGTAGCTATAACCTATAGTGAGGGGGTAGTTCTTTGTGAGTCATATGATCACCTAACGGGTAATTTTTTCGCTACTTTTATTGAAAAGCATTTCAACTCATTATTCCTCAAGGCGAACAAAAATGGAAGTAGGTTGTGGCTGCAAGATGGGGATCCTTCACAAAACAGTAGAGCTGCAAAAAGAGCGATGGAGAATTGTAACTGTGATATGTCTCTAATTGAAATTCCTCCCAGAAGTCCAGACCTTAACCCTATTGAGAATTTCTTTCATTTAGTGAGAGTAAGACTGAAGGATGATGCCTTACATCTAAAAATAACTAAAGAAACCTTCGAAGAATTCAAAGCCAGGGTAATACGCACTATTTACAGTATTCCAGTTAATATAATAAACAAAACTACCGCTTCAATGCCGCAGCGCCTTCAACAGATTATTGATAACAAAGGTTGCCGCATTAAATATTAAACAGGATACAATTTTTCTTAATAGATAAAGATATCTCCTAATGTGAATTAGCAATGTACAGCCTAAAACAAGATCAACACATGAGGGAGTGAGAAAAGGTTGTAATCTGTTTTGAACGGGTTACCATTGTAACCCATCGAAATTGATAAAGTCAAGTACTGTGATAACCTTTTAAAAACTCATCGGATTACAATGGTAACCCGTTCTTTATTGCGTATAACAGTATACAGCGGAAATCATTATAATGTACACTGAACTGCTACACTTCTTAGGTGTGTAATCTTTTTTTTTTTTTAATTAAGGAAAATAAGTATTTACTCATTGCTTTTAGTATATAATTTACTAGTGATTTTGGTATAGTATTTAGGAGAAGGCTGTACGCAGAGTAATAAAACGTGGCAAATTAATGGTACACTAAATCAATGTCATAATTGTTCATTATAGTATTAGTTTAGCGAAACATTTCCCGCAAGGGCTCAAAACGACTTGCTCCGACTCCGGTATCTGAGCATCCATGGTAAAGACACGCCATCTTCCGGACATCATTTGAGTTTCTATATCATCTACCACACCCCCTTTAATTGCAACGATTTCACTTTTAGAAGTACAGTAAATTGGAGTGTCCTTCTCGAAGACTATGTCTTGCGCATAATGTCTCTTGGGCGCCGAAAAGTGAACTGGCTGTCCCTCCAACAATAGCAACATATCTTGCCATGGTAACACTTGAGCAGACCAGTGAAAAATCATTTAAAAATATTATTTCGGCTAACTCTGCGCCTACCCAAGCAAATGTTGTGCTCGCTGGGTTTAAAAATGTTCTATAAATAACTGTCAATGGATTTAATAGAAATGTTTTTCCACAATTGGCTGGGCCTTTGAGAAAAATATTACATATTTTCCTCTTCCTTTTTCCAATAGTTCGCGCATAGCTGCAGAGAAATCATCTCGCGCGATGCAATTTCATTGAAGAATGTTCAGTGCAATATGCAACCAACGGCCGTCACAATTTTCTGCGCAATTTCCTTCGAAAGCTTCTTGGAGAATTTCGATACGCGACATTCGCTGACGCCTTAACGTCTCCTCAGCTTTTTCAATCTCCCACCCCGTCCTGATTGCTTCCTCGACTGCTTTTTTCCCTTCCATTTTCTGTCTCTTGGCAAGTGCAAGGAGTTCCAAGTATGTTTTGATACCTTTGGAGACAGCAATTTCGGAAACATCAAACATGGAAAGACGCGGTGGTCGTTTTCGCTTTTTAGAAGATGATCTTGTTGCAGAGCTTTCTTCGCCAGACTGTAGATCTATATCCAGTTTCTTATTTAGCTGAGTAAGTTGGCGCTTCACAATATCGGCTGGTTTTTGGTCAATAAATGGCAAGACGATTCTAATGGTGTTTTTATTATTATTGCTGGTAGATTGTGATTCGACATCTGATGTATTGATAAAGTTACAGATGGTTGCCTCAATCAATTCAGACGGGTATCGTAGCTTGTGAAAAATGGATCTTATGTGGATATAGATCTACAGCCAGTTTTTGTCAGCCGCAAGCTCGAGGATGTCCTTAAATTCCGTGAGCCCAAACCATCTTTAGTCAGCCAACAACTAGTCGTCTACAAATTTCAATGTGGCTCGTGTGATGCGAGCTATGTTGGCTATACAGCTCGTCACTTGCATCAACGAATTGAGGAACATACAATCGGCGTCAAAATTGTTGAGACACTTTTATCCTTTAGAGTCGATTTCAAGCTCGGTGCGAAAATGGCCCCCTCCCCCGCACCCCCAGGACAATGTTGTGTTTTTCTGTTTTCTACGAGCCTTGTCGACAGCGGTACAACATTGATTAGGGTGGGGGAGGGAGGGGTATCTCGGAAACATACTTTTTGGACAAGTTTTCTTTGCAAACAATGAATGTGTCCTTACCAGTGTGCTCTGTTGGCAACTGTCTCAACTAATTTTGTCGCCGATTGTAGATACTCAGCTATCGGGAGGCATCGCCTAGCAGATCATGGCCTAACAACAGCACCCCCAGCGGCGAGTTTTAGTGTCTTAAAGAAATGCGCATCGAAATTTGATTGCTTAATTCATGAGATGTTCTACATCAAAGAATAGACCATTTTACAGTTGTGGCTAGGTTACCAGGCCTAGCAATGGAAGCGAGGCTGCCGGTGACTCTGTTTTGATACAAACCTTCATGCTTTTGTAATGTTAATATGGGCTAATTAGCGTTACAACAACACAATTTACATTATAAAAGCAGTGAGGTCTGTATCAATGCAAGGTCACCGGCCGCCTCACAGCCATTCATAGGCTTGGTCGCTGAGCAAACAACTGTAAAAGGGCCTATTAAAACCATCACTTAATGTGCAGTCAGACTCTGTCAGGGCAAAACTATTTACTTAGATTTCACATTTATTGTTAGCGTACTCATGTATATATTGTTCTATAGTTCTATTGTTCTTGTACTATAAGTTATGCTTCATCCGATTAAAATTCATTGCCGGACGATGTCGAAACGTTGTCAAAATGAATCTAGTTGCGTTTGTCTTTTTAATCAATTTTATCACAAGATCTAGACTTATTATATTTATGTCTCGGGTTTATATGCTCATGTTATCAATTACACCACCTCATCGAGAAAATACTGCATATGAAAGGAAACTTTTTTTTTCTTTGTGTGCAACAAGAACATCATGAAGCCACTGAAGTTCATGACCAAGTGACCCTACTTATGTGCAGAGGAAAGAGGCCCTGGGTTGCTACATCGATGATGTGTGTGAAGTAATGCCTGCCTGCGTGGTTGAAGACGTTAGGAAGTGATGGCCTAATCCAGACGGGGTACCGTATTGTGGTCATCGACGGACATGAAGAAACTTGGAAACTGTGTGTTTATAGTTTTACGATAGGGAGGGGGGTGTATTAATTAGAGAATACAACATTATGACCGGCATGTTTTTGTCACTTTATTTCATTTATGATACGTAAGCACTTTCAAAAATTAAAAACCTGCAACACATCACATGTGCCTCTTCAAGTATGCAGCTAACCTTGAGCCAGTCCAATGTCACGGCCTGTTCATCGATTGCTGGAGAAATAACGGAAAGTAAAGGGGTAAAGATTGCATGACACCCAACCCTCAACAGCCTTTGACATTCCACATAATGCCAACACAGGGCTGCTAGATCTCGTTTGATGTGCAAATTTTATCCTTACCAAGTTCGCAACAGTGTCTTCAAGTCAAGTCAAAGAAGCCAAGATTTACATCTTATTGTTATGGAGTAAAATAACAAGGTGAAAGTGAAAAAAAAAAAAAAGATTAAATACAGTGGAGGTTAGGACACTGAAATAGTTAGAACAACTAATCTGATAGGTACATTTTTCCTATACAAAAATCAACCACATCAGCAAGTTGCACGGACGTTTTGTCGAAGTGTGAAAAATTCTCCCAAGCGAGAATATGACATAAAGGGGTTATAAATAGATCAATGACTGATTGGAAGTATGATATGGAGAAAAAAGACGTATTAGCTTGCTCATTGCCCATGTATGCACAAGAGATACATGCCTGTCCTGCCATTTTATTTCCTAAGAGGAAACAGTTTAAAATAATAAATTCAAGCCCCTACTATGAAAACAATCTTAGAGGTACAGTATATGTAGGTAAATAAATTGAAGGTCATTGACTTTCATAGATCAGGTGGCTCCTAAAGGAGCCGTTTTATCTTTACAATCTGTCAATATTTTGTCTTTACTCCACAATCAATAAGGAATATGTTCCTCTTTGAACACTGTCACAACAACTGCAATCAATATGTTATGGCTATAAACCCCACAAACTCTTGACAGAATGGGCCACAGAGTTCCAGGTGTGGTGATCTGTCCTCCGTGGTTTACAATGGCTGGGCGAGCAAATCATAATGTTGATATAAATGATCTTCACTCTGCTTTGCATGTACAATCTGAGGATAAATAAGGTTTTTGATAACATTTCAACAACAACCTGAGAGGAGGTGTTTATTTTCTGTTCAGAATGCTTTAAGTAACATGTGTTGTGCTGGCGAAAACAAGGCTAAAAGAGAATGTATGTAGCAGGGACCAGATTGCAACTGTTTATAATGAAATACAAAATATCAAACATTACATTTTTCATAGCTTGTTAACAACTCCCCTTTGAGGGGCTTATCAAGGTCAATATCAAAGAAATAATGCATATCTGCATAGAATATAACAACTCTACCACTTCCAAAGAATGGAAGACAGTTCAGTAACATTGCAGCTATATGCAGGAGCAACCAAGGAGGTGGACTGGGAACTACCGACATTTATGTGATTACTAACCAATTCACAATGTAAGTGGAGCAGCAGATATTTTGTTTCTTTCAAACAATGTATGCCATATTGCCTCTCTGAATGCAAAGGTCTTTGGTCGCAGAACTCTGGTGGGAGCCATTCTCCCAGGATGCCTCGAATGCTGATAATATTGCACTGAATAAACATCTCGACCAACATTCTCATTCTAAAATAGCAAGATTCGGAATTTTGCAGTCAGAACTACAATATAAGGCCCACTAAATTGATCAATCATAGCACAGAATTAAGTTGACACAGTCACACATGAATGCATATGCATGTACTGAAGTTCAAAAGTACAGTGTGCATAGAACTGGTGTGAAAATCCCTCTGCATATTTGCAGCACTGGCTGTATAGTTTGAAAAGTACATTCAGATGCTTCAAGCCAGCCCAGTGTGATACGCATGGCTCCAAGTACACTGCCATACAATTAATGATGCTGTATGTAAAATGCAGGAAGTACAAAAGCACTACAATGACAAAACTTACCCAATCCAATATGGCAAGAGACACTCTCATCTCATATGTGTCATCTCCAAAATGAATCCTCTTGGGGGCATATATGAGCACAACAACATGGAAGGACTCTATATAAAAGGTGTCTCGGCACTGAAAAGAATTGTGAGGAAAACAGATACAATTTGTAGTCAAAGAAGGCTTGGTATGCATCACAAGTTCTCCCTACCAAACAAAGTGTTGCAAACCTTTTCCTAAGTAAGTTTGAGGGCCATAGTGAGTGTTACAGCATGCAAGGTGGCGTGTCAGTAATATCTCTTGGAAACCAAATAAAGTGTGAAAGCAGACACTGAAATTTAGCAGTGGGTGCTTTGCAATACCAAGTGGCCGAGGACCTATCATAGCGTGCATACTACCTAAAAAACTAAATCTAAGATAAGTACTTCACAAGAGTATCTTGTGTCGGAGTACATAGAATTTCTCTGAATGGATTTTCTGCATGGAATGTATAGTCAGGTTGGAAATTTCCCCCCCTCAGGAGGTAATCTGATGGATTCTTATAGATTGTGGTCTTCATTATTGCAGTCCTGTATGCATCCACAGCTTTCGGATCAGACACTTCCTTTTTGCTACAGATGTAAACGGCATGCTTGCACCTGGAGTCTTGTTGACACAAGTCATGTTTTCCCTGTGAAAATTTAATAATATTAGACTTCAGGAAAACAGTAGGAAATCAAAAAGTAATTGTGTCTATGGGCAAGTAACACTCTAAATAATATTTTGGACTGTCATATTATTATCACATGGAGAGATATTCTCCAAATTAAACGAGGGCTACGCCATTTGTTCTACATTCAAACAGTGATTCACTTCATTCACAGCAGTGCAACAATGCCCAATAATGTAAATAGGAAATGAACGTGAAGACTAAATAGTTGTTAGATAAGGAACTAATTACCTGATAATGGTTCACAATATTTAACGGATACTGCTGAAATCCAGCTGCTGTGCCATTATTGTTCCTCATGGCCCAGTAAAAGTGAGTTTTGGTGGCTTTTGAAGCAACGACACAAAAATAGTGTTGTTTGAAGGGGCAGGCTAAAAGACCTATCTTGAACTAAAAACATCTGTTTACCTTTGTCAGACAGTTGTGTGAACCATTTGATACCTTCATCACAACACGTACCACTGCATATCTTTTTCATGTCTCTTGCCACTCCCTTTGTACCTACGGGGTAAGATCAAGGTACAAGTAATCATTATTGTGGCCTATGACAGAAAACAGCACATGTTCCTCCCTCTCATTAGCATTTACCATGGCAAATATCAAAAGAGTTTTTGATCCCTTTTCCCTGGAACCATGCCTCCAATGCCATGACACAGTCATGAGCAATTTCTTTAACATTATGATCTATTTGTGAAGGAAACAACAGAGTAGCATTTGTTAATTCCCAGCAACCCTCCCGTGCCATACACATGAATTATGGTAAACCAAAGACATTGTAAAACATGTCAAACAACCCTGGTTCTCAATTAGGTTGGTGATCATCTCCTTCGTCATGGGTACTTCTCTGCTGGGAGCACTTCTTTCATTCTCACGACTCCAGTTACAAACAGCAATGATCTTTTTGTTAGTGAAAATAAAATAAAGTGTGGCCCCCCCTCCCCCCTCATCAGAGTTATTTTTTTTTGAAGGCCCCCTCCCCCCTGAATAAAAAATACATATGGTGTTAAAAGTTACTGCAGCATTAAAATTTCGTTTTGTTACATTTCACATAATTTATTGCAAGAAACCTGAAAGCTAGAAAGCTGCTTTTAACAAATCACTCAAAAGAATGAAAAGTCAATTTCTGCTCCTCTTGTTACAGCTCGTCCTGAGCGTGTTGTAGCTGGCCGCTCATCTGCGTATTCCTCATCTGAGCTGATAAAAGCAAGAACAACATCATTTGAGTCATCTTCAGAGTCAGGGGCATCACTCTTGTAGTCATCATCAGTTTCCTCTCCCTCACTAATTTCATCACTGCTGTTTAGTTGACCTGATTCATTCCTGCCTCCCACTTCAGCTTGTCCAGTTCTGAGAGTATTCATTCCCAAGAATTTGTAAAATCTCTTATCCTATTTTTAATCTAACTTTTTCGTTCAACCCCCCTTTTCCTTCATTTTTTTTCGGCTGGCCCCCCCTTTCAAGCCAATTTTTTTTTAGTGGCCTCCCCCCCCCCCCAAATCCCACCAGCCCCCCCCTTTCTCATAAAAAATGAACGGTCCCTAAAACGCTTCACTTGTACGAAGACATGTTTCCTGTGAGTTCAGAAATTGTTTAATGATATTCGTCACCTCATGATCACGTCGCTTGTTTGTTTCTTATCTTTCATGTTCATTTGACTGCTTTGAGTATAATTTTCAGTCAATGTCAATTTGTATTTTAAATTACGAAAATTCCATAGTCGATAACACACATCAAGACCTAAAATGGGTCTCGGCTTATAGCCGAGTATTATGCATTTGCAATTCGTGTCAATCAAGTTGAGTTTTTCCTTAAGAAGTTTGGGGTCTCGGCTTGTAGCCGAATAAGTACAGTACCTAATGTAGAGTACTATGTAAGTGGACATCCACTTTTATAAAAAAACGACCCTTTATTGTAGGTGCCTTCATTTTCAAATGTAATCATTCAATGAAGACTTTTGGAAACTGAAACATGAATTAGGGACTCCGTTTGGATGATCATTAATCTCACACCTGGGAGGCTGGCCAATAGGTTAATCAATTCTTCCTCTGAATCTTTAATTACCACCACTGCTCTCTTCATGCGATCAGATAACAGCTTGCCTAAGAAACGAATACAGTATATGTAAAGCCGGAGAGGGAGTGAAAGTTATTTAAGGGAACTCAATGATGGACAGCCTCTGAAAGAAATATTTGCATTTAAACCAATGTCCTCCTCATCACTAGTTGGGTGTGAAAATATCTGTTGATCAGACGGTTGCACTTTAAACTGTCACCTATTAAGTGAAGAGGTCATCTTCAATAATGTTCGATTACACAATTATACAGGGTGAGTGTGTATGTGTATAAATCAGGCAGAGCAGAGACCTGCAATCATGGTACTGATTGAAGAAAACGTGTTACTTTCTCCATGGTGCTAGCTAAGGTTTTGAAAGGTCATATTTTGAGAATAATTTTAAGTCAAAAGAAGCAATAGGGTTAAAAATACGATTTTTGCCTAATTTGATGGTATCATGATATTGTTTTTATTGATTGCTTACACAGGCACAGTTTACAAAGAAGCAGGTCATCGTAAATAAGCCTTGTTCAGCTCAAACTTGGAATTAACCCAAGAGTAAGAACCAACATTAAGCCTACAAAGGGTTATTGTGATGTTAAGGTTTAGATTTGCTGTTTGGGTACCATCAACACTCACAGAAAATGTATTATTCTTCACCCCCTATGGTCTGGCCTGATCTCCTTTGTCATTTTTCCAAATCTTCGTAGATAGGACCAAAGTCTCTCGAGGACTTCACCATCAGTCAGACCAAAACCAGGTACTCTCCAGGGACTGCACTTAATCTGGGGATCAATAAACAATACAAACTCGTACCATCAGTGAACAGATCAGGAGACGGAGGTGGTGCTGCATAGGGCGTGTGTTGCGTATGAACAACCAACAGAATCCACGCAATGCAAAAAACGACACACCTGGCTGTTGGCTTTGTGTCCATAACTATATAATGAAAAATAGGA
>NC_090869.1:29661758-29676758 GCF_036669935.1 Montipora foliosa | reverse complement strand
AGGAGCGCAACGCCTCCGTCCCCATGTTTTCTTTGATCCGCAAACATGGCAACTGGCAACGTATCCATGAAC
The DNA here is from genome assembly GCF_036669935.1 of Montipora foliosa. Classification (NCBI taxonomy): domain Eukaryota; kingdom Metazoa; phylum Cnidaria; class Anthozoa; order Scleractinia; family Acroporidae; genus Montipora; species Montipora foliosa. The sequence goes on along the minus strand of NC_090869.1, from coordinate 29,676,686 downwards.
TGCTGATGTAAGTCCTGGCCAATAATAACAAGACTGAAGAGCATTTATGGTCTTTCAGACAGCACAAATGTACCTAGCACATTATAAAGCCCGAATGGCATCATGTTCCATTCGCTGCTTGGCGTTACAAATGCTGCCTTTTCTTAGGTGTTCGTGTCCATTGCCACTTGCCAGTACCCAGACGCCAGATCCAACATAGAAACTCGAGCCGCTTAAAGCAGTGAGTGAATCATCAACTTATGGTATGGGAAAGGCAGCCTTTATTGTTGCTGCATTTAACCCGCGTTAGTCAATACACAACCTCTGGCTATCGTCCTTCTTAGTCAGCAGCAGAACTGGGGCTTGATGATTCTTTCACCTTCCCTTCCTGCAAGAGATCGGTTACTTGTCTTTCAATTTCATCATGCTTCCATGGAGAGGTTCGCCGAGGCTCTTGTCGGATTTGGGGCACACTGCCTGTTTCAATGCTGTACTCGACCGTATGTGTACTGCCCAAGTCCCTGACAGAAAAGGAAAACACATGTTGATAATTGTACAGTACCTTGTGCAGTCTCTCAGTTTCTCTGACAGTCAAATGCTCTTTGCTCCTCCCAAGAAGTTCCTGTAGGGGTTCTGGTAGAGTTCCTTTAGCTTGTTCGTGTGATACTTTCTGAGTTACTACTCTGGCTTGGCCCACAACACTCTCATTATTCTCCTCATAAAGCTCCAAAGTGACAGCAATAACTGGTTTAGCCAGGGCAACCACAGTCTCAGCAGCTAAGTGGTAAGCTCCGTTGGAAACATTGAAAACATGTAAAGGGATCTCTCTATCCTCTTTAACATCCACCAGAGTCCTTGCAACATGGATGCCCTTTACCGTAATTTCCGGACGATTACCCGCACGGCAGATTACCCGCAGCGGTCTATTTTTGTCACAAGCGGAAAAAACGTTCAACAGATTACCCGCACTGGCCTATTACCCGCACCCCAAAACCGAAAAAATCTTGCTACTGTATTTCCGGGACAAGAACTCACAAACTTGGAGCGATGAATATTCCATGTTGTTGTTTACAAAGCAGAAGATCGATAGCATTTTCTGCTAAGAATTGGCTTTTAATAATGCAGCCTTAAACACTCTCCTTTGTCATTTCTGGTTTGTTTTGTTAAAACGACCTAAATATCCAATGTATTAACGCTAAGACTCGATAGAATACGAGTTGAAGGCCAACATCTTTACGATTGATCATTCAGCGCCATTTAAAAATACCTGATGGGGTGGTGGTTAGGCATACCAAGGGCAAAAGACCGGGCCTACATAAGAAGTCGCTTTAAACGGGAAAATGCTCTATTACTCAAGCCAGGGGTAGCTAGGAACATTTCACTGATGCGCTGAACAATCCAGCAAATTTTGCACTGTAGTTAATGTTTTGTTTACACACGTGCCGACAGTCAAGTTCTAAATAATTATGCGGTGCCGTGAAATATGTCGGCATCTTGTTTCGTAGCTTTGAGCGTGCTTTCACAAAAAATGCTTTCAATCTTTCATATACAAAATTGAAAGGAGTGCAGGTGAGAAATGCTTTTAAATTAACCGAAGAAAAAAGCAGTGAAATACAGTAATCACTTAAACACTATTGATTTGTTTTTCATTCAATTTGCATCGGCTTTCATTGAGGGCTTTTAGAACACTAGAATAAAACATCACACAAATCTTGAATAGGAAGCGTTTTCAGATTGAACTACGGTAACAAACAAGCTTGGCAACACACAAGTTTTAAGGAAGCATCAGTTTAATTAATTAGCAAAGGCTTGAAATTATTTAAACGAGATCGTAAAAGATTTGTTTTGAACGGAACATTTTGTGGCATCACAAAATAAACACATTCGCATCTTGTTACTTTTTCAGCATTGAATTGTGTCTCACGATAAACCCTTTCTTAAAATTGAAAAGGATGTGTTAAAGTGAGAAATTCGTTCTCATTTACTTTTAATTCGGTGACAAGTTGTGACATGGTCGAAGGGAAAGATTATTGTTTTTCATTCAATTTGCTTCGGCTTTCATCGAGCGGTTTTACAAAGACTACGGCAAATAAAGCATCATTTTAAAGATTGAATCAACGAACGAGGCAACACACAGATTTGAAGGAAGTGTTGGTTTAATTATCCTCATTTTAACTTGTTTCAATCTGTAAAATTCTTACCTGAGATTTAAAAATTATCGCATTACCCGCACCTTCCTATTACCCGCAGCAACCGCGGTTCACTGGAAAATTAACGCATTACCCGCGGGTAATCGGCCGGAAATTACGGTAGTTGCAAATGTGAGGCGAGGCAAGGCTCTAACAATTGCACGCCTAATGGAGATGCCTTTCGATTTAAGTTACTAGAACGCTTGTGAACGATGACTAGAACAATCACCTCAATGTTAGGTTCAATAATTGTTGACCGACGTACGGTACATCTTGAACTAAGGGGCTGGGTCTTGAAATCAGAACACTCAAACACTTTTCCATTAATTGACAGTTGTTTTTTTACAATGTTGATATGCGAAATTCTTTAGTACTCAGGTGCACCACGGCATGTCCCAGACCATGTGTTTTTGCTTGCTGACCATCAGCAAGAGAAATCCCAGAATTAGCTGAACTCAAACTGAACTTGGCACTAGCAAGTAAAGAATTATAAATCTTTAACAACAAAATTGAACATGCAGCACTAGTGTCTAATATATAGATTTAACCAAGCCTAAAAGCGGAGCTCCTGGCTTATTCATTCTTACTGGCTGTAGGATTAGTGAAAATAAAAGGCTTTGGAACTGTCCGCCTTTTGGTTTTTCCGGATATTGCTCAACCAATAAAACCTTTTTTTTATTATTATTATTATTCCCCGGAGAAACGAGGGGAAAAAAAAAAAAGTTATACAGCTACAAAATAAAACAAACCAGTGAACAGAAATAGAGAGTACAGTAAATTACAGGTATATGGCAGCTAAATATAACATGTTTGAAAAGTGCATTGATATATTATATTACGGTAAGGTGGAACTGTTACAAGTATGTTTACTTAAACGTATATCTGTTTGTTTGATTGTCCCTCAATGTGGAGGGGAAAAGGGATACTGCGAGACTAACTTTTCTGTCTTACTTTTACTTTACAAGTTCTGTGAAAGGATCCCATTTCTTATTCTCCTTGGTGTAGGTGTACGATTCGATCCTATATTGAAAAGACAGTAGGGGAAGAAAACCTTTAATGTTTGGAGGGGTTTCCCTCATTTTACAGCACCAAATGAAGAACTTGGCAATTAGGAAACAGAAATTGATTAAAACATTATGACGTGAAGAGCTTTCTGGTTTCAATCCTAATAAGACAGTCATACTCTTTTGGTAAATATCTGGTATGATGGCTTTCTCTTTCAACCACAGTAATAAATCATCCCAAAAACAAGAGGACTTTTTACAATTCCAGAAGAGGTGACAAAGTTGTTCAGGGAAATCTCCACAAAAGGTACAGTTGGAATTACTTTTAAGGCCAATTTTTGTCAAAAAACAATTCATCGGTAATATTCTTTGTAAGAACCTATAATGAAAGTTAGACAATTTAGTGCTCTTGGTGCAGCGAAAAGCTAGTTTATAGGCGTTTCTCCAGTCAGGTTTATGGCAATTTTCAGATTCACAGTTTGCATCCCATTTTATTTGGCTTTTTGCAGGGTTATTAGCTTTTTATAAACCAGTTTGTTGGCCTTTCGTCTTTTAATAAAAGAACTATAGAAATCCTCGTGTCTTGTTTCACTTGTTTCTTTTGTCACAGGGGTTCTAATAGACCGAACTGAAGATACGAGTCCAAAGAAGTCAACCAATAAAACCTGGCAAATAAAGGCCTTGCACTTTATTACCAGCTTGTGACCTACAATCTTGGACAAAAGTGTTGGGAAGGTAGCAACACTTTAGAGATAACCTCCCTCCCCCTTATCAATGTTGGATTTTCCTTGCATGATGAACTCCAACATTGAATATGGGGGAGGGGGGCGCACTAGAGCATAGCATTTCCCAAATAGTACACCCAATAGTTGAAACAAGCGAATGAGGTACGAAGTGAAGTGACGCACGCAACCTTCCCAACAACTTTTGACCAGGATTGTCTGAAAAAGGTCGACGTGAAAGAAATTCGTTTTTTTAACAAGTGTTTTTATTGCTTTAGGAGAAACTCGAAGAAGTGGAAACATATTTGGATTTCGATGTGTTTTCAAGTTATTGCTAAAATCAGGGTCAAAAAAAGTCTATACATTTTATTTTGAAGTAATTTGGCAAATTATAATGTGGATGTTTACGAAATGAATGAGAATAATTTATTATGGTGGGCCGTACCATATCTCCATTTGCTGTTGTTAGATATGCAATATTCGCCATAAATACGCGATACGTCGAAAGTTGCCTTTCATATTGAACCCTTAGGATTTTGTACGCCTCAGGAATGGGGGGGGGGGGGGGGAAGGGTGATTATTATTTATACACGGCCTGAACCTGATGCCACAACATCGAGTGAGATTTTCACTATGTCTGAAGGCGGAAACGAAGTTCAGGTACGACAGCAACGCATTGTCTACCTTATTACATACAGCAGAGCAGATTTAGAGAAAATTCCAACGAGGCAAACCTTTGCCGAAACTGTATGTCAAGCATTCACTGAAACAACGGACGCAACAGTTAAAGGGGCTAGGTCACGCTATTTTAGGTAATTTTGTTTAATTTTGTTAATTATGAGCTCTAAAAATCAAATTGACAGAGCAAGAGTCTTTCATTTGCAAAATCACGGCCACATAACAACTGAGAATGATTTTCCAGCTTTGTAAATGACATTTTGATATAGACTGATATAAATTTGAAAAAGGGTGGGCCAACGTTTTTCAAATTTACCCAAATTCAATCCGTTTCAATCCTCTCCAGTTTTGTCCATCCATGTCCCTTCTTGGCTTCCCTGTGTTTTGTTAGAGTTTTTCTATAGTTTTGAACAGTTATTTTGATATTTTAGTTAATTTTATGACCAATCGATTCGTGCTGAAATTGCCTAAAATTGCCTAAAATTGCGTGATGTTGAATGCAGGTCAACACTACTGACAGTACGTCTGCCAACATCTTCCACTATCGAATGGCACTTAAACTTGAGAAGCGGGCAAGGTGGCTAAGTGTTCGCAATCTTCTGGACGAGCGATATGGTGTTAAGGTCAACTTTAGCAGCAGACACAACACCTACTATAGTGCATACATGTATACCATCAAAGAAGATGACGAACGCGCAATATCTGATGGCCACCCTGATCTGCGCCAGGCAAAACCTCCCAGAACAGAAAACGCTATCGCTGGAAAGAGGCATCAAGCACGTCGTACAACAAACCACAACAGTGCAAAACGTAAGGGAAGAAAACGTGGACTGTCAGTATATGATGTCGCACAGTTAATACAGGCAAAGAAAGTAACATCACGTTTGCAGTTAATGGCTTTGGCATCTTCTCAAAACAGAGAAAGGAAAACGGATCTAGCAGAATTCATTTGCAACAGGGGAAGTAAAGTTATTGATGAGTGTCTTTCCATTGCTGACGAATTAGCCACTGCTGAAGAGAAATTTGCAAGGACGAAGAAGAGCAGAATTCAGATTTTAGAAGAAATGAAAGAGGGCAATTGTGCAGATGAATGCGAAGGGAAGTGGATACAAGCAGCAACTGACTCACTGCAGTGAAACGAAATAGACGTACAGGTATTTTGCAAAGCAGTTTACAGTTTGCTTCAATGTGGTAGGGGAAAATATAGAAACATATTTATCCACGGTCCAGCCAACTGCGGCAAGACATGCATTTTGACGCCCCAAAAGGAAATATACAGTACCTTTTGTAATCCCGCTACTGGTACATTTGCTTGGGTCGGAGCAGAGGAAGCCGAGATAATTGTATTGAATGATTTCTGTTGGAAACCCTCCATAATAGCATGGTCTGACATGCTTCAGCTTTTAGAAGGTGACGTAATGTATTTGCCAGCCCCAAAGAACTTTTGTAAGCGTGATATTGCACTATCCAAGGATACCCCTGTGTTCGCAACTGCTGATGCGCCCATGGTTCTCATAAAAGGCCGTGGCATTGATCGTGCAAATACTGAGATGATGAATGTCAGATGGCGCTTTTTTCATTTCTGGAGGCAAATTCCCCCAGCTGAACAACAGCAGCTCATTCCCTGTGGTCCATGCTTTGCTACATTTATCTTAGCAAAGAAGAATTGACAGCTGTGTGTGGAAGGATCAGGTTTCTGTTATAGTCAATGGCACAGTTCTCTGCAACAGTACTCCATATATTCCGAGAAAAATGTCGCTATTTTGTTCATCTTTGGGTTCAATTAAGCGCTTGGTAATAATCATTGTAGTGCTAACTTTGTTTTTCATAAGATTGCAGACTGGGGGAGGGGGGCCCACAAGAGCATGGCATTTCCCAAATAGTACACCCAATAGTTGAAACAAGCAAATTAGGTACGAAGTGAAGTGATGCACGCAACCTTCCCAACAACTTTTGACCAGGATTGTAGCTTCCATCGACGCATGGAGATAAGTCATATCCTGCTTAGGTACAGTAGTGGGGCCAACATTACTCTCACTCAGGTATCCCCCTTGCCCATGGGTGATACCTTCCTGGCATTTCCCGAGCCCAAATTATCTTGTTCATGTGACTTGCACCCTGGGCAGTTACAACGGTGATGGCAAAATTCCTTGCAATTCCAGCATACACCATTTCGACTGAAATAATGTAGTGCAGGTGGGCGTTGCTGGCTTCCAGAGGTGTTCACAGACATTGACTGGGAGAGCTGCTGTATGGAGAACAACTTGCTGAGTCTCCTGACATTGTTGTTGCGCTTAAAGGTCAGACCATAACATTTCAAAGTGAGCTTGAAACAAATCAGGCTCACTTTGAACTTCATCAACAGAGCAAACCTTTGGATATCTTCTTGTCCGATCTCTATCCAAGAGATGAAATGTGTCAAGTTTACAGGCCAAGGATAGGGCTTCATCCATGGTGTGTGGTTTGTCTCTGCATAGTCAAAGCCTCTCGTCTCCATCTTTGATAGCATCAATGAAATGATGGACGGCAAATCTTTCCTGACGTAGACGGGATATCTGCAGAAAGGGCTTGAACACTTTCATTTTCCTGTTGGCAACGGTTGTGCAAACGGGCCTGGTGTAACTCATGCTGTTCTTCACACAATTTCTACAGTCGCTGTTGGACATGTCATTTAGCACCTTTTAAGCTTCGCCGCAAAGGCTTGTGGCCAAGAAAACAGCAAAGGCTCAAAGTGTGTAAAATAATCTTGTAACGACTGAGTACATCATAATCCACAGGATTTTTGACAGGTTTGAGAAACCTCGGGTGGTGAGTAAATAAATCAGTTGGAAAATTATCCAATTCGTTCTGGGACGCAAACAGCTTTGCAGAGTGAAATCGGTGACTTCCAAAATAATTTACTGACAGGTCCGGAGACGCTAGTGTAAATGGGTTCTCCAGCTTAAAACGGTTGGCTGACGTTGAACAACTCATCCCTTTGAATCCTGAATCCACGTGCACGATTGATTTTTCCGCCACTGAAGACAGAAAACAAACAAGCAAGACAATGATATTCGCTCACACAAACCATCAAAATATCTCCATTGACCACAGGGATACGTAAAGTTCGTTTTGTTTACCACTGCCATGAATGTAACACCACAATTTCACAATAAAACATTTTGGTTTCTTTAATCACTGATCAACAGTTAACACAACACTAAGCACACTCTTATTGCGCCATCGTCACGTGACTACAATTGTTCCTAAGGGGGGTACCTATGAGGATCACCTATGCTACAATAGCAAAACTTAAATATCTGTCTCTGAACTTTTGTCAATTTATTAAAAAATCAAAAACCGACTTGAATATAACGTGGAAAGAACTGCTTTGGGAGATGACAAGAACTAAACATTGACTCTTGTGCTTTCATCTGAAATAACATTAAAGTACAGTTTTTAATGAGGGTTTTATTGCAAAATTATAACAACGCTGTGTAACAACTTTAAGGGGAAATTTTGAGTTAATAACGAGTTTAAAATTCGAAAATGTTAATATAAAATAGGCCATTTCCGAGTTAATGTCTGCCTCCTCTTCAAAGCGAGTCTAAGTGCGAAGTTTTTGTTATGAAAATTAGTTTTCATTTATATGTAAAGTAGAACTAATTACCATCACAAAAACGTCGCACTTAGACTCGCTTTGAAGAGGAGGCAGACATGAACTCGGAAATGGCCTATTCCTTTGCTGATAAAATCAATTTAACATTCACAAACGAGATGATTCTGAGCAAAATCGACCTTTATCCAGGCGATTTGCCATTAACTGGAAAAACGTCGCAAATGCAATCCATTTCAATCTTGTCCATTTGTTTCCATCCGTGCTTCTCTTTTCTATTGCTGTGTTCCTTTTAGTTTGTTCAACAGTTTTAAGTGGTTATTGCAATGTTGTATTGTACATTTTGGGCATTTTGTGTTTCATGAAATTACATCATTTTGCGGGACATAGCCCCTTTAATGTTATCTTGATAATAACAAAAAAGCAATAATGAATGCAATGATTTGTGCATGCTTTGATCTGAAGTCATTTTATACCGTCCAACATAACAATTTTATGTGCCTAAATGTAATTTAGTCAAAGTTTGAGTCGAGCCAATGCTGGCCAGTAGTTGCTGAGAGCAATCATGCTTGGCAATCATACATGGCTTTTGCAGGGCCCACGTGTTTTGCTTGCCCGTTTTACTGATTTTAATGTCTGTTCCTGCGCTATTTTTCATTGATTTTTGCATTTTTTTCAATTGTGTCTTTGTTGGCATAATCTTATCAGGTCCAGATAATTGAGAATTAGATAGTCTTAATGTTACAGCTGATTTGTTGTTTATTGATTTTGCTAATGTTTGCTTTTGGTTTGGTGATATTTTTACACCATAAGGAATTTATTTTGTTGTCATATCTTGTGTATAATTAAATTAGATAAAAACTTGTATTATCATATTATACACAAGATATATTTAATTTAATAAAAGAAAGAATAATTTATCTGAATAACAGCTTTCCATAAATTCAACATCCTGCTCACTAAAAAAAACAAGAGCATCAAATGAAAAAACTGTTGCTGTTGCTTGTGATAATTTATAATGAAAAGTTAGTTTAACAGTCTTTTAAATCAGATCTTTGTTTTGTCAAATCAAAATAAAAATATTGATACGATGAATAAGAATTGTTTGTATTTAAAAGTGTACCTTCACAGAATATTCATTATTAGTATGAACATATTTTAAAATATCACGATAAACCCTTGTTAAATCAGTATCTGGTTCAAAATGACGATCAGGATATTCAACACCATTCGAAACTTCTAAAAAACAATCAGATAATGTTCTCGGGTTAGTCGATACTGAAAATGTACTATACAAAAATAGATTTGCTGTTTGTTCATCAATATTAGCATCATTAATGAAAAATACAAATACATGTCTTGGTTTTGTTTCTCCTGAATTGATAACATAATTTCCTGTTTGATTTTGTGTTGAATTGCTTCTTGATCATGAAACAGTTTCTTTCAAATACGTCCATTTCTGTGGTTTAAGGTAATTGCTTGCATATAAACTTTGTCCATCAGAATTGAATGTTATTTGTGGTACAACCAATTGCATGTTTGTAAAAATAACACGACAATCATCACCAGCTAGCCAAATAACATGATTGTCCAAAGCCAAATCAAAAAGGATTTCTATTCTTGTTTGTGGTAACAATTTGTCTTCTAAATTTTCAAATAAACTGTATCTATTCAATGGTAATTCAAAATTTACAACAGATGATGCTCCTAAAACCGTTTTTCTTTTATGAAAACCTCTATTGTAAACTACTTGAGCAGTTCTTTCTTCAGCTGCTCTTGATGTGCCTAAATAATAAAATTCGTTTGTAGTTGTTGTTTCAGCATAACTATGACTGTATTCAGGCAAATTTTTGATATTTACACTATGATTTACATCATTGCAATCATATCCTTTTTTATCATCAACTTTTACTGAAATGTCTTTTATTAATGAGCGAATACCATTTACAATACCATTATGATCAGCACCATCCATTTTTTGCACTTTACAGCTCATTTCTATTCTTGCATTATACCAACCTGATGGAGATGCTGAATTTGTATTATCAACAACAAACCGATGGTTTTGCTTTTTTTGACTAGCATTATTAACAGGAATAGCTGTTACTAAAGGCGTTTCTAATTCATGAAAAATGTCTTCAATTCATTAAACGTATTTTGGATTTCTGAACATTTTATATCCATACATTACATAATTTTTGTTTTTCCTTTTTCTCATTAGTTTACTGCCAGCTAATAAACGATTCATCCTTTCTGCTATTTCAAAATCTGTTAGTTGTTGTGACTTTTTTGGTTTATAATTTGTTGGAATTGATTGAATTTCAGGCTCAACCTCTATTGGTATAATGGGGTGTTCCATTGAAAAAGTCACTTTTTTTATTTGGTTCAACAGGGGTCATTTGCTTATTTTTGCCTTTTAAAATACCAACTATCCTATCGCCAGCCCAATTTCCAGCAAAGTCTCCTTTTTTTTTTCAGCTTTTTTTGTTAAAGCAGTTTAATTCCTTTGTTGTTTTGTTGAATAATTTGTTTGCCAAGTTACTAAATATTCCGTCACCATAGATATCTTTTTTAATGTAACAACCTGATTCTGGGTCATATCTAATTTTGAATTCGTTTTTGTTCATATATATTGATGAGTTATATATTATTCGAATCACTCACAGTTTCTGGTAAACCCCCACATGTTTAGTCGATTTCTATGTCATTTGTTTTGAATTTCACTCAATTTGCGTTTTACATTTGGGTAATCAATTGATATCGACACTCGATTATACGATCGAGTAACATTGTAGTACTTTTATACGTTAAAGTATCGAATCTCGTTTACACTAACTCGATTTGGTCGAGCAGCCAGAAAGTTATCACAAGGAGACTGGTACCTAGCAACGAATAGCCATTGTTTGCTATAGTATAACAACACATAATAATGAAGAGTTAATTGACCAAAAAGTTGTTGATCATCATGAACGACTGGTAATCAGAACACATGAAAAGTTTCTATGCATCAGTATTAGTTGCTTTTAATTTTTTCCTTTGTGAGCCTGTCTTTTTTTCTGTTCCCTTCTCCTGCTGCTCTTTAATGACTACAGTTATATTGTAGTGGCCTGGTTCTTGTTCCAGTTGCACTACTTTTTCTGTTTTTTCACTCTTATCCCTGTCTTCTTTGCCCCCATGTTTTTTAAACTTGTTTTTGCTTCCTCCATCCTTCTTTTTGGTTGCATCTTTGCCTTGTTTTTCTGTCCATAAACACAAGTAAATACAATTAATGTAATATACCCAGACACTAGATTCTTTTATTAGCCTTTAATCCAAATCACAAATCCTTGAATGTTATTGGTGTATGTTTTACGTGAACCTCGCTAATCGAGGGAAAAACTATATTATTTTGACTTAAATATTTGACTACATTTAACAATAATTAATTATGTAGTCACTTCAACAAAACTCAAACTCCTTTGTAGCCATGTTGGATATACAAGGGCTTCAATAGCTAAATCAATGAAACAAGCGATTGTTCTGAAAATGTTTGTCATGGTGTCACTTTCCCACTAAAAGTATCTCATATTCAAAAATAATAATTTGACCTTACCGTAGTCTCTAGTTCCTCCTGATGGTTACATGGAACATTGCCCTTGAAAGACACCTGCAAGGAAAGGAAGGGAGGGAAGTATGCTACTCAAAGAAGCAATTTGCAACTTGAATGAAAGACTCTGGATTCAGTTTATCCTTCATTAAAAAGCAAGTTACACATCTGCCATTTGTGTAACACACTTTCCTCCAAAAAGATGTCTACAATGTAGTATGCAGGTGATTTTGCTTAAAATATATTGATCTCTTTGTTATATTTCTCCACATTCAACTTTGCGGTAAAATTATATTACAACTACAAATAAAAGCTTGGATATCAGCAAAATGATAGATACATATGGCACGCAGGCTTCAAGGAACCAGTTAGCACAATAATGTCAGTCTGCCCCAGTTTATAATACACTGCTTGAAAGAAGCCATTTGCTTGTAGTCCAAGACAGTCTTCTTAACTTTTACTCCTTGAAACTGAAGCATCCTTTTGCTTGTAGTCAGCCAGCCACTGCCTAAAGTACTGTTTCCCTCCAGTCCAATGGCTTCTCTCTAAAGGACCTTGTCCATGGTTAGCCAGAATTGAACCATCCTGCCTGAAGAATCCATGCGCTCAAATCTTGTTGCCCCCGGTTAGACACAAGTGCACCTGCCTGCCTAAGTATCGATGCTCTCAGAGGCCCCATCCCTGAAACGATTTGGGAAATTCCCCTGTAAGCACACCAAAAGAGCAGCCCCGAAGATTTTATTGTTGTTTGCAGGGACACCTGCATGTGCTTTGTGCAGAGGTTCCTTCTCTATTGTAGAATGCTGTTTAATAATCCAAGATTAAAAGTAGTGCTAGGTTACGAGTAAACAGCTGCTATAATTATACTGTTTTTTTTTATGCCAGTGTAACAGGTTTTACATGGATATGGCTACTCCCAGGGGCACAGGTTGAACTCAAATAGTTGCATTCCAAGAGATTTACTGAAGCATGGTTGGAACAGTGAGTTTGGCAAACAGCTGTTTACCTTGTCAAAGGTAACTTTTTATAAGGAGTTTTTTGAATTATTATGAATTATTATTATGAAACTAAGCAAAGGTTGCTTTCTTAAGGGGAGTCTAGTAAAGGCCTTGAAGCAAGAACAGAATGATATGTACCTGAAATGTTCCATTCTTTTGAAACTTTCGTGATAGCTTTTGGTCATTCAACCGAAGAACAATCGTGGTCCCTTCTTCAGGTTTCAGTGTGACTCGCTTTCTTCTATCATTTCTTATTTATGCAAACCAAAAAAAAAAAACTTCGTGATTACAATGATTTCATGTAAAACGAGGAGAAGCTTTAAATTTCTATACCTTGTATTTTTTAAGATTAAAAGATTCAAGAATAAAAATGAAAAATTGTGTGTGGTTGATGCTTCTAGGATTTGTTTTTCTTTTTTTTTTTCCTCAGATACTAGCCATATACGTGTATTTTTAAACATACCTTGCTTTTAAAGGCATCACGGTCATCACAGCATCTCTCTGTTGGGCGGACGCCTTCACATACAGTAGCTTGGGCTTTCTGTTCAAGAATTCACAAAATTAATATAAAGAGATGATAATGAAGAAATATGTGAGTATAATTATGATTATAAGGGTTGCAAGTTGATCCCATGGTGAAAACATTGTTTGCAAGCCTTATCCCATTTACCCCCCAAGAGTAACACTTACATAAAAGGGGCACTGTCATGCTGGATTAATTTTGCTCTTCTTAGATCAGAGCTGAGTAAAAATCTAATTGAGTGGTGACAAGTGACAAGATTTCAAATATATTGATGGCACAAAAAGATATTCGTATTTAATTCCTTGCAACTTTCTGAAGACACCGTAAACTAGACAGTTTTCTCAAGTTTTGATCCATTTCCATCCTCGGCTGCAGACAACAACGAATAGTTTCAGATGATTGGTGCACTTTACTGGTTACTGGCAACAAAATTTTTAAATTAGTTTTTGGTCTTCATTGATGCAAAGATGTGTTTTAGTGTTCTGAAGTTTTACTAATATATAGATTTAGCCAAGCCTAAAAGCGGAGCTCCGGGCTTGTTTATTCTTACTGGCTGTAGGATTAGTGAAAATAAAAGGCTTTGGAACTGTCCGCCTTTTGGTTTTCCCGGATATTGCTTAATTGTGTCATTTTATTTGCTGCCTAACAAGTGAGTTCCACGATTAATTTTACCTGAAAATCCGACTGATCGCATGAATCATGAAGGGATGAGTGTGATATCAGTTTTTCCAGCGAAATCTACTGTTGAATTCACCAGTTAGGCAATTAATTTTTCTTGAATCACAACAGTTTTAAAAGAAAAAAAGGAAATCCTCACCAAGCGAACGGAAAAGGAAAGAAGCCATTTCAGAGTCAACTGTCAAAAGCCAGCGAATAGGAATCACACTAAAACTAGAAATCACACACTTACTATAGCTCGTGATGTGCCAGATCGTACTTTATTTATTCCACCTTATCTCTGAAAACGAGATCATTTACATTTTGATGTACAGTCGACTCCCGATAACTCGAACCCTCGCTAACTTGAACCAAAATTGATTTCCCATGGATTTCGTTCATACATTTACTGTAATTTTACCCTCTGTAACTCGAACCCTCGATAACTTGAACCTCCCGCTAACTCGAAGTAATTTCCATTTCCCTTCAGGTCATTTTCTATATAATTTCACTCTTGATAACTCGAACTACGTTTGTCAAGACGTGACAAGTCAAAAAATATAGTACTGTAGAACAAAACATTGCATTTATTTTTAAGCAGCCAAGTATCTCGAGGTCAGTCCATTTAGGGTACGTAGTTCAGATTGCATTAATCTTTGCCGATTAACTCCTTCTTTAAAATGTCAATCCATTTTCTGTGTCCCTTGAAGTTCAGTGTGCATGGCACTTGCATCCCTTCCCCATCTCCACGGTTAATTGCCTTGCCAGTCACCACAACGGTACAGTCGTTCTTCTTATCGGCATGCAAAAAATAGAAAATTGTCTTCGCAAAACGGCCTGATTTTCCTTTCATTAAATGTCCAACAACTTCGTCATCACATTGCACAGAAACCAACAATATTTCTTGGTTCTGGTACAGCGCTTAGCATCTGGTGAAGCTCTGGGGACCAAACTTCTTGATATACATGATATCCTTTGATAAAGGAATCCAAGTCAA
>NC_090869.1:29651758-29656758 GCF_036669935.1 Montipora foliosa | reverse complement strand
CGGCAGGGGCTGCTTGCCTCGAGCCAATCATGCAATAATAACAGTCAACAGTAGACTGACAGTAGTTTCCTAATTTGGTTGGCAAATTTGGGTACGACCATCGCAGCTGCAGTCCAGAAGAGCTTGCAAGAGGCAGGTATCATTGTGAACAATCCGCAATCGGCAAGCCAGCCTGACATACAGTCTATCCCAGACACACCCCAGAGCAATAATATGGGCAGCCGCCAACAAGATGGATCCTTGCTGACACAGACGCCCGCACAAGCTGCAATTCAACAAGTGATATCCAACCTGATCGATGGAACGACGCAGCCTATAACTAGTAAGAACACATTTGTATCTGTAGCTGTTCGTTTGTCAAATAGGGATCAGATAAGGTCAAAAAACAGATGTGGGGTAATGAGTATGTAGATTTTGCTGTTATCTTTCATAACAGCTCTAGTGATGATGATCAGTATACTTTTAAGGTCCAAAATAGGAAGGGAGGGCAGCCTACCTTTTCCTTAGAGCAAAGTATTAAAAAACAGCCCATTCATACTATTGATCAATGGACGGCTGCTTTTCACGCATTCGTGGCCGTTTATTCAGAGCGTTTCTCTTCAGAAACAGCCCAATTAGGGTGCTAAAGTGAGAGACCTCGCGAAACGGGGGGCCAACTGGAAATTTTATGACGAAAATTTCCGTATGCTACGACAAAAAGGGCTAATTCTATGGGACCGAATCCACAGTGAGCTATGGCTGATGGCCAGTGTCCCCAAAACCAAACAGTCTCCTCCATCAAAGTCAACCACTAAGCAAAGTGGGCAGTCTTTTCCTCAAGGGGGGCAACTGCACAGGGTGTGACTTCAAACACCAGTGCTTTAAATGCAGCCTTAATTACCCCACTGCCAGCAAAACCAGAATCGAGCGGGTAAACGCCCATTCTCCAAACCAGGGTTGTCAAGTAACTACACCTCCACCCACTCCGCTTCCCACACCAGTCAAGGTTAACAGACTAGCCATATATCTCACAGGTTATGAGAACAAACTTTGATTGACGGTTTCACATTTGGATTTAGATTACACTTTCAGGGCCCCTATAAGGCCTCGGGTGCAAAAAATTTAATTTCAGCATTGCATCACCCAGAGGTGGTGGACAGTAAGCTGATTAAGGAAACGCAAAGTGGGCGTATACGAGGCCCCTTTAATTATGCACGTTTTAGCAACTTACATGTATCATCTTTGGGGGTGATACCAAAGAAAGCCCCTGGTGAATTTCGACTGATTAATCATTTATCCTTTCCGTATGGAGATTCAGTTAATAAATTCATTCCACCAGATTTTTCCACAGTAAAATATGCTACAGTGGATGATGCTATCAATTTCATAAAAGTTTTAGGTCGAAGCTGTGTGTTAGCCAAGACTGTTGTGAGGAGTGAATTTAGAACAATACCAGGACATCCTTCTGACCACCCCTTATTGGGTTTGCAATGGAGGGGCGACTGGTATTACCGCCGTTGTCTTCCGATGGGTTGCTCTAGTTCATGTAAAACCTTTGAAGGTTTAAGCACAGCAATGGAGTGGATAGCTCGCAATAAGCTTGGTATTCTCCACATTTTACACATTTTAGATGATTTCCTTATAATCGGAGAGTCCACACAAGCTTGCCAGGCTAAATTTCAAAGGTTTTTGCTGTTTTGTGAAGACATAGGGGTTCCCACGGTTCCCGAAAAAACACAGGGCCCTTCCTCTGTACTCATATTTGCAGGCATTGAATTGGATTGTCTCAAGAAAAGGTAGACAAATGCATAGAAGGTATCGAGAAGGCTCGGGGTCGAAATAATATTACACTTAGGGATCTGCAATCCCTGATTGGTTCCTTTAATTTTGCCTGTTCAGTGGTTGTCCCTGGTAGAGTAATTCTGTGTCGGATGATTAAGTTGACAATTGGCAAAAAGCACCCCCATCATTTCATTCCGGTTACCAAAGAAATAAAGCAGGATTTGCAAATATGGGAAATGTTTTTCCATTCCTTTAATGGCAAGTCGTTTTTCTTAGAGGAGGCTTGGACAACTTCAGGTCAGCTGTGATTTTATACCGATGCAGCAAAATCAAAAGGTTATGGCATAGTCTTTGGGAGCCACTGGGCATATGGTGAATGGTCAGAAATCTGAAAAATGAAAGGGATATTTCTTTTCTCGAGTTTTTTCCGATTGTTGCTGGATTAAGCTTGTGGTGTCACCAGCTAAGGAACAAGAAAGTTCTATTCATGACAGATAATGAGAGTGTTGTTCAGGTTATCAACAAGCAGACATCACGAGACCCATACTTGCTTGTATTGATTAGGAAAATGGTGCTAATTTGTTTGTGAAATAACATTCTATTCAGGGCAAAACACATACCGCGTGTTCAGAATGGGCTAGCTGATAGTTTATCTCGGGTGCAGGGCAACAAATTCAAGGGCTTGTATCGCGGGATGGATCGGGTCCCGACTCCCCTACCCAAACATTTGAGGCTGGAGAATTGGGAGACACCCTAAGACGCTTGCTGGAAGCTAGCCTCAGTGCCACTTCTTTGTCTATGTATAGCCGCCCTTGGGAAATTTTACATCAATTTGAAAGTGAGAGATTACCAGCATCCACTTCGATCTTTACCCACTCTAGTGACAACTTAGCACTGTTTCTGGCGTTCTTGGCAGAGAAAAACTGTGCAGGGTCTACAGTTATGACCTATATATCGGCTCTGAGTTTTCCTCATCGGTTAACTGGCTGGCCAGACCCCACAAAGTCTGAAATGGTGAAACTCGCTCTGCGTGGTATTGTAAGTTATATCCATCCCAAGACCCTAGGCTCGCAATTACACTGCCAATATTGGAACGTATTATAACAGCATGTAATGACGTGTTCTCTGTGTGTTACCAGCGAAAGCTGATCAAGGCAATGTATGCCCTCGCATTTTTTTCAGCCTTAAGGGTTGGAGAAATTACTCGGGGGCCCGGGGCACCAGGCCAAAAATGTCATTACCATCGACCAATTTTTCTTTCTAAGAGATGCACTCAACAACATTGTGGCTGTAAAATTAGTCTTGAAACATTATGAGCACAGTGATTCAACAAAACCGGTTGAGCTGCTTATGTATAGAGAGCATCCTATTTGTCCAGTGTCTCTGATGTTAGACTATGTTACATTACGGGGAAGTGCCACGGGGCCACTCTTTTGCTGGGCTGATGGGGCAGTTATTTCTAGACCTTATTTTACCCGGTCTCTCAAGGAAGTTTTACAATATTGCAACCTTGATGAAGATAGATATAAAACACACAGCTTTCGCATCGGGGCAGCCTCATGGGCAGCAGCAAAAGGAATGTGTGACTCTCAGATAAGAGTATTCTTTAGATGGAATTTCAATGCATTTGTCCAATACATTCGTATACAAACCCTAAGGACATAGTCATGATTTATCCAGGATCGCCTTCCCATTGTGCCCAGTGGTCTCAAATCTTATAGTAGCTGTTTGAATTAAGTTAAAAGTTCAGCACATTTTGAGCAGGGGCCAAGTGTGTGTGAACCTTTATCAGTATATAAAGTAGCTGGAATAAGTAATTGACTGAGGATGCACCAATACTGTAGTTATTGACCCCTTGTCCAGGGGCTAAGGGTTTGCTCTATTTATCATACAAGGCAGTTTTTTGTGAAAGGTTGTTGCGCTTAATCAAATGACCTTTTGAGCAGGGGCCAAAGGTCTACTCGGTTGTTTAAGTCTTTTTGATCACCCTTCTCCCTCAGGGTGTTATGTGCCTGGCTCTGCATTCGGGAGGGATCAGGTTTCTCCCTATAACTGGGTTTTTCCTAACGGGCAGCAGGCCCCACTTTAGAAGACCTTTGGGTAAGACTCGCAGTCTTGAGTAGTTGCACTAGTTGTGGTCATTTCATGAATGTTTTGATAATTTAGTTGGACCTTTTGAGCAGAGGCCAGAGGGTCCAAGCAATACGTGATGATTTAGTTATGGTTTTACGTAATTTGGATTGGACCTTAACAAAATGGGTTAAGGGTCAAACAATATGAAATGTCAGAGGGTAACCTGTGATTGAGCAGGGGCATAGTTTATAGCTCAATAACTTAATTCTATTCAATAATCTGTCAATTGTTGGATTGTTTAATACATAACTTGAATTAGTTTTGTTTTGATTCTGATCATTATGCGTTTGTGCTGTTACTTTTATATTGTACTTTATCCAGATGTGGTTAATAGTTGAACTTCGAACGTTGGACACTTACTTGAAATACAGCATTTTTTAACCATTAAGCAGAGGCCCAAGTGGCCTATGTTATCATGGCAGAAAATATAAAGTATGTTGTTCAACTTTTCTGGATTCAATGCAGTGGCTTTGGGTGGGGGGCCCTTGCAGGGCTGTGGCGGGTACTCCCCCACCTTTGCTGGGAATGATTTCTATTGTTGTAGGTTTTTCGGAGTAATAAGTTAACTGTTATAAAAATAAACAGCCACCACGGTGGCCAAATGTGGCAGATCATGTTTTGTCTATTCTTCCCAGCAAACTTTGCGCAGCCACTGCATTGTGTAGTAAATTTATTTTAAGATTTTTCAATAACAAAGAGCATAAAGTTATTAAAGCGTAAGGGAAAGGAGTGAAAGGGTTAACACAGTCTACATGCATGTCTAATTGGTATAGGACCTAACATTTTACTACAGCAAAGTGGAGTACAATGAATGTAGATTTGATGGAATAAAAATAGGCCATTTTATAGATGTCTCGATGACCTAGCCATCTATGAATGGCGGCAAGGCTGCCAGTGACCTTGTATTGATACAGACCTCGCTGCATTGTTTTGTTGTAACTCTAATTAGTCTACATTAACATTACAAAAGCTGAAAGGTATGTATCAAAACAGGGTCACTGGCAGCCTTGCTTCCATTCTTAGGCCAGGTAACTTAGCTATAATTGCAAAATGGACTGTTGGCATGGCAACAGTGTGTAATCAAATCAAATGTAGAAGTTCATTCA
>NC_090869.1:29639258-29644258 GCF_036669935.1 Montipora foliosa | reverse complement strand
CAATCTTTCCCACGTCGAGTAGATTTCCTCATTTCATTCAGCAAAACGAACTCGTAATTAAAAACCCTTCTTCTCGGCTGGATTTGGTTGGTTTGGTTGGAGTCTGAATCGCTTGTTGTCGCCATCGTCTAAACGTCCGCTCTAAAATGTAGAAGTCTGGCAAAAAAAAAGAATCCTTTGTCTTAGACCCCCAACCAAGTTCTGGCAGAAATCGCCAATGGTTAGTATTGTTTTGCATTGAAATCCCTTGGGCGTTAACCAAGCGCATACTTTGGAGACCTTTGGAAGCCTTTCTGAGGAAACAGATTTTGCGCACCACTACACAGACGCTGCCTTTTACGGGCAAAGGGCAAAACGCAGCACAGAAGAAACCTTCGACAAAAGAAACAATAAGCAGGCACATGCGTGCCTTGAAAATTCAAACCGGGCGTCTGTCATTACAGACCTGAACCATGAATGATCACACTGTATGAAGACAATTTTGAAAAAAATATGTATTGCTCATAAGAAGCCAAATACCTTGCAAAATCAAATTGAAACATAAAGAACCATTTCCTATCAATGCTCTGAAACGCTGCTTTATAGGTGTTATTTTCGGCAGCGCTCTTGTCGGAAGTATTTGGATCACATTAGAACAATGGTCCTTTTATTACCACCAACCAAAGAAAGACACTAACGTACATCGATTCAAGTCCTAGTTCTCAGTGAACACCGAGTTTCGCGTTTTGATGCCTAAGCCTGCTTGGGAAAGTAAAGCCTGGTTGTTAAAGCTATAGTCTGTGCAAAACATATCTGGATTGAGCTTTTTTAATTGTGAGATTGCTAGCAGTAGTGGTGTGGATCAAACCCTATTCTGCCCAGTATGGTAAGGTATATTTTTATTGATCTTATGAACCACATTTTTTTTAAAGTATGGTTTTGGCTTTTCCCAACTAGAATTTACAAATATTTACCGCTAGATTAGGTTGTTCCACTGGGTTTCGGATGGCTTAATTATTCCCAGCATACCAGTGCAAGTTGTTTAAGACAGGATGAACTATTTTTAGCTGAGATTTAAATGTCCGCTCAGACGCTGGTTGTCATACAGCTGTTTCGAGAGAGGTTGTCCAAAAGAAGTGTAAGAGCGTTCATGACCATGCCGAAAGGTAGAGATAGACTCTCGGCACCGAAACCTGAGTTCAGTTTCTTTGGGTTTATTTCATTGAAGTGAAGCCGTTACCAGAAAAAGCAATTGTATTTCTGTTCTGAACAGCATTTGCCATAACTTTAATTTGAGCGACTTGAGAGTACCCAAGCGCCAATGCTGATGATAAAGTAGCATTTGTCATATACTTCTTTTCTTCATCGGCTACTTTTCCCAGCATTCCCTTCGTTTCGGCTTACTGACCGTAATGTTCCATTTTGTTGTAGCCAGGATTTGATGAATCAGCCTGTATCTATGGCCTGTGGACATAGTGCCTGCAAAGCCTGTCTACAGACGATGATGTCGAATGGAGTACATGGGAATGCCTTTCCCCTTTGCCGAGAAAAGATTAAACTCGGAAAGTTAAACATTAACATCGCAGTCAGGGCGCTGATATTCAAAATTGGTGTACGCCTCCTTGTCTAAAAATTGCATCTGTGCTTCCAGTCTTGCTGCTTTTGCTACTGCCCTAATCTTCCTTGAGTGAGCAGAAGAGGTGGAGAGCCAAGATGAATTAGTACTACTGGAGGTAGTGTTTTTAGAGCTAAAGGATGTGCTGGATGTCACTTTGTGACATTCCCTTTCCTAAGCATGAATTTTCTCACATATTTTCACTCAACATTGTTGGTAGTCACGGTCATGAATGTCAAACTAGTGATAAGATGCCTCTGAGTCATCAGAAAATCCCAACACCTCATGGTGGGCTTGGTGGGCTTCATTGAACTGATTCTTTTGTCTATCCAGGATATCTCTTTGCTTTTTAAGTTCTCTAAGATCAGCACCTTGCTCCAAAATTTGGTTTGTCTGCTTGATTTCCTTTGATAAAGCTGTGTATCGAGTTCCTCTGTTCCTATGGAGTTTCTGTTTGGTAGGATTTCCCTTTAGAAGTCAGCTTCTTCTCACGTGCATTGGAAACTTCTTCAAACCTCATAATGTCGAGGAATTCATCGAAATTTGGAATATCTAAAAATAGCTCCTGTATGAGTTCCAAAACCTTAAGTGCATGAACAATAGAAGAAATGGGACACAACTCCAAAATGTCATTTACAGTAAATAGGCAATGACAATTGGCTACAACATCTTGTACAAGTTGGTCTGAGAATCCATGACAGGAAATGTCATCAAACACTGAATTAGATTTGATAAGACTGTCCTTGACCTCCATTAAAGAATCTGTCAAGTCTAACTTATCGTGGTAGCTCCTTCTTCGCCTTGTTCAAACTGTTCAAACAAAGGTTTGCTCAATTCACACTAACCCAGCTACACCTTGAAGAACAGTAACTGCAACAGGAGTGTGTAGGCTCTTGTGGTTGGATGCACTCATCTATTGGTTTATATGCCGCCACACGAAGACACCCATTTACCTTGACCATTGCTTTGATATCCTCCTCACAATGACTAAGCTGCTGTCCATGGTAGATGATGAGGACATGACTGGGAGTACCATCTCTGCCAGCTCGCCCAGCCTCTTGATGTTGATCTAGAAGACTTCTAGAAGGTACCCAGTTCACAATGTTTACACCCATACTTGAGGCAGAAGATGCCACTACAACCCGTACTTTCCCCCCTCCTCGGAAAGACTGCACAATTCTGTTCTTGCAATGTGGCCAAGAACTTGAATGATAAATCCCGATAAGACAGTTGGGTTGCTCATATAATTCCTTAGGAGAGTAAGCATGTTTCTCAAGTTTCATCATCAAATAATTCACCACGCAAGCAATGTCATTCATGGTATTGCAAAACACAATTGTTTTGTCTGTCAATTCTCCTTTTTCCTTGATATAGTGAACCAACCAGTCAAGTTCTGCAAACATGGCATCTTTTTTTGCGCTGACAATTGCAAACCGCAAATTATTTCTAGTTAGTTTTAGACTAACATGAACCATCAGAGGATCCTTCAAGCAGAGTGTTGAGATACTGACAGAACATGTGCATCAGCAGTGCCTGTCAGTGCTGCAAAAGGGGTCTCTAGGGAAAGCAAAGGAGAAAAGGAAATCATGAAAAATGTAAATGGCATACAGTGGACAAATACTGTACCATGGGTAAAATTTTTCAAATTAAATTTCACTTGCCAATTATGTAAAGCAAATGCTAAAATTTTCTTGTCTGCAATAGACAACTGCTTGCAACCAATATTAGAGCCATTATCTCGCCTAGAGTTGATTTTCATTAACAAATGGGTAAACCATGGTATGATTATACCAGACTAATTCATTGTCAAATTGTGAATGTAAACAAAATTTATGTGTTGGATTTAGCACCAAGAAGAGTGCCAAATTGTGAAACATGAACATCAATAACCTTTAAAATTATTGCCACTGGTGTCATAAACGTATTTTAAAAGTAAAAAATGCAGTGTATATCCAAGTAGAAAAGAAAAATATGACAACTTAAAACTTGTCAGGTTACCTTTCTTGAAGAAGGAACGAAGAATAGCAAGCTCTCCGTACCCTCCTTTAAATGCGATAGTGCCACCTTGTGAAACCCCAAATCTCTTTCCCTTCAATTTTCTGTGTAGCCATAAAATACGAGTTGTTGATCTCAAGGAGCGACATATATACCACGAGTTACACTTCTAGATCTGAATATTCTTTACTTCAAATTCTCTCTTAATATCCATAGCATAAATATTGCTCACCTCAAACCTGTCCATGTTTCAATCGTGTGTGATTCATCGACCACACAAGCAGCCATTCGTTGTGAAAACACGGTGTCCTTCTTTAAGGATTGTAGGAACCTCTTATCAAGGGCACTTTC
Source organism: Montipora foliosa (assembly GCF_036669935.1). Taxonomy (NCBI): domain Eukaryota; kingdom Metazoa; phylum Cnidaria; class Anthozoa; order Scleractinia; family Acroporidae; genus Montipora; species Montipora foliosa. Next base: position 29,640,318 of record NC_090869.1, on the reverse strand, counting down.
CGCAGAGGAATAAACAGTCTGATATTTTCCACTCTCGACCTCTGTTAAATCAGCGAGTTTTTCCGACAAATTTCATACAGATAAACCTATACTCTTCATATTTATATTTTACATATAAACTAACTGGAGGCGATGAAAGTTCCAATCATAAGTACTGATCAATGGTTTATTTTCATGCCAACGTAGATTATTCTCGTAAACTAAGATAACTACTATGAAAATGTAAAAAGGATAACTAAAAGGTAATTCCTAATGCAGGATTATATGAGAAAACAACAACGATTTACAAAGAAAAACCTCTGTGTGAAATTCATATTGGGGGCGGAAGCCACAAATACAACTCAAACAATGCAAATGCATGTTCCTTGTAAGAACAACACAAAAGTAACAAACAATCCTTGTATGAATGTCTATTAATAATTCTTAACGACTTGGGACCAATGTACCTAAACTAATGAAAGATTTAAAACATAAAACACGCTAGAATGCTCCTAAAAAACTTAAGCACGTGGTCACGAGGGAGGCTAACACAATAACTTAAATTGAATACTAAAAAGCAAAATGAACCGGACGAAACAACAATAAAGTAAAAGATTGTGTACCTCGATATCCAACCCGTGCAGTAAGGCCTTCAAAAAGAATCGCTAGACCTCAAAACAACGATGATAAACCTCCTTGCAAATCCTATCGACTGTACGAACGAAACATGATCCTAACCCGAGTGATTACAAACGTGAGCTAGACTGTAAGCATTAAAAGGATGAAATAAAGGTAGACAAAGGAATATCGGAAATAAAAGCAAAACTGACAACACCCTTTAATGAACTATTCATGTGAGGTAGGAGAAAATGTTCAATATGATACATGTGATTTATTATTTGCATTCTCATTTGAGCATGATACACTTGTCTACCAGGTACAGCATATGATAATGCTTGAAAAAGACTATTTCCACTGCCCAATATGTGAATGAGATTTGAGGGTTTGCCAACAATATTTTACAGCTAATGGGAGATTAGTGATGGAACACATAAATTTCTGTGAACCTTCATTGCCTAAT
>NC_090869.1:29619258-29626758 GCF_036669935.1 Montipora foliosa | reverse complement strand
CGGACAACCAAAACATCAATCGATTTGGCGAGCAGTTCTTCAACTGTGAGTTCCACACAAATTGAACCCTGATTAAAGCATTTATTCCCTGAATACTGCTTCCTATACTTGCACCAAAGATGTCACTTTAAGTATACAGTGGACACGTCCTTATACTTGTACTTGTACGTTGAAGAACTGCTTGCTCTTGCAGAAAAAACAACAACAAAAAATGGCGCCTAGCTCTGCCATGTGCTCTCTGGTCACATGACTATCATGTGACCGGAAGTGTGAACCAAAACGCAGATATGCAAATAAAATAAACTGAGGACAGTCGGTAGTTACATGGTGTATCAATCTAAATTCCCCAGGAGTCTTTTTTGGAACAACACCTAATGGAGAAATCCGAAATGGGTAGAAAAGTCGAGTCCGAAATGGTCCATCTAGGCGACCTGCCTTGAGCTCCTTATTAATTTTTGCATCTACTACATCAGGGTTTTCTGTAGCTGAAATTAAGTTGTTTGCATCTGAGCAACGAGGGTCTCCTTCATAACCCTCCCTTGACAAGTGCTTCTTAGCCTTGGAAACAGGTTCTAAACATAATGAAGGAGTTTTTTCCTTGTCAGAATTAGTAATGGTTACTTGGTATCTATCCTCAAAAAATGGATTAGACAGTAAAGCACTGAAATCAAAGAACTCATTGTTCCAGATCTTTGCATGAAGCTTTTCCGATACCCTGGCGTCGATCGGAAGACTTGGGGAAGAGAAAAGCTCAGTGGGTACTTCTGACTCACCCGACAATGATGCTTGTGTGGTGCTTAAAGAACCAAGCACTATGGCTCCCTCCATTTCTGGAGTTTCAACTGATGTACCAGGCACCGGGACACAACTGGCTGGTGGAGGTGGTGTGGAAACTAGCGGCACTTCAGACAAAGCACTGGATCCAGATGTGTTGCTTACTGGAGTGGTGCTGGTCTCGTCACGAGGAGAGTGTTTGCCACCCGTGTTACCAATTGATCCAATACTTCTGGAGAGATGGAGATGGATTGTGGCTCAACTGAGCTGCGCTTGATGGGGTAGCAGACTGGGTGGTGCTAACCCCAGAAGATTAGCCTGGGTTAGCAGGGGTTGGCTGCACAGCTGTACGCCTGGACTTCTTTCAGAGAGGTTCACCCCCAGCAGCTATTGCAACTGCCTTGGCAGAAGGATTGCATAGACAATTTGAGCGCTTTGGGGGCATACTGAGTCTGCAACAGAACAGTCAAAAAAGCACACAAGATACTACCCAAAACAATATTTCGACAATGAAAATAAAACACGACCAGTCATGGGAAAACTGAAAGAAGCGGCAAGGAAAGCCGACGCAGCAGCTTCCTTCATATGCCAAAATAAATCCAAACATAAATATTGATAAGAGCCATAAAGCCAAGCTTTATAAGCAAAAGTGGACGAATCCTGTAATCAGAGAAGACAAATCTGCCCTGATACAGTGGATAAAGCCACAACAAGGAAAACAATGGACGAATCCTCACACAAAATTAACAGAGTAAGTGAAACAGCCACAAACCCTAATGTAGAGGACGAATCCTCAAAACTATTACAATAAAACTTGACACATCAGCGATGAATGTATCAACCACTTAAAATAAATTCCCATGACTAGACTAAAAGTTACAAATCACAGAAAAATTGAGGCGTGGAAGGTGTGAAAATTGTAAAAATGCAAGGAATGTGTATATAAAATTTTAAAGCAAGCGTAATGCTCGAGAAATGGCACCCCTGTAACTACGATATAAATGGTACTGACCCGCTGGGTTAACGTGGACGCCATCAGGTAAATAAAAATCTTTGCCTGGGTGAGAAAAAGCTCGATGTACCCAACAAAAAACTTGGGATGGGATTTGGGATGGGAGAAAGCACAACGTCAAGATACTTCTGGAGAATCCCAGCGCACTCGGAAAAAGATGCCGCCTCGTCGTATGAATGACCACCTGGAATGACATGGCAAACACAAACGAGGCGAACCTTATAATCCTCCACTAAGAGACATACTAAACTCTCTATCTCGGAACCAACAACCTCCGGACTTGTATCGACAAGATCATTAGTCCCAATTTCGAGAATCAAAACATCAGGAGCAATCTGTTCAACCATGTGGAGATCGAACAACCGAAGCTTTGCCACAGTACGTCCGCCAACGCTGTGTAAATGAACTGACACGTTTCCCCCAAGTTTAAAATTATCATCGGCCCGAGGGTCAAATCGCTTAACAAATGAATGACCCAAATTAGGAACAGATGGAACCCCACTAGACATACCAATGGCGGATCAAACAAACGAGCTGTAACTGCGAGCCGTATGTGCAAAAATGGTTCTTATTAAAAGGGGAATGAAACACAATAGACGATAATAAACAGGGGCAAGTGTTCACAGCTTGACAGAACAGGACAGAAGAAACTGAGAACTCACCTCTTAAAAAGGTCGAACGATGAAAAAACACTCCTTCTCCAGCGAGTCACAGAATTGAATGACGCAACAGTAATCGACTGTGAATTAGTAATGCACGCCCCCAGAGGGGACACCTTTGATTCAGCCCCATGCCTTCTCAGCACATACCGGATGTTGTCACGCAACGCGTAATGCAACAAGATAATTTAACATAAGTTTGTCAGGGAAAAACATAAAAATCCTATTCGCGAGCAAATATTTCATTTATAATCACATGCAGCTTGAACATTTAAAGTGTAATGGCTTTTTCTGTTGATATAATCTGTCGAGTTGGCTTTGGGCTGTTTAATTTGCATATGAGTCCCGTCTATGGCGCCTAAACACTGGGGGAAACCATGTGCTCTATGGAACTTCTTCACCAGGTTTGTCACTTCTTCTTCTGTGAAAGGAAGTGTTATATACTTCTTTCCAAGATGTACAGTGATGGCCTTACATACTTTACGTACAATCTTAGATACAACTTGTCTTAAAATACCAAAGGCATTGGCTGTCTTTCGCAACCTTCCCTCATCACTCAAGTAATACAGCGTGACTGCAACTTGTTTTATGACATCCACTGGAGTCCTCATTGTTTGTTTTTCTTCGATATATAGCCTCAGTTCGTCGGCTAATTTGTAGAGAGAACCACGGTTCATTCGAAAATTCTCTCTCCACTCTTCCTCAATCATCATTCCAAGCACTAGTTCTTCCTGGTCGGACCCAGAATCTTCATGGCCATGCTAGTTGTCTTCCCACTCTTTTGAGAAGTCTTTGGCGTCTGATTCCTGAATCAGATATGGCTAGAAGCCGCATAATGCTTAGATTTAACATTGCAACATTTAGTTCGAGACACGCTAATTTCCACACTGGAGAGTGTATACAGAAATCTCCAGATACACCGAGCGTATACGGCGGACACATGTGGACGCTAGGTGTATCCGCATAAAAAAATCTGCGGATACAAAAATCTCCGGATACGTGTGGACGGGGCCTTAGAAATAACAAAAGCATTCATATCATTTTTTTTTTTATCACAAAATTCTGTCAGAGTTGAAAGATTTCTTTTCCTGACAGTTAAAGTTATGCTTTTAAAGGTCAAATATTTTTGGCGCCATTTAAAAACATTGTTTCAGTTCAAAAATCTGACATTGGGGGAACTCAATATCCCAAAATGTATGAAAAGTATGTCGAAATAAACTCGCAATTTATAATTTTATTATTGTATATACATTAGAGACAAATTTTTAGTAAGGCACATTGGTGTTTTCACTTAATATTCAATTCCTGACTCTAGAATAAAGAAAGATGTTTCAAGAAAGAAATTATATCGTGGTTGCATATCCTGTCCTGTTTTAGTCGGTTTTAGTCAATAAAATCAGGTTCAAACACATATGTTTTGTCCCTCAACCTTTGCTTCTCAGAATACTGTGCTATTGTTCAACAAAGAACACAAGAAAAACCATGCAACTTGCGAAAGATATTCATTGATTCTTACCTCGATATCTCATTGCTGCGGAGCAACCCTTCAGAGCGAGCAGCAACATAATCAGGATTTCAGGGAGATATATAAGGTGGGACAAATTCATCACTGTTTACCAGAATGCATTGCATTTAACCAGAGTGCACTGAGCCACTTTTTACCAGAGTTCTTTGCGGCATTGCGCCAGGAAAGCGCAAGGATGTCATTTCAGTGAGAAAGGTTAGTGGTAATGTTTTGCCCTGATTTACCCGCAATACGAGGCGAAGAAGGTCGCACTTGACTTTCCCAACTCCCGCTTTCATTATTAATGCAGTATGTGAAAGTTTTACAAATCTTGTTGCTTTCAAATTTTGCGATCTGTATGTTTTCATGTCCAACTATAAGTTTAGTTCACCATGTGCTTATCTTGCCACGATCTCTTGAAAGGTAAACATCATAAGTTGTTTAAGTTACATTTTCGTTGTTTTTTTCCTTGCAGACAAGTTGGAAATGTTTGTTTGATGCAAGGTGAGTTTGCAGAGTCAATTCGCTTTTTCATTCCAAGATCAGGCGCTTGCCCCAATTTTGTTTTGGGAAACCTTTTCAAGTTTAGATTACTTTTAAGCCCCCTTTTTAGCAATTTTATAAAATTAAGATAACTTTATTTGCTTTTTTTCTTTGACATACAGGAATTACTGTGGAACAATATAATTTTGGTATGAGTGGGCAAACGTGGATGCAGTGATGAGAGCACCTATGAATGCGGCCCAGGTTTGATTCCAAGACTGATAGGCTTTTAGAAAATTTAAATATTCATAGGGAAAACACTTTGTGTATTTGTGGGGATGAAGTGCTCCATACAGGTCGCCCTTTGCCCCACAGACTGATGGTCAGCGGTCTTGGTAGAATGGGACCACAGGATAGCTATGTTGCATCACTAAGTGGTGTAGGGATTCGGAGCCCATGAGAGGATTAGGACCTCTCTGGATGGGGGTTTGGACCCCATGGTTATCTTTAGGGGGAAGTCAAGTACGGGATACAACACAGGATAGCTGTGTTGCATCACTAAGTGGCCTGGGGATTCAGACCCCATGAGAGGATTAGGATCTCTTAGCCTGGTGTTCTGGATGCTGCCTCTGGCAGCAGTTGCACTGACGGCGAGCTTTAAATTCCTAGGGGGGGCTGCGTCATGGCTTGTCGCACGCAAGTCTAACAACTATGAGGTAATAGTTCATGGCCAAAAGAATTCAATAGACCTCTTTATGGGAGGCTTATTGAAGGAAATCTCCATGTGTTGGGTAAAGCAAAGCGGCTTCCATGGGATATGAAACATTACTTCCTCTGAAGTCACCTTAGTGATGTTTCAAAGATCAGTTGCAAATATAGCAGACATATTATTGGCGTTAATAGCCTTAATGGCTGATCATATTAGCCTTTTTCTGACACATATACATTTATTTATTTCCAGGTCCAAGTCACAAGTTGACAAATGGCAATGCCACTGACTTCTTAAATTAAAAGATGTTGCCAATGGAAAGGTTAGAGTCCAGTTACTGAAAATATAAAACCGTCCCAGCTATTCTAGTCTAATTTAAAGACAAATTAAGATACGTGGAAAGGACCTGGTTTTCATAAGATGAGCTGGATATATATTTTTAGTTTCAAAACTATTTTCAGTTCTCGTTCCCTATGCTGAACACATTTATAATCTCATTACGTCATTGTTTGGTGTAGCAAAATCTGCAGCTTTAACAGGCCTCCCCCCATGGTTGGTTAAAACACTAAGAGGGTGGTCATCTGATAGCTGGGAACTTGCTTCAGAGCTACTTCAAAACTCAAGTTAGTTCTTGTTACATTCTTTGCATGGAGTGGTTTTGATAAACCCAATTTATTGACTGGTGTATTTGTGCAAGGTTATTATTTCATACCATTTTTTTTCTATTCTGTGCTTTATACAGTATCTGATATTATCATGAGCTTCTGTTCACTGGGTCTTGGCCAAAACCATATCACGTAACCATTGCTCTGTTCGTCTATGGGGAATACCCTTTGTGTATTTTTGGGGATTAAGTGCTCCCATGCTGGTCACACTTTCACCCATAGACTCATGGCAGCTATTCATTCTGGGGATTGGTACCCCTGTAGCTGTGTTCCCATGGGAATGAGTGTTATCCTGGAGGATTATCACCTCCTGTAGGGGATTACTAGGTCCCTTCCGCAGCCAAGGGATTATCACCCTTGAGAGAGAATTATCACCTCTCTTTGTTGCATAATACTAGCTTTAGACCAACATGTTATGTCAGCTATTTTGCGACTGGAGTGCTTAATCCCCTACCCCTTTACCCACAAAGTGTGTTCATATTTTTGTCTCAGCTAATGAGTTGATAGCATTAAGTGCAATCTACAATCCTAGACAAAACTGTTGGGAAGGTTAGCACTTATGCAGTCTTCATTGCTTCTTCCCCCCCCCCTCCTTCAATGTTGTGCAAAACTGAATGGTTTCAGTGGGAAATTGTTGAGTTACCTTCCAACATTAAATAGGGGGGAGGGGGGCTATGTAAGAGAAAGTGAAACTATTTCTTTTGAGCTTTAGCAGAAGCGGGTTGAAATACAGCTCTGGTGTGGTTCATTTACATAACCTTCCCAACTACTTTTGTCTATGATTGCATCTCCTTTTCTTCTTACCTTATACATGATTCACACAGTTGATATGAGTGCAACACTTACTTAAATTTCGTGTTAAGAGATTGATTTCTTTTTGTAGGTATTATATGAAATGATATTGCCTAAGCATACAATCTCGAGGCCAGGGTTGGACCTACAATACCCGTCACATTTGTTGGAACACCCATCCCCGTATCTTTATTGTTAACAAGAATATCATTGGCAGGGGAAGATTTATTACCTTTGACTGTAAGTGAATTTATTAATTTCCAGCCCACCTTAGGGTCAGTAGCCTTGGACGCATGGATTTTCAGGCGAAAGTAGTCAGATTACACATCATACAATTTACCTTATTCCTGGCAGATTGATAAAGTATCCAGTGGTTGTGCGAGCCGTATTTAATAACATGTTTTTTATGATAATCTTGTTCCTTCATCATTTTCTTTATGTCAAACGTGAGCCATAATACTGATGATTTTCTCACACGCATATGTCTGATAGGGGCATGGCGATCTAAAATTGCTTTAAAATCAGACTTCCATGCTTGCCAAGCTAAGTTAGGGTCGTCAAAACATTCAACATTTTGCCATGAGGCCCTATTAAGGTCACTAATAAAATCCACTTTGACAAAATGTTTGAAATTTCGAACCTCTTTAATAATGTGTCTAGTTTTGGGTACAGCAAACTTTCATACCCCATAAATTAGACTGTGATCTGAAAACCCTAGGTGAATAACTCCAGAGGTTGCTATATTGTGGACCATATTTGTAAGAATTAAATCAATAGTAGTGGCCGAGGATTTAGTAACTCGGGTGGTCTCTTTGATTAGTTGCTCTAACTGATAAACTGAGGATATGAACTGCAGGGTTTGAGTATGTACATCAAGGGGTGTTTTGGCATAGTCAGAGTTA
>NC_090869.1:29571758-29574258 GCF_036669935.1 Montipora foliosa | reverse complement strand
AACGCAAGGGCTTTGTGCTCAAGCATGAAACGCTACAGTGTCAATTTAAAATGTCTTGACAATGTGGCCAAAAAAAGAAGAAGTGAACGAATAAATTGCATATCTATTGCTGGGCAATAGATATTATATATTAGATAGAACAGTCACGGTAGCAGATTTTATTTAGGATTATGTAGAAATTTCTCTCGCATCTGGAAAAACTGATTACCATTGCAAGATAAAAGATGTTTGTACAGGAATTAAATCCGACCTTAAATGCAAATATTACCAGTGATAAGCTGTCACTTTATTAATGTCACTGTTATTTTTGAAGTCCTACCAAGATTGCTCCCAACTTCTTTTGAAAGATAAACAGTTTTCCATATGATTGGCTCATCGCCACATGGGAAAAGTCAAGTTAGATTTCGTAAAATGCATCACTTCACCATGTTTATCACCGCTTTATGTGTAGTTTTTCTTTTAAAACTTCCATGGTGGAAACACAAGATTCTCTGCAACCACAACAAGCCAAGGAAACGTTAACTCCACACTTAACCTAAGATCCATTCAATGCAAAAAAATTTACTTTATCCATAACCAGTAGTATCTTGTAATCCCGTGTTACAGTCTGTACTGATTTCAATCGGCATATCCAGGAGTTATAGTTAACATCGTGTTTGCTTTCTTTGTCTCTTTCCTAAAAAAAAGGAACATTTGATCGGTTATAAATATGACATAATATGGGAGGGTTGAGGCAGAAGAGAATAAGCAAATGAAACCAGAAAGAAAAATTTCGACCATCAGTGCGAACGATGGTCAGGAAGTAGTACATGGGACCATGGCGGTAGCCAAGAAAAAAATCATGACTGACACAATGTCCATGGGTAAATTCTCTTTTTAGGTATTTAGGTTATTTCTGGTGAGTACTATTTAAGACTGCACTCGGATCCCTTGCATGAACAAGTACCGACAGGTAATCTGATACCTTTCAAATGTTGCCCATTGTTCCATGCATCGCGCAGCCTTGAGGTTCGTTTTGAACTTCTTCCTAAATAAATGAAAGGTAGCAAATATGGATGGGTCAGGAGCATTGCTTACAAAGGCATTGCTTTCTGTATTACAACAAAACAGCCCATGTGAGGAGTCTTGGGAGTGCACCATACTCTTGCATTTTATTTCACTGGAAAAATTTGTCCAGGCATTGGAGTGAAATGATGGGAAATTTTCTGGGCCTGGTTTTTTGAAAGCCGATCAACTTAATGCAGGCTTAAAGTAAACTTTTGTTTCATGTTTTTAACTTTTTGGTGAAAGTTTCGTTTGCTTATTTTTGTCTTTCAAGATTGACTTCTTCTAATGTAACGTTTTGCCGATATCAGTGTTGAACAGCATTTGGGAGTAGAGAAATAAACTCCTTGGTTAATTTAAAATCTGGGGTTAGCGTTATTCGGCTTTTGAACAACCGGGCCCTCCACATCAGCTTCCTCTTGTGAATATGCTTCTTGTGCATCAGCATCTACGAAAGATAAATAACACAAAGTGAGTCCGTCTGGTACTTATCTCATGTAATCACATAGAGTGAGGATTTTAACTCCCGTTTAAGTACTGTTCAGGTGTAAAAGTTATTCAAACAAATGTAACCATTTCTCACCTGGATTATCATTCAATTCCAAAGTTTCTATTGAGAGCTTGTCACTAAATAATTCGTTGTGCCAGGGATCATTTAACCTAGAACAACTCATGCATAATGGCCTAAAAAAATAACATTCCTTGTGGATATGTTACTTGCACATCAGAATCAAAGAAAGATAAATAAGACAAAGTGAGTCCATCTGGTACTTATCTCATGTAAGCACATAGATTGAGGATGTAACTGTCATTGAAGTAATGTTCAAGTAAGAGTTAGCCTAACAGTTCGTAACCATTTGCTACCTGGATTATCATATATTTCTAAAGTTTCCATTAGTGAGTTTGAAATTCCTGTATCTTCCACTAAAAGTAAAAACAAGTATATGAGTCGTCACTCGTCTTGTGCATGTTTTATATATGATATGGGGAGCTTCAATGACTGTTTAAAATCCTCGTCTTTGTGTATATCATGTTTATCGTCCACTTTGTTTTTGTCCTTTTTGTCTATTGTGTTTACTTCCTTACCTTCAATTAAAAATACCAAAAGACATCTTAAGGGATCAATTAATTTTTTTAATGTTGACCATATACATAACTTTACACTGTACATAGATGTATATAGGCAGGATAAAAAGGTTTACGCAAACAATGAACTCACAGCAGAAGTATGCAAAGGATACTGTATAATCTGAACAAGAGAAATGAATTGGAGAGTAGTTCATACCCCCACAGAAACAGATTTTTTCCTAACCAATCCAGAGTAAGGTAATGTAACGCAGTGGTAAGAACACGATGTAACACAACTAACTGTGCCAGTGTACTTCAGTTTATCATTGCCAGCATTTGAAGGCGATGGTCATTTGCTTAAGTTGCCTGATTAGTGTGGTCGGTGAAT
>NC_090869.1:29551758-29559258 GCF_036669935.1 Montipora foliosa | reverse complement strand
TTCCGATTCGCTAGCTAATGTTTGTCATATTTCTTAGGTTTTTACGGCTTGTCAAAGGTAGTAATACAGATGAAAGGTCGACATCGCTGGTTGTCATAATGTCAAAGATTTACTACATTGTCATTAAACTCGTTGTGTTGTGGAAGGATGTTTGTGGTATCCTCGCCTAATTGCCGCTTCAAATGTCCGGCCCGGACATTAGTGTAAAAACCATATGTTTTATCGTCTCCTGCTGTGGAATTTGTGCTTATTTACGCTGTTTACGACCTCAACTGGAGAATCGCCGATTCATTAGAGGAAACCGCCGTCGTTCAAGATTTGTGTCATGTCGCAACGTGGAATTCTCTACGAAAGGTTAGAGTCACTGGATAGATCTCGTCGGGGACATTTGTCAACCATCACAAAGGTGTGTAATGCGTTAGACGAAAGTGTTAAGGATTTTGGAAACGTTGTTAAGGTACGAACACAACAAATACAACTTAATACCGCATGGGAGCAGTATTGTGCATGCTGTGATAACTATGATGATTTGCTTGACACTTCCTGTGAAAAATATCAGAGTGTTTTGAGTGACCGTGATACTCAACGCATAAGAGTACAAGATTACAACGCTAAGATTGAGCGATTTGTTATTGATGCTGCCGAATTTTACAATAATCAAGTGTCTGAAGAAATAATGGAGAAAGGGAAACATTCCCAGCCGGAATCTGTGAAATCCCAAAAAAGTTACGCCTCGAGATTAAGTGTGTCTAGTTCGAAAGCCCGTGAAGCTAAAGTCCAAGCTGCGAGGGCAGCATTGATGCAACAACAAGCTGAAGAAAGAAGTAGAAGGGTAGTTGAGCTCGAAGTGAAAAGAGTTCAGATGGAAATTAAACGAACGCAATTGGAACTTGAACATAGGCTGGAAATGACCAAATTAGAGGCCGCAAGAGAGGTTGTGGCCGCAAGAGATCAGGCAGAACTAGCCAAACTAGAGGCCTTCCTGGCAGAACAAGAAATGTCTGAACTGACCAATGAAAAGGATGGTATTAAGTGGTCTCCCAAAGTTGAAGAATTTCACCCAGAGGACAAACTCGTGGAACCTCTTGAAGTTCCAGTCGCTTCTTTGCCTTCAGTGATCTCTAGTAGTTTTACTCCTGCACCTGTGTCAGTTATGAACCCACCTCTCACGTCTACACCTGCAGTAGAAAACCCCGCAGCTACTACCTCCATGCATGCTACTGGAGGAATCTGTTTTAGTGATCCACTTGTGGTTCCAAAAATGCAGCTTAAGCCAACTGTTCATGAGAGTAATGTGCCCAAACCTGTCAAAGGTGATTGCCAAGGGGAATGCCAACCATTGACCTTTGTGACCTCAGTCACACCGTCTACGGTCACGCCATCTACAGTCACACCGTCTACGGTCACGCCATCTACAGTTACACCGTCTACGGTCACGCCATCTGCAGTCATGCCTAACATGTCTAGTGCAGCTGTCAATGAAAGCCTTACAGCTATTATGTCCTCAATGGAAAGGATAAGTGCTTCTCATGATCTCTCTCATGTGCGAGTCCAGAAGTTTGATGGATCGCCTCAACAATATCCTGCCTTTCGCCAGAGGTTCAAGCAACTGGTGGAGACAAAACCGCTTGATGATGCTGTCAAAATGACCCGTCTATTACAATTTCTAGAGGGACCTGCGCTTCTTGCAGTTTAGCGGTACGAGCCATTGCCAGGTGGTTTGGCAAAGGCCCTTAGGACGTTGGAGGACCGATTTGGTAAGCCATTTCAAGTAGTGAGAGCGTCTGTGGAATCTCTCACTAGAGGACCTGTTATACAACCTAATGACAAGGACAGCTTGCAGCAATACGCAGACATGGTTCAAGTTACTTATGATATCCTAGAGTCAATGGGATACTTGAATGAAATGAATGCAGGCAACCTTGAGAAAGTCATCATGCGACTTCCTAAGTGGATGCAAGCCAAATTTGCTGAACGTTTAAAGCGCCTAGAGGGTGAAGGTCATGCGATGCCTACCTTCAAGCATGTAGTGGACTTCCTCAGGGAGCGAGCCTTTATTTTGAACCATCCTTTCTTCAGTGCTGGAAGTCGTGAGAACGTGGTTTCTAAATTCAAGTCTAGGGGCAAGCCGCCTGTGACCCCTAAACCCACCTTTTTTGTTAACATGACAGCCGCAAAGGGTGAGCCTTGTCCAATGTGTTGCCAGTCCCACCACCTGTACCAGTGTGAGGCATTTAAATCCAAATCTCCGAGGGAAAGAAATGACTTTGTCAGGCAGCACAAAATATGTTTTAACTGCATCAGTTCATCTCTACACAACTCAAGAAAATGCAAGTCAACAATCAGGTGTAAAGTGGAAGGCTGTGGACAGGCACATCACACGTTGTTACATTTTCATGAACCAAAGGAAGTAGTTGATTCGGGAACTGTGAGTCAAGATAATGAAGTCAACCAGGACTCGTTGGCTGACCAAGGTACATCATGCAATACTTCAGCACATTCAGTCAATCCAGTAGTCAATTCCTCCGAGGTGCTACTTCAAGTTATTCCAGTGAAGGTGATAAGCAATTCTGGCCGTCAAATCACAACGTATGGTCTAATTGACTCAGGGTCTGACATAACCATGGTTGACCCTTCTCTTGTGAAGTTGCTAAATATTGAAGGAACACTAAGTAAGCTTTCTCTCACGACAGTGAACAGTGCTGATGTTGAAGAAAGGGGTATGAAGGTTAACTTCAAAATTGCATCATTGGATAGCCAGAACGACCATGTGATTGCTGTCAACCCTGCATGGGCTGTAAAGGATCTTACTATTCCCCTGAAACATACAAGGTTGTCAAAATCTTTAGAGCAATGGCCACATTTACGGGAAGTGCGTTTCCCAGAGGTGGAAAGGAGGAAGATTTCCATCCTACTAGGTACTAACATTCAAGAAGTCTTCGTACCTCTTGATGTAAGAAAGGGAAACCGAAATGAACTGCTTGCCATCAAGTCTTGTCTTGGTTGGAGCATACTCGGTGGCTTCTCAAATCTACAGTCCCACAGCCAGGGACAGGTTAACCTCATCAGTAGTGAAGATGTTTCCCTGAACGACCAGCTCGAGGAATTCTGGAAGATTGAATCCTATGGCACTGCGAGGTCTGAAACCAAACCATTATCGGTAGAAGATCGAAGAGCCCTAAAACTTATTGACAACTCGATTAGCCTGCTGGATGGCCATTACCAGATGGGCCTTCTGTGGAGGGATGACAATCCTGTACTGCCTTACAACAGACCTCTAGCTGAAGCAAGATTACAGTACCTGAAAAGGCGCTTCCGTCGTGATCCAGAGCTGGAAGTTAAGTACAGAGATGTGATTCAAGACTGTGTGGATAAGGGGTATGCTAGAAAGCTGAACAAACAGGAAGTTGCCGCAGTCAGTAACATCACTTGGTACATTCCCCATCATCCGCTAACAAATCCCAACAAGCCAGGTAAAGTGAGGGTAGTGTTTGATGCGGCCGCAAGATTCAATGGCACATCTTTAAATGAACAGCTTTTGCAAGGACCTTGTCTTACCAATGACCTCACTGGTGTCTTAATTCGTTTCCGTGAAGAAGAAGTCGCCTTTTCCGCAGACATCGAGGGCATGTTCTACCAGACCAATGTGATGCCAAGTGACACTGATGCGCTGAGATTCTTGTGGTGGCCTGGTAGTATTGATGACACACCAGAAGACTATAAGATGCTGGTCCACATCTTTGGTGCAAAGTCCTCGCCCTGTTGCGCCAACAAAGCTTTAAGTATGACAGCACAAGACAACGAACGAAAATACTCGCCTGAAGTCATCAGAACAGTTCGTAGAAACTTCTATGTTGATGATGTGTTAAAGTCCGTTCCAAGTACAGAACAGGCTGTTCATCTGACATCGGACCTAACCAAGTTGCTGAAGGAAGGAGGCTTCCGTCTCACGAAGTTTGTGAGCAATAGCCGGGAAGTATTGCAATCTATCTCACCAGAGTTGAGAGCAAATCCATCGCTAGACTTGGATCTAGATCAGTTACCATTAGAGCGAGCATTGGGTGTGTTCTGGGATGCCCAGTCTGACACCTTCAAGTTTAAAGCTTCACAATCAGGAAAACCGCCTACTAAGCGAGGGGTGCTCTCCATAGTTAGTTCGCTGTTTGATCCGCTAGGATTCCTTTCGCCTTTTGTGTTCTCCGCTAAGATTCTGCTGCAGGAACTCTGGAGAGATAAACTCCCTTGGGATCGACAAATTCCGGAACCGTACCTCTCACAATGGCAACGTTGGCTAGAGGAGCTACCACGTGTCATCACCATTGGCATCCCAAGGTGTTACAAGGTTCAGTCACTTCGCAACTCATCAGCTGTTCAGCTTCACAACTTCGCAGACGCGTCCAGACGCGGTTACGCAGCAGTTTCATATTTGCGTTTCGCCGATGAGAAAGGAGTGATTCATTGTTCCTTTGTTATGGGAAAGACTCGCAATGCGCCAATTAGGGAGTGGACTATCCCTCGC
Organism: Montipora foliosa; assembly: GCF_036669935.1. Classification (NCBI taxonomy): domain Eukaryota; kingdom Metazoa; phylum Cnidaria; class Anthozoa; order Scleractinia; family Acroporidae; genus Montipora; species Montipora foliosa. The sequence goes on along the minus strand of NC_090869.1, from coordinate 29,554,739 downwards.
CTTGAACTTCAAGCCGCAGTATTAGCAGCTCGTCAGAGCAAGATAATATTAAGGGAACTTGATCTACCAGTGGGTCAAACCTTCTTTTGGTCCGACTCAATGACATCTTTGCAGTATATCAAAAACGTGACAAGGCGTTTTCAAACCTTCGTCGCTAACCGTGTTGCCGAAATTCATGAAACAAGTTCCCCAGGACAGTGGCATCATATTCCCGGTGTCATAAACCCCGCTGATGATGGGTCACGAGGTGTTAGTGCTCAGTATTTTCACGCTGGATGTCGCTGGTGGTTGGGTCCCAAGTTTCTTTGGGAACCTGAGCATACATGGCCCAATGTACCAGTAGAGGATCTCCAAGATGACGATGTGGAAGTACGGAAGTCATCGACTGTTATGCTTACCTCATATGCACCACAGTTTGACCTCTCGCTGCAACGCTATTCTTCGTGGTCCCGCCTACTGAGAGTTATGTCATGGGTCCTACGTTTTGTGAAGAGAGTTCGAAAGGAAACTCGTCAGTATCTCACGTCAAGTACACTCAAGTTGGAGGAATTGCAGCAAGCAGGTCGAGAAATCGTGCGGTTAGTTCAGCGCCAGCATTTCCTCGTGGAGTGCTTGTGTTTAAAGGAAGGCAGGCAAGTGAAACGTCACAGCAAGTTAGCCAATCTCAGTCCTATCTTAATTGATGATGTGATACGTGTTGGCGGTAGAATTCACCGGGCCCCAATTGCCTTTGAGGCCGCACACCCAATGATCCTTCCAAGGTCCCATCACGTTTCCGTGTTAATAGTCCGCTACTACCATCGTGTCCTGGGCCATGCAGGTCGTGAACATGTGCTATCCGTAATCCGTCAGCGCTTCTGGATCTTAAAGGGAAGAGTTCTCGTGCGTCAGATCCTAAGTAGTTGTTTGAGCTGCCGCAAACGTAACGCGCCTCCTCTCCAACAGGTTATGGCTGATCTTCCCAAAGAAAGGCTAATACCCTACCAGCCTCCATTCAGGTACACGGGTCTGGATTTTTTCGGACCGTTTTACGTTAAACGAAGCCGCAGTACAGTCAAAGTGTATGGCTGCATATTCGTATGCCTCAACAGCCGAGCAGTACACATTGAAGATGTCAGTTCGCTGGAAACAGACACGTTCATCCAAGCCTTGGTTCGATTCATCTCAGTTCGTGGTTGCCCAAAGGAGATATGGTCGGACAATGGCACAAATTTTACCAGTGCCGAGAAGGAACTTCGCCTGTCGGTTCAGGATTTGAACGAAGAACGCATTAAGAGTGAGTTACATTCTCGTGAAGTAGAATGGTACAGTTGCCCGCTGCCAAAGTGGCGTTTTCAACCTCCTGCTGCAAGCCATATGTCAGGAGTTTGGGAAAGGCTCATTAGGAGTGTCAGGAAAGCTATGAGGGCTGTTCTCGGTAGTCAGGGTGCGCTAGTTGGCTTGGAGACAGTGTTTAGTACAGTGTTTAGTACAGTGTTTAGTACAGTGTGGAGACAGTGTTAGTACAGTGTTTGCAGAAGTTACATCAATCTTGAACAGTCGTCCTATTTGTCCTTCCAGTGACGATCCCAATGATTTAGAGCCGCTCACCCCAAACCATCTTCTTCTACAACGGCGAAACCTCTTCGTGCCTCCCGGAGTCTTCGCTAAAGAAGATCTGTACTCGCGCAAACAATGGAGACACGCCCAATTCATTGCTGATTGCTTCTGGTCTCGATGGATTCGAGAATATGTTCCAACATTGCAGCAGCGCCACAAGTGGCTACTGAGCAAACGGAACTTAGCAGTGAATGACCTGGTTCTTGTCGTGGACAACACCGTGCCGAGGTCCCGCTGGTTGTTAGGCCGTGTGACAAGGGTGTTTCCGGGTGAAGACCTGTGTGTGCGTACAGCAGAAGTGAAGACGAAGAGCTCGAGACTTGTTCGGCCTGTGACAAAGTTGTGCCTTCTCGAAGAAGCAACATGATTAACAGAGGAAAGATGTGAACGCTGTGAAATTGACATACCTGAACGCTGAACACTTAGGCTAAGTTTAAATTTCTTAGTTGTCGGGTTTGCTCAGCCCTGCCCCCCGGGATGTTGAGGCTATTCCTCAACAAATCGTTAATGTTTAAGTCCGTTCCGCGGTTCCGGTTTTTCCATGGAAATGACGTACATGTAGACCATAATACTTCAGTAATTTTGCTCTTTTAAATCGCACGTGGAGAAAACGCTCGTGAAAGAACGCTTAGTTGTGAATTGTGTTTGCTTATGCCGTCTTTCATCATATGGTGAGTTGCTGGATAGTCTCCGTTTCTAGTTCCGATTCGCTAGCTAATGTTTGTCATATTTCTTAGGTTTTTACGGCTTGTCAAAGGTAGTAATACAGATGAAAGGTCGACATCGCTGGTTGTCATAATGTCAAAGATTTACTACATTGTCATTAAACTCGTTGTGTTGTGGAAGGATGTTTGTGGTATCCTCGCCTAATTGCCGCTTCAAATGTCCGGCCTGGACACATTCAACAAGTTGTATTTATTCTGAAGCAATCCAACAGCAACGAGTTCGCATACGATTAGTTATACCTTTTCCAACATAAACATGAAATGCGCAGCGTGAACCTTTTGTTGTAATACCAAGATACAAAAGAACAAGAATAGTCCTTCAAAATCTATGTAATCACTCAATTTTGACACAACGCTGAATTTTCCTTGTAATTTCTCTGCGGATTAATATGAATTAGAATCATGAATCACGAGATCTGACAAGTGTAACTTTTTGAAAAACATTCTTTCAGCATAAAGAGCGGATTTAAAAGGTAACAGAAGTGAAGCCTTCCAATTTTTTTCTGAACAGGATAGAGTAGCCTATGTTATGTGTATTTTACAAATCAATGCCTCCTAGGTGCGCCATTTTTAGCCGCAATCTGTGCTGTAGACTTCGCAGCCATGTTTAAAGACATTTCCATAACAGCAGGAGACTTAACCACAAAATCATACAAA
>NC_090869.1:29526758-29546758 GCF_036669935.1 Montipora foliosa | reverse complement strand
GTTACGTCGTAAAATCTCAAGGTAATATTACGCCGTTCATTCAATTAGCTGAATGCAAGAGTACAAAGTTCAATTTCGATGGAATTTTACGTTGTAAATTTACAACATAAATTTACAGCGTAAACTTAATAAGTTAACTTAAATTTGTTATTTTCAAGGTACGCCCATTCTCAATGTTTAACACGTTAACGTTCTCGATGTTAAATTAGTAATCATTTTCAGTGTTTAATAAGTCAACATCCTCAATGTTTTTTTTACTTAAAATTGTTACTTCCAAAGTAGAAGCATTCTCAATGTTTAATAAGTTAACGTTCTCAGTGTTCAATTAGTTATCATTCTCAGTGTTTAATAAGTCAACATCCTCAATGTCATTTAATAGGTTTTAATAAGTTAACATTCTGACTTAATTGGTGCTTCAATAACAACATTTTGAGTGTCTTAAAAGGGGGAGGGGCTGCACTAATAATTGATAGTACCAATTGTATTAGAAAGCCTCAAGTTGGGCTTTCCGCAAGTAATTTGTCAAATTTTCGTATTTCGAGCAACTTTTCCCGTTTGAGCAACTATTTGCATTATGAGGTTTTTTTTTTGTTCTTTGGTTCTACACATTGGATTTTTTTAAGCAACTTTTGACCAACTTTCGTTAGAGAAAGCAACTTTGAACATTTTAAAGCTTGTTTTAAGCAACGTTTTGGAAATCCCGAGCAACTTGAGAAAGGCCTCGGCATCCGGTCATGTCAAGAGGGGGGAGCACTCCCCCTGCACCCTTCCCTATATCCGCCCTTGTTTTAAATGCATTAAATTAACTGGCAATCAATGTATTGTTCATTCTACTGTCTACAAAGCCCCAACAGCAGCGCTTTTTGCTTTTTCTTTTCAGCCTTCCAATAAACAATAAACTTAGTCTCCTTATTTGCAACACAACATCATTAATATCATTCATCCTATCTCCAGGTAGTACCTTGCACACTATTCAACATTCGGCACAAAAACCGCGCGTTTTTAGTGTAATTATTCCAACATTAATCACCAGGCGCGGGTCCAGGGAAAATGGTAAAACGGCCAGAGATTTCCTATAACAGGAGTGGCGAAAATTGCGAGTCTCTGGGGGTTCAGGCACGTATGTTACCCGTGAAAAACCTTTTGGACTGTACTCCTTTAAAGTGCCATTCCTTGGGCTTTTGAGTCTTTCAGATAGGATATTGGCCGGGTTTCAATATTAACGGCTTGGAAAATTTACTTGTATTTTTATACAGATATTTATTTTTCAAAAATCTGACCGTGTTCTGTAAAACGTTGAAATTTGTCTGGATCAACTTATAAGGGGTTCCCAAGATGATAAAACCTAAGTCACCTAAGTACGTGATGGAGTCAATTAAAATACGTTTTAGAATCAAATGGAAACAACAACAACACTACTGACAGGCAAGTATGCAGCCCGCCGAACAAGATAATGTCAGAAATTATGTTAACATTCCCCTCATAACTTAAATACACGCATGCCCTTCATTGATAAAGTGATTACTTTTGTACGTTTTTTCGAGAAAAAAGCTGGAAAAACTACCACTTTTTGTCCGCAACACATATGTATATCGCAGGATATACGTTGAGTACGCACGACATATATTGAGCGCACTATTGCCATATGTGAATGCCGTTTATACGAGAGAAAATATGTAAGCTGCAAACAACCCGTATAAATGGTACAAAATCTACGTTCACTGCTTTCTTAAGCCGCGGCTGATCCTGGCCTGGGAGTTTATACTCGTACGTCGCGGCCAGAGTAACCCCCGGCTTATTTTCTCTCGTATAAACGGTTGAATTTCACTATTTTTTTTTTCCATTTTGTCATGCCTCTGTCCTGTTATTGATCATCAATTATATAGCTGCATCCAAATCCAATATTGCCATCAGATCTATTTTTTATTAATTTTTGCCAACCGTCCAAATTTAAAATAAATTGGATAGCTTTTGCTGAAACGTTTACTTCAGCTTTGAACAAACCGTTCAATGCGAGGAAAATCTGAGACGCTTTCCCTTTGTCAGAACTGGCCGGCCAGGCCCATCAGCTTCGCAAAACAAATGCAACAATTTGAAATAACACGCGTCGTAGAGTTAGTCCTCCCAAAAGCCCGGTCTGTCTGGTCAGTTCTATCCAATGGAAAGCGACCCTGGATAACCCTGGATACTTCCCATCAATCATTCAACCAATCAAATAAATGAAACGAATATTGGTCAATAAGGTTGCAGCTATTATCACTGCTTTCAAACATTAGCGAGTGACCACCGCTCGCAGGGTTTTTACTAATGTGCGAGCCATGCGAGTCATGAATGCGAGTCAACATGCGAGTCACACAGTTGTTGAAAGCTAACCGTTTTAAAATGGGTACTTAGACTTAATAACTATTTATCAGCGCTATTTGAAATGGGTGCTTAGACTTAAATGCGAAATTCGCATGGCTCGCACATTAGGCAGACCCTGTTTTGTGTTGATAATGGCAGAATTTCCCGACTTTTGACGACTCAGAGTGTAAAAAGGAGTCTTCAGCTAGGTTTCCAGAGATAAATGAATATCTCGAGGTGAGGGAGAATAATCAGGATAAAAATACTCAAAGAAGCAAAAAAAATTGGGTTAAAGTGTTTGAGCTGTGGCGTGCTGAGCGAAGCGAATTGAGAAAGCTTGTCCTTGAGGAGATTCCCGAACACGAGCTTTACGACGCTCTTTGGATGCTGTATAATTAATAGGTAACAGGAATACATGCTTGTCCAATTTGGAAATAATTGGATTCAAAAAATTCCTCGGAATGCCGATTTGGACCTACGGCCTGACGTCCCATTTTGGCTGTCCTCAGAATTTTTCTCATCCAGTAATTTCCAAATTGGACAGCATGTAGTACTATTACATATACGAATTTCGTCATAACATTGTCATAGTAGCTGTGGTTCCACGAGGCGAAAGTCGAGCCAATTAGAAAGCATTACATCGGTCAAACTATCATGATATACAGCATTTGGCTGAGTTTTTACAGCAAATTATTCATTTACAGAAACACATTTTTATGTTGCAGGTCAATCTGTGCACAAGCTATCTCGTTAGACGGGCCGAAAAGGGTACTTTACCACTAATCAAGATCATAGTTAATAGAGGCGAATGGTCATGAAACCCGTCAAATTTCTTTATATTAAGTTTTTGTTGTCTTTTTTGGTCTTAATAGTGCACAAGACACAATAGCTGTTTACTCTGTAATGAGGATCTAACGAATAAAACGCGTTGGTTACATAACTCATGCACAGTGTATGAGTGAAAAACAAAAGATTGTGCATGGGCTTTGATTTTCCAACATAAATCTTGGCATCTTTTGTTTGCTCCTTTGATGTTTGCTGAGCGTCAAAATCAGTCCCCTCTCTTAACTATGTCTACATCAAACGGCTATCTCACACTTATACCAGCATGCACACAGCCAGCCAAACAAGATTAAATTTTGAGCTGTCGTTGTTTCCGAATAGATCTCCACTGAATTAAACTGTCAGTGGGTGCCCCACAAAGTTGAAATAGCAGACAGATAAATAGTGGATGTTTGGTGCATTTGAAATTCACCACGCATTCACTCTTCATCTGTCATTTCAACTGACAGTTTAGTGTCTCCCTGCAATAATTCTGATAATGATAGGCCGTTGTTTTCTATTATAATACATGTAGTTGTGTCACATGTTGCCACTGATCCCCTCAGTCTGAAATGTTGGCTTGGTAAGGCCAGCAAAGCAAAGGCTGCAAGGAAGAGTGCCTGAAAAAATAAATTGATAAACAAAGGGGAGTCAATCTCACAATTTGCTAGGGCTGTACCCGAAAATTACCACACATTTCAGAGTTTCAAGACATTAACAGCATTAGCACACTCTAAGATGACTAACACATTTTTGGAGGAATAATTTCCCTTAGAAATTATTAACCGTTTCATCTGCAAATTTTGGTACCATTTTGAATATGGAAAGAATATTGAGAATTGAACAACACTTAAAAAAAATTGTTTTTCTTTTCAAGCTAAAACATCTGGCTTGTTATAGTTAGCTTATTCAAGGGAATAGTTCAAGTTTATTTTACATTCGGCATTCTACTTAATAGTTCTTAAGAGCAAATGTTACCATCGGTCAAACATTTCGTGGCAACAGCTCAAAATTGAATTTGGCCCATATTCTAAGGTTAGGTAGACCTTAAAGGCCCATTTTCACCCTTGATGCATTGCGCGCCGTGATACTTTGATCCTGAATTTCGTGTTACACGAAATTACCGAATTCTTCGAAGCAGACTTGCATCGCTTTTTCCCAAAGCTTATTCCCATTGGAATATTGTTCATTCTCTTGCTGGAAAAACTTTCTCTTGTTGTCACTTTTTATATTTCTGAAAGTATTTTGTAAATATTCTGTATATATTCGTAAATTTTGTTCTGTGAAGACTGTGTGTGTATGACGAAATGGCGGCCATTACACGCCGTCGTGTTGGAAGACCAAAGTTGCCTGGCTCTTTGAAGTCGATTCGGTTGAGGGAATCTGTTTTTAATCTCTGGAGGGATAGAAAAGAAGCTCTGGGACTTTCACAACGCACAGACAGTGAGTTTGCAGAATTCCTGTTACATCGTGGAAGGTGAGGTTTGCTGCTCGACAGCTACAGTACATAATTGGTGCACATGTACACCACTTGTTCCACTTGTTACTTAAAATTATTTTCCTTTGTGTTGCCGATACACTTCTCCAGGCAGTATTGTATTTGATTTTTTCCTTTCCTTATTAGATCAAACACCATTCATGAATCTGCAGAGGTAAATTTATCTCTGTCTTGTGAAGAAGATAATGATACAAGTAAGTAAGTTCTTTTTATTACTGGTAGTCCCACGTAATCTTGTAAGCCTATACAAGCTTAGAAACATACTGTTACCTAAGCTTGGATTAAATTTTTGTGTCTATATTTATTTGATGAATCTGTAATATTCTTGTTGTTTTCCATGTAGTTTAATTTTGTGTTGTTTTGAGGAAATTAATTTTTATTCCTATGAATAGGTCATTTACGAACATATTTGCTGGTTTACCCTAGATCCAGTTCCCTTGTTTTCTACTCCCATTCGTGCAAATCTTGCTGGTGAGTCACACTCAAGTTGTGTTGATGTCACGGGGATATCGGACTTGGGGAAACAGAGAGAACCAGATCCAGGGCATTCAAGAAGTAAACTGTTTGACCAGACCAATAACAGTTTCACTGGCAACCCATTCTCTGCTGGTGGGTTTGCAATTGATGACAGCCTATCTGAAGAAGACTCTGATGTATCAGTTGAGCCTACATGTATTTTTGATGATCATCCTTTTCCTGACTTGGAGCAAACGTATGTATAGAAATGGGATAGCAATGTGCACAAAGTCATATGTGGTAAAAACAATGTGACAAGCACAGCGAGGAGAATGTTTAAAAATAATTGGATGAGGGTGAGCAAAATATTGTGTTTTGTCAGTGGTGAGCAAAGCAGTTATTTTTCTGAAGCCGAAGGCGGGGCAAATGATAGATCTGAGTGACACTGACAAATAATGATGTTTTGCAATAGCCAAGTTCAATAATTGTTTTATCATTCGACCACCCATGAGCAATATTATTTGCAGCAAAACACAATGAGAGGTTGCTGTGCATTCACGAGTATACCATTATCTGTAGGCATTTATTGGTAGGTTACATGGTGGGCTCCTAGGTAATGGAAAGGAAGAAAAACATGCATTAAATGATAAAATTTATTATTCATATCTTCAAGCTCCCAGTTGTAATATTGTATCAATTCTACGATTGTTGTATTTTTAACCGTGTGATATACAGTTCCATACAATATCCATACCACCCCCACAGAAAGGATTAGAATTTCCTGGGAGCCGGGGGAAAGGGGGGTCAGTATTTTTCTGTATACCAGTGATAAAAGAATACCAATGCAGATTTTAAGTCATTTCTCAATTTTGCCTGTTTCTAATTTTAATGGCTACAGCTACATGGACGATGTAAAGGTCTTTCCTTTTGTGTATTTTTCTTAGTTATATGCATGCAAGAGATATCTTGGTGTACAAATACTCTGTTTGATAGAGAATCAATTATTTTTTTGTATAAAGCAAATAGAAGATGATTTTTGCACCAAGAAAGCCTCAGAAAACAATGAATGTTGATCAAAGTTGAAACCATAACCTGTTGTGGGTGTCAATTATGTAGTACCTGATGCTCAGCTATAGGTATGACATGTGTAATGTTACTTAGAGACCACTCCCATGATCAGAGGCCCTAGAATGGAGCACCTGATAAAAATGCCAACAATTCATATCATGATTTGTAGTAAATGAACTGTATGTCCCATACATTCAACCATTATCGAATTTATATTTCATTGTCAAAATTTCACAAGATTTCAATGTACTTTTGTGTACAGAGTGAACATCATTGTGGAAGATCTTAACAGGAGTGACACATCCAGTGATGAACTCAGCGATGACCACAGTGATTATGACGAATGGCATCTTGATAGCTATGGCAGTCCTGAGCATCCTGATGTTACACAGCTGTTTGGTGAAAAGTGAGTAGGGTCAACTGTCAATGATTGAAGTTAGTATGCAAACACCAGTTTGTGAAAATGCAAATATATAATCTTAATTTAAATGAAGGCTTTTTAATCCTGCATATTAGATGTATGCATGCTTGAAGATAGGCCATATGTTACCATATGTCACACAGTACAGAGCTGCTCTGCAATTCCTCATGAAGGGGGTTTGGTGCGGAGGGGGTGGTGTACATTATAGCAATCAATATTATAATCATATTATGTTGCTTATTCACAGCATGGATATCAGCAGTGAGGAAGATGAAAGAACCCTTACAATGGTTGATCCTTCTTATGCTGCTGAAGATGATTCCAGCTGTGTTCCTACTGCTGCTGTAGCCCCTTGTGTTGTGTCTGAAGCCCCTCAACCTTACTACATACATGCAGATGATGATACCAACCATATTTGTGGCGCTGCTGGAAGTCCGACGGTCACCGAGGCCCTTGAACAAGAAGTAAGCATGCCCCAGCCAGAGGAAACTACCAAACCAGCAGAGAAACATCAAGCTGAAATTCTTAAGAAGCTAGAGGATGCTTTCCAGCAGCTTACTAGCAAAGGTGATCTCGAAACATTCTTAGCCCTTCACTCACGAATGAGAGTTATGGTCTCCATCAATAAGCTTGTGGAACGTTCGGAAGACAAATAGGCCCTCTGTGGTGAGGGACTTCATTTTAAGGAAGAGGTGAAGACCATTGGGTCCAGGGTTGAAATCATTCGCAAATGCAAGAATGGACATTGCCAGAAATGGGTGTCATCAGAAGTCTTAGGAGTGAAGAACAATGTAGAGTTTTTCCTGAATGATTCCCTATTTGCAGCAGCAATAATCATTTCTGGGAATAACTATAGCAAATTTACCCTGTTATGTAAAGCCCTTGGATTAAGTATTATCAGCAGGAACACATTTACAAGATTCCAGAAGCACTGTGCAGCCCCTGTGGTTAAGGAGATTTGGGATGAAATGAACTCTTTGATAACTGGTATTCTTCAACAGTATGACGACTTGTGTTTGTGTGGTGATGGCAGGAATGACTCTCCAGGACACAGTGCAAGGTACTGTGTCTACACGCTAATGGAGCATGCCAGCAAAGTAGTTGTGGACATGGCAGTTGTAGATAAAAGGGAGACAGGGGGCAACTCTGTTGTCATGGAGAAAGAAGGTTTGAGACGACTTCTGGAGAAGATGGCTAGTGTCCTCCCCTTCAGTGAGCTTGCAACAGATGCTTCTTCATCAATTATGAAGCTTGTGCGTGATATGAAAGGTATGCTTATGTTATTTGCATATTCTAATCTCGAGCATCTTATCAGCGAAGTGTTGAATCCCTTTATTCTCATTGCTTGGGATGGCTGCCCTTAGTGGCCTTGACTCTAAATACATGTATCCAATGTTCTTTGACATTGAATACCCAGATAAACCCAGCAGCTGGTCAATAGTCTGTATATTAAATAGTCAACAGTCACAGTGTATGTTCATCAATGAATTAAAGATACCTGGATTTGATCAGTGCCATTGGGGCTTCTGGCTCAAAAATTATAACTATTGATAAACAACAATGAGAGAGAGCTTCATTGCTAATAGGCCCTTTGCATGATCCGGTCATGTGTTACATGTTACCAGCCGAGCCTGACTTCCTTGTTTTGAAAGTCCCTCTGTGTTACTTGCATCCCAGCACAATGAATTCCATGCCATGTGATCGGATTGTGCAAAGGGCCTGTTAGCTAATAATAGCTTGTTTTGGTTTGGTAGAGAAATTTCCACAGTTGGTGGAACTGTTTCACTCTCTTGATATTTGGCACAAGGCAAAGAAGCTGAGCAAGTGTCTTCATCAAGTAAGTGCATGTTTTGTCACTGTCATTTAAATGTTGCAAGTATATTTAGTTTCCCAAATGTAACAAATGTTTGATTTAGTTGTCTTTGTTCTCAGTAAGTTGACCACCCTACTTTGATTCTATATACTAGATTTGCCTCTGTTTTTGTTCCTGTTTTTTTTTTTTGTAACAGGCTGCTCGCATAAGAGGATGTGAAACTCTGAAAGAGTGGATCGATGACATTGTCAACCACTTCTGGTTTTGCTGTCAAAGTTGTGATGGTAGTATGGATGAACTGAAGGTTGGAAACAGTTTTCCCCTTTTATTGAATATTGTGCTAGACAGGAGTGCCCTTGTTGCATGATCTACACAAAGCAGTTTTGCTGTACAGGGTTTTTCCTTTGTGATGCAATTTTCTTCTTGCTGTCTTATTTGGTTTGAGTACATGCTAATTGATTGCACATTAATCAAAATCTCCATCTGCAGTCATATTTACTGTCTTATTAATGTTCATGAAGTTCTGAGAGGCTTCTTGTTTGTGTAATAATTTTTTTAGTTCTAATACTGTACATGTTTATCATTTTTAATTTTTAGGAAACTTGGTTTGGTGTTCTTCACCATGTTTGTGGCGAACATGAATGGGCTGGAGGAGCCTGCAAGCATTCCCCTGATGAAACAGGAACTTCGGGAAAGACATATTTGGCGAAGTCTTCGAAAGCTTTAACAGCTCTCAGGGAGGTTGTTTTGGACAAGAAGTGGCTCAACAACTTGGAGTTTTATGTTAGGTTCAGGTCAGTAATTCCCGTTGCTGGTAGTGGTGTTATAAACTTGAAGACTTAATTTTCTTGCATTGGTCAAATTGTTTCCTCCACCTGCCCCCTTTCATCAAACAACCCACTGCTGTCAATAAATCTCACACAATGACATTCCATACATAAACAAGCATTTTATTATCAGAAAAGGGTTGTTTCAATATCAAGGGCTTGTTTTAAGATTCAAGGTGGCTGATCATGATAGGAAATGAGGACACTAAGTACTACTTTACCACTCATAATATTATAACTTTTAGGTTTATCATTTTTACAGGCACACAAGTGTATTGGAGAGCTACAATAGCATGCTCACGAAATATGCTCCAAAGCGCATGGCATTTGAGTAAGGAAATCAATCTTGTGTATTGTGTATGTACATGCCTTTCTGTCTTGTAGGTCTTTTAACAGGCCCCTCCCATCAGAGACCACATGTAGTAGAATTGTAAATATCAGTGTTTCAGAAGTTACCCACCATTGATAACCTGTATTTCATTTCTGCTGTAGTCTGTTCATTGCAAAATTTTATAATGATTACTTTCAATTTTTTTCATTCATTTATTTCAGATATCCCTACTTTATCATGAGGATAATGTTAGCTGCTATTGATCATAACATGCATCTCTCAAGAGGGAAGCAGGTAAATGCAGCTGGTGATGCACATGGTCACAGGAAATATTCCAAACGCACCCAAAAATTCCATGCTGAGATTGTTAAAGAAGAGAAGAGCTACAGCTATTTTCCTTTCATGATGGCCAAGATGCTCAAGGAGCGTTGTCTTTTAGAGGGGAGCTTTTCACAGCCAACAGATGACAACCTCTTTAATCCCAAACAGATAGCCCCTACAATTGGAATGAAGGCAGCACCATCCACAGAGGAGTTACTTAAGGGTCCTTCACGCCTGTCCAAACCTGGTCTTTCTAGTTAATCTAATTTTCCTTCTTTAAATTTTTCTTACAGGTTGTCATGAAAAGGGTCTTTGAATTTTCTTACAATCACTGTTGTATTTTTTTCAGGTGGGCATTGGTGTTTGGGTTAGTAAGAACATGGGATTTTACGAGACAGTTCTCTTTTTCAGTGGTAACACACACAGTTTTAATACCAGGAATTAACAGTAGAGTACTTCCATAACTTAGGGATGTCTGACATTACCAGTATAAGTTATATCACCTTGTTCAAGAAGTGGAGATGTTATGATTCTTGTTTTCTTATGATAAGACTGGAAGATGGTGTCAAAATTTACTACATTTTGGTCCCCCTATAACTTTCCTTACTATGAAAATGTTCTGAAATAATCTATGTAAAAAGTTAAAATAAATGCATTGTTTTACAATGAAACTGTCATTGCTAACAATAATGTCCCCTAAGTATATAATTAGCTTTGATCCAAGACTATTTGGACAGGAACAGCTAGACCTTTTGCACAAATGGCACTCAAACTTGAATAACAGTACTTATACATCCTTAGCCTCACATTCATGTGAAAACTCCTTTGTCCAAAACCCTGATTAAGAGGCAAAGGATGTATAAACTATTGTTATTCAAATTTAAGCACCATTTATGCAAAGGTATATAAGCTTACCACCTTGCACAAATTTCACAAGGGTGTAGGGTCAGAGGCTGTAATAAATGCTATGCAGTTCACACCCAAAACATTGGAATTGATATTATTCCTTAAAAGGTGGTTTAGATGAATGAGCCATTATTGATAATAACCTTGGATTATTTGCAAGATAATGGGATGAGGGGGGAAAGGGGGGGGGGGGAGGGTTAGGAAAGGGTTGATTTTTAAACTGTGTGGTTTGTGACATGACCACTTTTGCTCCCCACCCCCTTTCCCTATTGGGAGTTACCAATACTTCTAAAGTTCAGCTGCTTCGAAAGCCCATGTATCGTCCATCTGGGGAAGGATATGCATGTCGTATTGACAAAACTGCACAGGATGGAACAACTCTCCTGTTTCCCCGACCAAGTTTTCCATATTTCCATAGAATATATTGTCTGTATGCTGCTTTTCGAAAACTTTCCATCGAAAAATTGAAATCATCTGCTCTGATGTCGCAGCGAGCCTTAATACATACTTCTAAAATATCTCTTTCAAGGCAAATATTGTTGAAAACCTGGAAACGAGTTATGCAGTTAACCCTTTTGCAACAGAGATTTTCCTGGTCACTGGGCATAGGCCTGCAAACTCCACACCTGCACCACTCTGGAGAACTGTTGTTGCCTGGGCTTGGGGGAGGTGGTGGTGGTGCATTTTTTTCATCTAGCAGCTTCTTTGCAAAGTCCAAACTCCCTCTTCCCATTGCCAGAACATTCCTGAGGAGGTACTCTATATCCTGTCTAGTAAGGGTTGACACAAATTCCTAGACCAAACAGAACATTGCAAAATATATGAAATTATAAGTATGAACAAAGAAACCAACAGAGGGCTGAAAATCCTATTCTGGGACCTCGCAGGTATAAACAGCATTCTGGTTTATTTTACTAACGTTTAGGATATTAGTTATATGCAGACTACAGTGCATTTGTGCACGAATAATAAAGTCTTCACCTCTATTTGTGTTGCCGAGGACTGCACCTCGTTGAATAACTGCACTTGTCCATCAGGATCTACTGGCGTATTTACTTGTTCAGCCTCCGCCGCCTCACTTGCCTGTGGTACAAAGAAACAGTAAGCCAAACAAAATCTTCATAAAAGAAAATTGTGTTTTTCTGTTTACCTTGTTTTTGCATTTCGCTTTATTGCAAAGGCAATTCGAAGTGCAGTTTTGGTTAGTCGCCTTGCACGAACACGAACCTCGGCCAGATCTCCGTGCACACGCACCATTACATGAACAGCGCACTTCTGGAGCAGGTAAGTCCTGAAAGATACACGATAAAGCGAGGATGAAAATATAATGTTTATTTCATTCCACAAATAACAGCAGAGGCAAATATTCCGACAGTAAATTCGACAATGAATTGAAGTTTTGCACGTGGATTTATCACCTACCTCGGAGGCTTCAGAGTTTTCACGTTCTTCTGGATCAATCAACGACCCGTAAACATTTCTCTGCTGGGATTCATCGTTGGTAATAGATTCATCCACTTCCATGAATAACTAATACCAATTTCTAGGATTACTAAGACAATGTGGCAGAGAAAACAGCCTAAACACCGCGCGCGAAGCTTTGAATGTGCGAAAAGTTTTCCCGTCGAAAAAAATAGATAGCCAATCAGAGTGCGCCATTTAACAATAGAGCGATTTGAAAACAAAAACAAACGACCGCGTTGCATCAAGGATGAAAATGGGCCTTTAATGTAAAACAAATCACTGCATAGTTCGTTTGGCTAAATATCGATTAGTTTTCGAGAAAATCAATAATAACCGAATCCTGAGAATTTGCCACATTTTGGGCGTACAATTTAGGTCGAAAAAGAATGCTTCGCGTAGCGAAATAACTGACTCTAGTGAAATAAAATATACTAAATCTTGTAGAATGATACCAAAATATGTGTCAAAAGCAAATTGAGCAATTCTTTTCTTTTCACTTTGAAAATATAATTACATTTTGCGAACGCTCTTTCATCAAGATAAAAAAATGCCCAAAAAATAACCTTTAATATAAGTATGTGGTACTAAATGAAATACGTCGAAAAATCTGGATTTCCAAAGCCGAATAATCGTTCTTTTACATATCCAAAGGATTTTTGGGGGAAATGATTTAGCGCGAAGAAATTCAATTTTAAAGTTGGATACAATGCCCTGTTTTAACCGACCTTCCAATTTATGTAGTAAACACACAGAAATACAAGTTTTCCAAACATAGCATTCAATCAAAAGCGGGATTGCCGTAAAAATTTAACCAACATGTTTTAAAATCAAAGACATACATTGTATTTCTGCTGTACCTTCGTTTGATACAAATTTTAATCAAACTACAAGATAATTTGTCAAGATAACGCAGCTGTCATGTTTGTTTACACTCCAGCATGAAGACCAGACGTGAGATGTTTTGTTGGGAGGTTTTCCCGACCAATTATCTCTGAATTCAAGATCAGAGATCAGATTTAAAAAGTTATTTTCGTTTGCCTTTTCTCCAAAATCAGCTTCCAACTAATAAACAAACCAAAGGCAAACAATTTAACGAGCCGTTTGTCTCAAAACATGTCTTAAATCCGTGACAATTTCGCACAAGAATCAAATATTTTGATCATAAAATTAAAGGGTCGTTTAACCTTCTTTACCAGCACATAAAGACTTCCACATTTTCATAGTATAATAACAACTTACATTTTCCTTGCGAACGTAGCCAAAACGGAGCTGGGCGTTCTCACCAAGTTGGATTCGCAGAACATGTATTTATGGCAACTCAACGGTTGCATGACCAATTATTATTTCCAGAAGTGAGAGTGGACGTTCATGTGCACGGACTTTTTGTGACTGGAAAATCATGAACCCTTTATATAATGATGCTGCTAAACATTTCAAACTTACGAGTCTTTTTATTTTCAATATCAATTTTTACATTTTATAACCTCAGCTATATTCTACGGCGATAAACCACATAAACCATCTTCAAGAACTTCTAGCCTCTGAATCAATTTCAAAACTGTCAAAGATGAAACACAACGCGTTTGTGCACTTCTACTAAAAGC
Organism: Montipora foliosa; assembly: GCF_036669935.1. Classification (NCBI taxonomy): domain Eukaryota; kingdom Metazoa; phylum Cnidaria; class Anthozoa; order Scleractinia; family Acroporidae; genus Montipora; species Montipora foliosa. The sequence goes on along the minus strand of NC_090869.1, from coordinate 29,532,884 downwards.
TTTACCCCAAATCGAACTAGAAAATATACGTGATTAAATGCGGGTGCCATGACGAATTCATTGCCTTGTACAAGAAAGACGTTGCCACATCTCAAGTTCGGAAAAACTTAACACTTGGCTTTGACCATCACCTAGTTTCTTTTTTTTTTTTTTTTTTAACAATTCAGCCCGGTAATGGTCTCCAACTATGAAAAGAGTAAGAACATTATTGCCTAAGTGGGTTAAACGGGATCACCCGGACACGACCGGTCACGGATAATGAATTCCTCGATAAACTAATTTATCAAAGACTAGGTGGTTTTTACGCACATTTTCCAAAAACTATTGTTAAAGACATCCACAAGGAATGATAGATGGTAAAGTAAAGTAAAGTAAACTTTAAAAAATTGAAAAAAGAAATGCAAATTACTTGGCCACGTGATCGACTACGCCCTCCCGCCTCCAGTGTTCGAAAATTGTAACTAACGATCCTCATCACTTTCCGAAACGTGTAACTCTAGTTTTTCTGTATCAAAGCATTGACCCTAAAAAGTCTATGCAAAATCAGTTCGGAATGGTTCCCGAATCATTACAATTTGCAGGTGAGACTGGTGTTCATTGACTATTGCCAGTCCCGCTCTAACTAAAGTTTTCATCAGGACGAGACGCATATGACTTCTTACCATTCCTCTAACTCTTTTTACAAGAAGAGTATTATTTGCCACTGTAGACCTACAAAAGGAGAACGATTTGCTCTCTGTCCAGTGGGCGGTTCAACTTGAAGGATTTCTCGATAAAATAGGGCTTGGTTGACCTCGTGATGCAGTTAAAAATGATTTTAAAAATGGAATTGGAAGATTCCTTATGATTGGCCTTAAAATTGTTAGTCATAGGATAGCTTGAAGAAACTTTACATTAGACCATCCCCCTTTTTTAAAATTCTGAGTAATCTTTAAATCTACTTGAATATGTACAAGATTTTCCGTTTGTGGGCGTGGCTGTGATTCCTTTTGTCTCCACAGACTTAACTAATTTATAACAACTTGTTACATTTCATATAACACTTTTCCTTTTGTTGGCTTTTCCCTGGATTCCATCGTAAAATCTACCAGGATAATTTTGACGAGACAATTTACAACCCCCGTCAGTCGTCACTCGTAAAAGAGTATCTCTAAAATGTTCTACAGACGACACACATAGCGTCAAACAGAGCCGTCAATTTCAGTTTACCTCAAGTAAGACATTCTCGACATCACTGACTATTTCGTAGGTTAATCTCTACATATTCTAGTCAGCCTTAACTAGTTTTACAGCCACACCTGGCCACAATACCTTCAATAATTTCCATATACAGGTGCTTGCGCTTGCCAGTCATCGATGCTACATCCAGTTCTAAGGCTGCACAGATGTTCTGCAGTGTTCGTATTCAAAACTTCGCCAGCCTAGACTGACCTATGATCTCACAGATGTTGTATGTTTCGTACATGATGGATGCTGAGGAGCTAATGCTTTCGTTGGACATTTCTTCGATTGCCTTCTCTGTTATCAGCTCATTCCTTTCTAGTTCTTCCTCCTCACTGGATTGTTCCACACTATAAGTTTTCTTTGCTGACAAGCGAGAAAAAAATCCTGCTATTTGTAGTGGTGTGAGATAGTCGCACTTGTCGAAGATATTAGAGCCATCACTATGCTTTACTCTTCGCATTGCCTTTGAGACGCTCGTTGGATCTGCTTTTTGCCCAGTGCGTTCTCCAACTTGAAAGACTTCAGTCAGATAGTTTTTCTGCGCCACCGTGAGATTCTTTCTTTGTACTCCTGCTGACTTAAGAGCCCATCCCATCGGTAGCACGGAGCCATCATCCTCCACTGACTTAGATGCACCTTCATCAACTATTTCTGGTAGGACGCCAGCACCACGCTCCAGTTTCGTGGCGTACATGGTCATTGCCTTGTCGTACAGTGTTTCCTGTTCCAGGGCATACTTGTGTTTACCACAGTCCAGATGTTTTTCTAGCGATGAGTATTGTAGAAAGGACTTGACACATCCCTCTTCTGGACAGAAAAACAGATTGCTTCCTTCGTCATTACAGCTTTCATCGTCGTTGCTGTTATTTCTGTTCTGTGGGGCCTCCTCTAAAACCGGTGTTTGCTTTGGTTTACTCCTGGCTTTGGCAGTTTGGAAAGATACTTCAGCACTAGAACTCTGTTTCTGTTTGTTTAGCTGAGGAAGACTCCCAACTTGTTGGCAGAAGTTGGTCCAGGGTACAAATTTGCCAGAGCCAATTCCATAAGCCCTCCAAACATGCAAACCTTCCTGGGTGTATGCAATGTTGTTAATAAAACTAATGCCCTCCCATTTTACTGGAGTGGACTTTGCAGCAGGTTGTGGCCCGCTCACCGTCACCCGGACACCAGAAATTCCGCCAGATGACTCAATGGCCGTCATCATTTGAGAGGCTGTCTCTATGTCGTGGCCAGAATTGAGATGGGTGCGCATGTGACTTTTAATTGTCGCGGCCTTACGGTCACAAGATTCTTTTCCGCCTTGGGGATCGGAAAAGTCAAAGTGCTTTAGTTCAATTGCATGCTCGCTAGCAACATGGTAGACTGAAAGTAATGTAAACGCGCAATGATAGCATCCTGCATTATCGCTCCGCATATAAACAGAGTTGACTTCTGGCATGATTTCCTTAAGTTGACGAAAGACGTCATTAATAATAGCGAGTACAGTGGAGCTATCCTGGATACAGCTTTCGAAGGCATGAACGAAAGTAAACAATTCAGTTTCATCATTTGCATTCTTCCTCAATGCTACACTGATATGCCAGGGTATGCCACGTTTTCCGAACCAGTCGCTTTGACTTTCTCGAAATTTTCTCGGCAGAAACTTCATTTCCCAGTCCATCACCACTAACACTGCCTGTGGATCAAGATTTTCCAGAATTTCATGTCTTGCGGCATCCTGATTTACAGCGCGAAGGAGATGGGCCTTGCAAGCTTCAATACTCTGAATTAACTGTGAGATTTAATACTACATCTCGTCTCGTTCCTCAGCGCTACAGTTAACACTGCCAATAACTGACTTGAAATTTACTTGAATAATGTTGGGAGAAGTTCGCATCTCTCGCATTTTGAATCGTGTTCATGAATACAGACTGTGATGTAATCGTTATCTTGAGGATAGCTGAGGGCATATGTCCGACAATGATCTGCGACCTTCGATTCTTTAGATACGTGAACCTTAGAAACACAAAAAGCTATTTAGCATATATCAATAACTGAACATGAAAGCACAATATACCAATTTGGCATTAAGAACGTATACACAGGTAACTTTGGCTCTACATCAAATGCTCATAGATTCTACAATATCCTTTTCTGCTTCATTTCTAACATGCTTTGCCGGGACACGACACAATATAAAAAGTAATTCTATGCATTATCTATCACAGTTTTTTCGGCCACAAATTCAAGCACCCATAGTGCCAAGAAACGCAGTGTTTCATCATCACGAATATATCGAATATGTCTATCTTTGCACAATTTTACTAGTCTGTTAAATCCTTTATGGTTTATTATCCCTTTCATGTGCACTAACCGTAGAAGCAAAAACAAGAAAACTAAAATATCTTAGACAGAAGCAATCTTACTTTATAGTCACCTTTTAAGTAGCGTTTCGCTAGATGAAGTTTCTCTTTCTGCACCTTAGCCCACGTGAAACCCTTTCCATAATTATCTCCAAGCTTGTCTATCACTTCTTCTAGTTCATCAAAAGCTTTGGCGCCAGCAGCTGAAACATTGTCCAAACCTTGCAGAGATTTCCTCGTAGATGCGGAACATACCCTGAGAACTTTCAATAGCGTGCTGCGACTCATTGGTACGAAGCCCACATCACTACAGTAGCTTAGATACTGAAGGACAATGTGCTCAGGGATCAAACTTCGAACAACATTGGGAACCTTTATTTCCGTATTTGTGGACAGTTTCAGAGTTTTCTCGCCAAAAGGCAAGTCTTGAATTATGTGGGTACTGGTGATGAACGACAAAAAATGATCGAGTTTCTCTGGCGCAATGTACATTCTTGTGCCTTTAACAGATTGTACGTTCGCACCTCTACCGTGGAGTAATAAATGATGTCTAGCTATGTTAAAACGATACCTGGACAAATTAGGTATCCATCTTTGCAAATCTTTGAAATTTACCTTATCCGCCATGATGGACAAAATCTGCCTTCGATAGCTCCAATGGTCTGCGTTGTTATAACATTCGGCCAAATATTCCATCAGAGAGGAGTCAATAGCACTTTCGTCAAGCTCTGATTTGACCAGTGAAGACAACAAAGTCTCAGTTTCCCCAGGAACAATCTCATCCAAGCATGCATTAACAACTTGTCGTACCTTTCTAGCATAAAGCCTTTTTGTCCGCTTGGAAGCTTCTGCCCATGGTGTTTCAGGGAATGGCGAATTGGACTAATATCTCTTGAAATCAGGAATTTGTTCAACTTCTCCCTTGGCGTTACAGTTATCTCTTCAGCAAACGATGGTTCATAGAGACTACTTTCTAGTATAGGACTTGTTATTGGGGTGAAAGAGATTTCACTTTTCTCTTCTTCTTCTTCCAACTCCTCCCCCTCATCCTTCTGTTTCTAAACCACAAAACAAATGAAAAAGAAGAGAATAAGAAGGAAAATTTAAATGAAGGAGAAAAAATACCGCAAGGGAAAAGGGGGGAGAGATTACAATAGATCTAAACATCTATTACAATTTAACGAAGCGTGGTTAACTACAGAAACCAATCATTCGTTCCAGTTTCCTCACGGTTATCTTTCTTTCTGAGTTATAGTTTAGAGAGAGTATCCGGATTAAAACATGTCAAAATCCCATATGAACATAAAACTGACTTTTGTATTACGAAAGCCGGTAGCAGAGATTTTTTCGTTGTATAATTCTCTTGTATCTAGCCTCAGCGAAAATCTGCGGGAACCAGCCCATTATTCTACGCTTTTTGAGGAAAAAATTGATGTGATTAGTCCATTATGGAGACAAACAGATTGAATAGGGAGGACTTGCATGGTGTGTTTTGCCTGTTACTTAACAGGATGATCGAAGCCAAGCTGACTATAAATAGTGTAATGTGGATCAAAGCTTACCAGATTCAAGGTTGCCATCTGCATTAACACACTGGCGTCAGTGGAACGAGAAGTCGAACTTACTATGGCTGACGACTCTTTTTCTTCTGCTACAAGCAGCCTGAGGGTTATCGAGATGCGAGAGATGCGCAAATACCTAGGAAAATTAAAGTCAAAGGCTTAACTTAAAGTCAATATTTTTAAGGAAACGAAGACAGGTCACTACAGTGAAACAAAGTTTGCAAAATGCAAACTTACCCAAGCCTATTTGAAGAAATACTCCAGTTTTCTTTAAAATTATTTGCGAATCAATTTTCCTGATTCCTCGGTCACATTTTGGCCACTTTTTCCCTCTTCTGTCATGATTGGACAATGCCTCTGGAACTCTACACCTCACAGTAGATCCTCGCCTCCAGCCCAAACCAAGCTTTTTGCGATGTAATGGACAAATGGTCATAGAATTTATGTTGCCACGAAATTTTGAAAATGTTTGATTTTTGGTAACATTTGCTCTTAAATATTTTATCTTTCTGTCAGTCTTATGACAACGCAGTTTATTTTGTTCGTACACTTTCAAACCCTGTACAAGAAAGGGCAATAGTGAAGAATAATTCCCAAATTTTACTGTCGGCTGACTGTTGCCCAACTGTGGGCCGACAGTTGGCCAATTGTCGGCCAACAGTTTGTGTTATGTTTGAGGCCAAAGTGTTGGCCGACTGTCGTCCAACATTTGTCCCACAGTCGGTGACCTGTCGGTAACGCATCCGTAACCTGTCGGCGGGGCAAACTAAAATGTTCGTAAGCATTTACTTTTCTTTTGCTTCTAAACTACGTGAAAAGAGTTAAAGGCAGTTCATAGCGATGCCTTGAGCAGCACTTATACTACTAATATGGCTTTTGTCCACTGTTTTAGCGTTGGCTAGCGATACTTGCTCACATTGTTACCTATTCATTTATCCGCCATTTTGAAATTTTTAATCAGACATACATGACGTATTGTTAACTATAGTTTTGCAAAG
>NC_090869.1:29521758-29524258 GCF_036669935.1 Montipora foliosa | reverse complement strand
AATATTTAACATAATGTTTACAATCAAAATTGTTCAAACGTTTTCTAATGGAATCGTTTGTATCCGAAATAAATCAAAGTCAAAAACGCTTGTTTTGGTTTTCAAATTTCCTGGGCGCCGCCATCTTGAATAATTGTGACGTGTTATGGTTGCTCTTTCGTATTTGCAGAAAGAGCTTTTGTTTTGAAACAATAGGGCAACCATGACACATCACAATTACTCAAGATGGCAGCGCCCGGGAAATTTAAAAACCAAAACAAGCGTTTTTGAAATTCATTTATTTCGGATACAAACGATTCCATTGGAAAACGTTCGAACTATTTTAAAGATATATTCCTGTTTTAGTGGAGGTTCCCTTTAATCAGGCTTTGAACAACTGGGCCCTGAACTCTGTGCATTACTCTTTGCAAAATGGAATTTACAACTCTATGGATGTTGGTTGAACCCTGCCGTTTACTTTTCCAATGCACCTCACAATCTTCAATGAAAGAAACAAATGTGTCAACAAAGGAGGTGATTGCTTACCCTTCTCCTTCTAGATGTCAGCTTTTTGTCAAGCTGCTTCTTCTTCACCAATTCTTTACGAGCAGGCAAGCTGTCCAGGTACTGTTGCCTCTTTGTCTCATAATATCTGGTTACAGCTCCTGTGTGACAAAAGTCTTAGTTAATGAATTGATTAAGCGTATGAACTTCAATTACAGCTTTGTAACTGTTGACATTCGTATAAATAAAATCACTCACTTGATTATTGATTGAAGTAAAGTAATAATTTTAAATCAGTAGCGAGTCAAGGTAGCGTTAAGGCGCTGTTACACTGTGAAACATTTCGTGCAACTTGTCTTGCAATGTTTTGGCAACACTGTGCTGGGGCAAGTTGCACGAAATATTTCACAGTGTAACGTAACCTGCAACGGCCAAAATCGTTGCGAGACAAGTTGCATGAAAAGTAGAACCTAATTCTACTTTCGGGAACGGCTCTCGCAACTTGTCTCGCAACGTATGTTACACTGTGAAATGTTTCATGCAACTTGTCCCACCACAATGTCGCCAAAACATTGCGAGACAAGTTGCACGAAACATTTCACAGCAGGGTTGGACATTAGCACTCCCCCGCTCGCCCAGGCAAGTTTCTAAGTGTCGGGCGAGCACAAATCATCGACAAATGAAAATGAAACATGGCTTCCTGGTCAGTGATACTGCTGGTCACTATTGAACCATCGGTGACCAAGTAACCATGACGCCTTAAGACCATTACTCGCAAACTAAAAGGACCCGACGAAGACTCATCAGTAAAAAAATCAATTTAAAATATAAAGTAAGTGCCTCCATTGTGTTTTCTTGGGATTTAAGGTCTTTAAATAGAATTTTCCATTGAAGTAATAATCCTCGGTGTGCCACTTGCTCAACACTTGCTGATGAGCGAATTGTTTTCCTGTACTTTCCCAGAACCCTGATCAAGGCATGTTGAACCTAAAACAGACTTCCTATTTACTTTAATAGCCTTTCAGTGTTCATGTAAACTTCAATGGTATTAATTATAAATAGTAAAGATGAAAGATGACTAAATTGGTTGGAGAGATTGGGGGGGGGTATAAACTTTTGGGCGAGTGAAAACTGGTCCAGGCAAATGCATTGAGGGTCACTTGCCCGAATGGCGAGTGCTCTCAAAATTAAGTGTCCAACCCTGCACAGTGTAAGAGCACCTTTACATCAAACAATCTCTCAAGTAAATTAGATGCCAAAGAGGAAAATGACATTAACAGTGAGAAGGCATTTACTGAACTTTGCAACAATAAATGACATTCCATGATGTTGCGCCATCTAGAAAATAACATTTTCTTTGTGCATTTGCCACTTACAAATTTTTAAACCTTAACACTTTGTAACACTTTGTAGAAAATTATGCTCGACTTCTGATACCATAGGCAAGAAGATGTTTACATTGTATGTAGAGCGGTTTTCAAATGAGTGTCGTAAAACCAAACCAAAGTAATTACTTTGGCCAATCAAAAATGACAGAGACCAACCAATACTCGAAGTAATGACACATAACCAACACAAACCATGGGAAAATGTGCATGTGTGAGCCACAATTGGTTTTGGTTTCACTTCTGATTGGTTGAAAAAGAAGCATGAGAACTTTGAACCAATCACTGAGTGAAGTAATGCAAAACCAAAGTTATGTGGACCATCAACACTGAAAAATGAAGTTTAAAAATTAATGGCAATGAAAAAAAAATTCAATTCAACATGCAAAGGAAAGTGTGGCTACAAGATGTCTTAGTTTCATGGCTTCCACACACAGCATAATGTCATACATGGAGTAGAGAAATGTGATATCCTCATTTCCAAGCAAAACAAGACTTACATGTATACCAATATTAATTATAATGGTGTCATTCACTGGCCTGTGAGCAAGGTTGACATGAGGTTCTACAGCAGAGGCTCTCTAAGTTGACATATTTTGTGAAATTATTAATAGTATTGCACAGCACAAATA
>NC_090869.1:29496758-29511758 GCF_036669935.1 Montipora foliosa | reverse complement strand
CAAAAAAAGATCTAGTCACCCCTTTTTACTTTTATTCAAGGATCATTTCCCTGTTTTGGTGACAGATACTTGTATACATTTAGATATATATATAAATATATGACAATTGATCATGACAGCTAGAGCTATCGCAAAACACAAAATATTACCGCAACACATCAATTCTCCAAATTTCCTTCCTCTTCTTCACTTCTCAGCTGTTGTTGATTCTCCTGATGCTCACTGAAGGCAGCTGTTCGTTGACCCCCACTTTCACGCTGAGAGCAAAAATTTCAGAAAGAATTACTGACGGTAAAACCTTACTGACAATGTGCGTGTAGCCAAGCTTGTGTGCAATTGCAGCAAAATCTCACCTTGTTTTTACATGGCTTTCTCCTTGTTCCGCACTTACAAGCTGCAGTGCACGATTTCCCATCTGTTCTGCAAGGACATCCTTGACGTACCCTTCCAGTTTTTGTCAAGCAGGTACTTGAACAACTGCAGGAGACCCTTAACTATGCAAATTCCAAAGAAACAAGCACGAACTACCAGTAAATACGCCATCGCCAAATACACACAGATTTGTAGTACTTCAAATATCACCGCTTCACAGCGAACGAAGACAATCCTTTTTTTTTATTTTAGCTGTACCTGTTGGTCCTCCGCAATATTACTGGCCATTGTTGCACGTCTCTCACTTTCTTTATTCTTTAAACAAAAGGTCACAGGCCAGACATAATTGCTTTTCAAACTTACGTGAAGATCCTGCAAAGACTTCAAAATCCCGCAAGATCCGCATTTGTCGTGGGGCGCCATTTCCGGCGATTGCTATTGGTTAACCAGCTACTGCTGTCAATCATGGCTGCACGTGCACAATATCGTGCTACAGTCCCTTTAAAGTTTAAATCAGTGCTGGACTCGTCAGTAGCAAAAGTCAAAAACGTCTACTCAAAAAAACTTATGGACTACACCAAAACTACCATGTCACTTCTTTACTTATACATGGTGCATAAACAAGGTATGAATCACCAACGGTGTCTTTAAAGGCGTTACGCTAGGACACAGCTCAATTCTGTTGTAGGCATATTCCGACGAAACACAGTGTTTGAATGTACAATTCTTTCCCATTACTGGTGGACAGTGGATCTATAGTATTCCGCAGAACCACTGTATCCACTTCAGTTAAAGGATTTCGTGTCTCGGGAACTTGGACATGAAGTAAATGTGGGGACATCAAATCATTAACACTGACTCCTCACCATGTGACGTCCTTGGGAAATCCCCCATGGAACGCGGTGAGGGGTAGGTTAAGATAAAACATCTGAGCAGGAGTTTGATTGTTTTCTGTGGAAACAGTGTAATTGTTAGGTGCTGCAATGAATTCGCTGATACTCCTGTTCATCCTTGGAAGATATACGTAATCATTACAACTTCACCTCGATTTAAGTGTGTCATTGCAAAAAGGGTGAGACTGCTGTATTTTTTTGCCTGAAGGCGCAATTCTACTCCTCTGGGCATTGAGTTCGAGTCAGTTCGAGAAGTGTTCGAGGATAACCGAAGTACCGTCAAACAAGTTCAGCTTATTTTTTTTAAAAAAAGATCTTTTGTTGTTGACCTGGGTTAAAGGCCAGAAAATCACTTGAGAGTTTCCATGCGTCAGCGTTTTCTGTAAAACACGTCCAACTTTGATCCACATCTAAGGAATTAGTTCGGTTTGAGAGCTTTAAAAAGAGATCTTGATGACTAGTTTCGGTTACCCAAAGTGAAAATTCATGTTCTTAACCTTGAGCGGCAAAGCTTCTTATCGGTTCATTCTTGCATAACAAATCGTAAATTTGAAGTTCTGTGGCCAAGTTTCCATATGCAATGAGGTCTCCATTTCTCCATTCTAATACTTGTCTACTTAATCTCTAAAACTTCAATAATTGAAAAATTTTCAGGTAATTTTTAGCCGACAACTTTGCGAGATTCAACACGCGTTTCGCTACTTCAGTGCATGACAGTACCCTGCAGTTGTCATAACAAACGACACGAAATGACCAATTGCGTTACGCGGTTAGCATCTCGCGTTCGTCTTCTGTGCGAGTGGAGTTTTCTGTCTGAAGTGAAAGCGGCAATCGATAGTCAATATTTTATTCATCATGCGACAATACGTTCAGGAATTGGAGATATTATAAATGTTAGCAAAGACAATCAGAAATATAGAAATTAGGCGCCATCCATACGTTCCTTGTCAAAGCTGAGCTTAAAAAATAGTCTTATCCATCATGTTCAGCTGGGATCAGGTAAGATGTTTACTTGTAGCTTACAATTATTATTTGATTCTCCAGCTGGCTTCTCACTGAGATCTGTCATCGACCAGATAACAAGAGAGATTAACAAATCATCCAACCAGAAATTTCTCACCTACTTCAAAGGTTTGTGGCCTTCGGAAAAAGAGCCACATAATTGTCAAGTCTTCGACAGGAATAAGTAGTGAATCCAGAACAATGGATTGAATTCATGAATTCTTAACAACCCCAAAATTTGGGGTACACACTTACATCGGTGTGAAGTTGTCATGTGCAAACAAAAAAGGTCTGTTTCATTAAGCGGATCGAGAAGCCCCTCACTTTCTAGTTGATAGAACTCTTCTCTAAAATCAGACAATTCTTGCTCTTTGGCAGCTCGGTTGTGGCGTTCAACGTGCTGGTTGTGAACCGACCTTCCTACTATCACAGACCTTGCCTCTTCTCCCCAGGCTTAAATCATATCACGCCATACGTCCACATTTTCTACACCGTGGGCCGTTCTCACATGAAAGCAACGTCCATACCTTCACACAGCCTGATGATACAATTGAAGCACAGTGCTTGCTCTGTTGTTCGTGCAGCAGGCACCAAAAGCTACGAGCCGGCTATATCCATCAACTGCATAATGCAACACCATTCGCCATCGTACCAGCTTGTGGTATCCGTTGATGTGCCACACATAATTCGGGCATGGCACCGAGTAAACGCGTCTTCTTATAGGAGGATGAAAACGTGACATGGGACCATTCGGGTTATTGTGGTGTATAGCACTCCTAACTCTTGATCTTTGAACATGGAAAACGCAAGCCCTCAGATGACCCATAACCATCGATTCTCCAGCATTCGGATGGCTTCTTGAAATGACTTTGACTGCTTGACGAATCTCAGCCTCACTGGCATCTGAAAACCGCTTGTAGTTAATGTTGTAATCGCGGATACCTTTATATACAGTAGGTCTAGAGACATGTAAAGCATTGGCAATTTTCGATAAAGGAATTTTTATTTTAAGAATGCTTCCAACTGCCCTTTGCCGATGGCTGTTCTTGGCCTCTTCTTGGATCTGCAAGAAGTTAACATAATGTCAGTAGAACCCCCATTAATGTATACCTCATGTACTCCTTGGCCAACCATTTTTGGCCGACGAGGGTGGGGTGGGAAAGGAAAGGGACACCAAAGAAATGTCGATTTTTTTGCAACTTGCAAGGCGAACAGTTCATGTGCTAGTCAACGATTTTTAAGGGTCCCTCCCTTAGGCCCTGTTCACAAGAGGTAGGGCTAACCCTAGTGCTAGGGTTACCCTAGCAAGAGGGTTACCCTAGCACTCCAACGCTTCTTTTTTTGTGACACATGTTTACAAGGTAGGTAGGGTTACCCTGGCGCTAGGATAGCCTTAAGTGAGTGCTAGAAATACCGGTAAAACAAACGAATTGTGACTTTAGAAACATTGTACAAGTGAACAGTTTGTTGTAGTTTTTATTTGGAGGGAAAAAATTCAAATAACAGCTTTTTAATTTGGGACAAATTTTGTCGCGGAATTTGTTATAGTTTTGACGTCAAATTCATGCAAAACTAAAAAAAAAAAAACTAGGTTGTGTCTGGGATTTTAAGTGAGCTTAGAAAATGAAATGAGTGGAACCAAAAGTACGTAATTCAGGTGAAAATAAGTTCTGGCAATAAAATCATTACGGATTGCGTGTTTTCGACATCTTGCGAGGTTCTTACTGCTTCTTCTTGCTGAATGACAGATGAATTATCAAATTCATTCAATTAACTTTTCTACTATGTAAATTTTTCCACCAGTCGGACAGGTAAATCAGTTTCTCGCCTTCCTTTGTGAAATAAAAACAATCATTCAGTGTATGTTATTTTAGTACGGCTACCAAAAGGATATAGACAAAGGAAGCAAACACATCTAATTTAACTGACATGGTATTAACCATGAGCCGTGCATGTCACGCCATGCACCAGACAAGTGAAAGGTCCAAAGTCCTCTTTCCCTCGCAAATATAGTTATAGCTTTCCGATTAACATGCAACCCCTTTAACTAATGATGCAGTGCAACATGTAAGAAATAGATGAGGTGCTTGGAAGACATCAACGATTTTTTTGTTGATCACATCACACATATCACCCCTACAGCGACTGGGATGCTTTAGCAGTGATACATCAATGTTACATACCTCTTGTGTCGCAGGAGCAAAACCTGAATTGCCAGGAAGGCTCGGAAGGGATGCCAAAGCTTGGTCAACCGCCCTTTCTACGGCTCTAGAGACCGCAGAAGCGATTGACCTCAATAGCTGATCTGGTTGTGTCGCCATCTTTGGGATTATTCCCGTGCTAGTAACCCACATGCCAAGTCACGCAGTTACTTATTACTTATTAAATTAAATCATGGTTTTACTGATATCAAATAATGATTTTTATTATATAAAATCAGGATTTATTATATCAAGTCAAACTTATTATATGAAATCATAAACTTATGATTTGAAATCAGGATTTACTATATCAAATCATAAACTTATGATTTGAAATCACTATTTATTATATCAAATCATAAAGGTGTGATTTGAAATCAGAATTTATTATATCAAATCATAAACGCATGATTTTAAATAATAATTTATTATATCAAATCATAAACATATGATTTGAAATCAACATTTATTATATCAAATCATTGACGCATGATATCATATCAGAAAACGTTATTTAATAAATAACGGAAAAAATGACAAAATTAAGCTAAATCATTTTTTTTACAAACAGCGCCCCATAAACAAGAACTAAAAACGGGACATGTATGTACATTTCACATGTTTGGTGAATTGAAATAAAACTACTGTACAGCACCCCCTACTGTTTAGATACCAAGGTGTTCTTAACACCAAACCAATGTCAATATTATTCTCTGTGACTCGAACCTTCACTACAGCGATTCGAATGAGATCCTTTAAATGGCTTATATTACCTATACAATAAAAATTTCTTCTCTTTTTTCCAATAATTACATTGAACGTGAAATCCTTGCTCACAAAACATTTAATTTGAGAACAAGTGTTAGATTTAATAGTCTTCCATCACTTACATTACAAAGTAACCACTAGGCTTAAATGAGCTGGTATGAGGAAAACGAATATCAAGCACTTAATTGGAATGAAAATGCTTCGTGCATGAAAGGAAAAAAGTGACAGTTTGATCATAAAGAAGCACTTAAAACAACTGAAATGACAACAGCAAATTTTGCTCTAATGCTAGACAATTTTCTCAATTAAGTCTGCTTTAGGCCATTCTTGGGATCAAACAAAACACCATGTGCTCAAAAAACTATGTCCCCTTTTTAAGTGTCACTGCTGGGGTTCAAAGGGTCAATAATGCCATACTTTATATAACAATAGACATTTTAGCTTCATTGTTTGTTTTTCCATTTTGGACCATGTGGCACCACTCTAGGGAATTTTTTTCTTATTTGCAAAAATTGCTACTTGTATGCTGGAAGGAATAAGAGAGATGCATGCAATGGTCTGGAATAAGAAACACTCATGAAGCTAAAAGGTGATATTCAAAAATAGGAACTGATGTCAGTAACCATCATTTTCTGTCACATAAGTAACTAAGTCACTAACCCTTGAGTGAAAGTAAATCCATCAAAATCAGGGTTTTCTCGAAGAGTTTTGTACATCTTGCGAAAGTCACTCTGGCAATATACAACTGACAGCCTTACAGCCTGACTGCCTGACACCCTTAGAGCCTCACAGCCTTACAGCCTGACAACCTTTCAACCTGACAGCCTTACAACCTGACAGCCTTACAGGCTGACATCCTTACAACCTTACAACCTGACAACCTGTCAGCCTGACAGCCTCACAGCCTTACAACCTGACACCCTTACAACCTGAAAACCTGACAGCCTGACAGCCTTACAACCTGCTAGCCTGACAGCCTTACAGCCTGACAACCTTACAGCCTGACAACCTTACAACCTGACAGCCTGACAACCTTACAAACTGACAACCTTACAAACTGACTACATGAGATCCTGACAACTTGAAAGCCTTACTGCGGTACAACAACCATAAATCTGACTTTTCCTCACCTTGTGGTGTACAATAATTTTCTCCTTCAATGGAAAGTTGTGTGCAAGCTGTAGTGCAAAGAGTTCGGGCGTTTCAAGGCATTTTAAAAGCTAAAGGGAGGATGCAAGACGGAGGAAAGACTGACAGTTGGTTGACTTTGTTGATAATATCCACCCTCATTCCCGTCTCAAGGCGACAGGTTAAAGCATCATATGTTTAAAACAATATCCCAAATATTGCGTTACTTCAAACAAAGGGTGACATGAGACTTTATGGCCAAGCAATTATAGGCTGAATGCATATAATGCAGTCCATGTAAACGGTATTGCATGTAAGAATGAATGAAGGAATGAATGAATGAATAAATAAATGAATGAATGTCTAACACCAACCGCAGTTAAAGCGCCTATCTTCGCAAATAGTTCAATACAAAATAGAAAAAGACAGGAACAAAGCAACACACTACATAACAGACTTTTATTTTCGACTTTTTCCACGTTACAGAAGAAAACAGCAGTTTAGGTAAAGGACTAAATTGGGTCACTGTTTTCTACAATGTGGGCACTGGTATGTTACGTCCCTCTCGGCCTCACAACGGCAGTGCACCCACTGACAACACCCTGGTGCAGTACACTGCTGCCAATTGCCTGAGCCTTTTTTGTTGCAAAGAGGGCACGTCCCCTTGTCCGTTTTTGTTTTTTTCTTTTGTAAGCATTCCGCTGGATGAACAACAACTATCATCAGTTTCTCGGCAACTGCAAAGGGAAAGAGAACATATATCGCGCATGTCGCAACAAACCGTAAAGCTATTCAACTCATCCAACATTTGTTGTATAACAATGTTAAACCGGTGGCTACATGTCAATTAACATTGATAACAGTCGGCCAAAATGTTAGATACAAAGAAAGGTTACGTTTATACAAACGTTGGCCGTGTAGCACTTATATTTTAAACAGAGTTAACTGAATAGAGGGTAAGGTGAAGTGCTAGATTTCTATCCCATATGAACCATGTGAGCGTTAGCACTACTGATGGAAATGGGCCCACACAAGGACAGAGAAAAACTCTGACCAGGGTGGGAATTGAACCCACGACCAATTAGTAGGGCTAACGCTCACATGGTTCATATGGGATAGAAATCTAGCACTTCACCTTACCCTCTATTCAGTTAACTCTGTTTAAAATATAAGTGCTACACGGCCAACGTTTGTATAAACGTAACCTTTCCTTGTACTTGTACATGTTCATTGCTGTGACTTTAACATCTTTAGTTCCCACGGCCTGCTCCCGTCTGACCTTGTAGCTCAGTCGGTAGAGCGGCCAAAATGTTAGATTGTTGACAAAACATTCATTCAACAAGAAAGGGTAGAAGGAAGAACTTTGGATGCTAAACATTCTAACTTTGTTGAAGGTACAAAATGTTGTGTAACAATTTTATAACTTATAGGAGGGCTTAAGTTCAACAAGTAGATTCAATGTTTCCATGCGTGTGTGCTCAGTCACAGGTCATAGATGATGTCATAATGTGGTAAGAAAAAAGTTACCATTACAGGGTAAAATTCACTTAGTGATTGTGACATAACCTTTACCTTCAACAGCATCTGGAGTAGCTGTGCATTTTGAGATAGGCTTTTTCTGCAATAAAACGACAAAAGAGTGTTTCAGAGTAACTCTCTTGTTTCATTAAGGCAGAAGTGTGTTAGCGATAATGGTGGACTATTCTCATCTGTAATTGCACGTCACTTCATGCAAATGGTAAATTTGTTGTTACACCAATTATATATACCTGAAAACATTTCAGCGTGTTGATTGGTTGAGAGCATGTCAATGAACCCCAGCAAGAGTGCAGAAAATTGAAATTAGTGCAATTAAATTGTGAAATGTGATTGATAGCTAATCAAATGCCAGTCCTGGGTGGCGCAATTTTTCAGTGATTCTGTGATACACGTGCGTTGCTTCTGCTTCAGTTAACCATCTCGAATTATTTCATGTATATTATTAATAACTAAGTAATCAATCACGTGCAATTTGGAATGAATAAGCCCTTGTAAATTTTGCGAGTCTTTGAAAAAATTTACCCAGGCCGAGCTTATTTATCCCAAATTGCACTCGATCGGGATTACCTATAATAATATCAAAATTGCGTCCCAACTTGAATGGTAAGTACCTCCATTTCTTTGTGAGTCGATGAAACATTCCTTAAAGTATTTCAAATTTTGGAACCATGATTTTATCACGTAATTGTTCATCGACTTTCTTAATTTTCCTTAAGGATAATAAAATCTTGTTTTTGTACTTTTAGTTTCGTTATATTTTCTAACCTAATGTGCAAGTAATGAGATGCTATAACAGCGGTGGAGAAGGCTGAACGTTTCTCACCTTTCATCACCATCAATTCTTGCCTCAGTGCATCCGCCTCCCTCGACTTTTCTTTCAATTTCTCCAAGTACCTCTCTTTTTCTTCAATTTCTTTGAGGGCACGGTATTTCAGTTGTTCATTTTCGTTCTCTAACCTCTCCATTTCTGCCTGGAAGTCCTTCCACATCATCTCCATCTCCTTCCTCAAGTTCATGTTTTCCTTTCTGAGATTATCGGTGTCTGCTGTTAGAAATACACTATGAAAGGCATGCAGAAGACTAGTAATTATGCCATATTTCCATTAAAGTGCCCCTAACCCTTCAACTTGTTTTTTTTGGTAGATTTTGAAATTTTTCAAAAATATTGAATCCCGTTTTTTTTACGAGCGCTCAAAATGAAGGTAGTCTTGACTATTTTTTCACCTGTCATTCGCATTAGTCCCCCATTCAGCCAAGCGAGCGTGATGTAAGAAAAGGACATCGTTCAAGCTTGAGTTGTTGGAATGTGTGAAGATTCTCGGAGAACGCAGAGAAAATGGTTGAAAAGTGCATGGTTTATGGATGCAGCAACTCTAACAATAAACAGAAAGGAATCAGCATGCATAAGATTCCTTCTGATAGCGATCCGAGAGCTGAAGTGTGCTGAAGAAGACAACGATGGATAAAGTTCGTCAATCAGATGCAGAAATATTGGACCCCGGGAAAGACTTCTTCGATTTGTTCAGTGCATTTCAATCACGAAGACTTTACGAGACCTTTTAACTCTAATCCAAAACGAGCCCTCAGAGAAGATGAATTTGGAGTTTGCGTTTGGCCAACTGTACATGGTGGAAAAAGAGCCACTAAAAATGAACACAAAGGTTCCCCTAGAAAACGACAAAAGAGAATGGCAAGTAAACTTCTATTAGACATGCTATTGTCACCCTGGATTAGTCACGTATTATATCAAATTATGACCAAGAAATTCTTCCTTTATAGCATGTAAGATCGGCAAAAGAAAGGACGAGAAATTTTAAATCGTCAAGCCCAGCCATTGAGGGAGAGCCATCGACTGGTCATCAGGACACCACTCTCGATTTAAATGTAAGCAGTGTGAGCTTTTTTTTACCGTTTCTGCCAATAAGCTGGTCATATGAATTATTAACACCAGATATTTTTTTGTAGTATAGTTGCACAGGGCCAGGGTCAAGTACAAGTGCGAACACAACTGTTGATCTAAATGTAATTTTTTCTTTATTGTGTACTGTTTATTTTTTCCTTTTTTTCTGCCAATGACCCTGTGAAGAAAACTCTATGATATATATTTTCCCCAGATAAGTTATTAAGACCAGATATTTCTTATAGGTGGGTTGCACAGAGCCAGGGACCAGTGCAAGTGCGAACACAACTGTTAATCTAAATGTAAGTGTTTCTTTATTGTGTACTGTTTATGTTTTCCTTTTTTTCCGCCAAGAACCCTGTGAAATACACTTTATGATATATATTTTGCCCAGGTAAGTTATTAAGACTATGCAGATATTTTTTATTTGCATGCAGGCAGGTATAAGTGCAAGTACAAGTACAAGTGAGAACACTGCTGTTGAACTGAGTGTATGTTTTCCTTGACTGTTTGTTTACCTTTTCCTTTTTATCATTTTTTTCTGCCAAAGACTGTGAAATACACTCTATTATATATATTTTGCACAGATAAGATATTAACACCAGATATTTTATGCAGGTGAGTTGCACAGAGCCAGGAATAAGTGCAAGTGCAAGTACAAGTGAGAACACTGCTGTTGAACTGAATGTGAGTTTTCCTTTACTTTTCTTCCAATGACTGTGTGAAATACACTCTGTTATATATATTTTGCCCAGATAAGTTATTAACACCAGATATTTTGTGTAGGTGAGTTGCACAGAGCCAGGAACAAGTGCAAGTACAAGTACAAGTGAGAACACCACTGTTGAAGTAAATGTATGTTTTTACCACAGTTGCTGGTAATCTCGCAATCTGATTGGCTAATTTGTCATTGTTGATAGGAGTCTAGACAACGCTGCTCGTGTCATGCTCGCATCAATTTGTCATGCAGTGTAATACCCAATCAGGAACACTCATCTTGGGAAATAAATCAATCATATTGCTGGAAAGTTATTGACAACGTTTGCTCTTTCTTTGTGTCATGATTCAGGTCACGCTCTGAAATAAACACTTTCTTCAGCGTTGGATATTATATTATTTTTCTTTACTGGTTGTTTACTTTTTCCTTTTTATCAACATTTTTTCTGCTAATGACTGTGAAATATATTTTGCCAAGATGAGTTATTAAGACCAGATATTTTTTATAGGTCAGTTGCACAGAGCCAGGTACAAGTAGGATTGAGAACACCAATGTTGATGTAAATGTAAGTTGTTCTTCATTTTTTGTGATCTCTCTGATCTACATGTACTATGGAGATAGAGGATGTTACATGGCCGTGTGGAGATACAACATTTCTCTTTGAGTGTTGAAAAAGCGGCCATGCAATATTCTATTTATTATACAAACACCAATGAAAATTTAATACTAAATTATTTCACGAAAGGTACAACTTTTATATGTAACCATAGCAACAGTGATCGTTTTACATGTGAAGATATCATGTTTTTGTGCGAAAGCTGGCTTGGTGTTTCATTGGTGTTTATATAATAAAAACTTGTATTTAGTTAAAGTACCTACTTGAGGAATTGAATTTCACAACTCATGGCAGCCTGTATTCAGGTCGTGTGTGACAAAATGACTAATGTTAATTTTTAAAGGTACAACATACATCTGTGCAAACCGTAATGGACTCGATGCAAAGCAAACTACTTCGAGAAACGGGAGTTCTGCAAGGGAAGCTTGCAACCACACGCCAGGCCCTCCAGCGACGGACTGCCAAAAATAACTATCTCAAGAACAAAGGTAATGGCAGAAAAGACTAGTGTAATTCATGCCTATCACTAACACAATTCCCCCACAGAAGTCATGCAGAGCACCTGTCCTACTGTCGTCATAAAGTAAATATTCAGAATAAAAAGGTAATGAGAAGCGTTTTTTTTGTGTGGCATATTTCAGGGGTCTATATATGTTTTGAAGTATTTTTTCAGGGTTAAACATTTTCATGCCTTGGTATTGTTAGGACCTTTTTTCAGATCTTGTGACATGCCTTCCTATCTTTTTCACCTTCAAGTGCTTCGGTTCATTGCACACCATTCAGCAATTATTCCATATTTTGGCTTCGTTTTTTTTTGAAAACAAAAAGCAAATTGGGGAAAAAAACAGCAAGGTATTGTTAAGTAAGTAAATTGAAGGCACATGAAAAATATTGGACACTTAAGACAAAAAAAATTATCATTTACTTATTATTATTTAGTTCTTTCCACTTTTAGTAAAACGACTAACAAAGAAACTGAATCAAAATGAAGAAAGTGACAGGAAAATGAGTGTGGAAGAGCAGGAAGATGAAGAGGAGGAAGCAGGGATCTAAAAGAGGAAGAACTAGATGAGTACAATGATGGGGAAGCTGATGCAGAAACAATTGAAGAAGAACCAGATTTTTCTACTGGATCCAACTATGAACCAGCCAGTGAGAGTGAGGAGGATGGCGACCCTGGGTATTCAGATGTTGATGAAAGTTTTCAATCAACACGGTAAGAAGACATAATTATTTTGCTAAGTGAAAGAATAGAGTGCTCCTTGAAATTTGGCAGTAAAATGTGCTAATTTAAATATGAATACAAGCATTATATCACTGAATTTTGTTGGTCATTCTTTTTATTAGTGACATTTTTATAAGGGAAAGAATTTTGTCATCTGGGCTTTGTTATTGTACATAGCTGACCAGCATTCTTTGATATTGAGAATAACAAGCTTGTATACACGGTTCACCTATTGATGTAGTAGGTGAAGCCTTTATCTTGGTTTGCTTTCAGAGTCAAATCACCAAGAGATAGCAACCTTAGGACGGAGCCGAAATTCACTGTCTTTCTATCACAACTCATGTTGTTGTTCCAGTCATGCCACATTTGCAAGGGGAAGAATCCACCAGAAGTTGAAGCTCAACAGATTGGTACCAAAGCTGTCATTACCACTGTCTGCACAAATCCAGGATGCTTTGCAGAATCTACATGGCACAGGCAGCCAAATATGCCAGGCACCAAACTTCCTGCGGGGAATTTTCTTCTTTGCATGTCCATCCTGTTTGCTGGTGGTTCAATAACAAAAATAAGAGAGATCTTCAACCATATGCAGCAAAGAGTGAGTTTAAAATTTTCATTTACCCAATGTTGTGACATGCAGAAACTAGGAAAGAACCAAAATTCTTGGTTTGCAACCACATTACAAAGCCGCCATGCTAGATGACACAACAATAAATGTTTACTTTTTCTTCTTTTTACAGAAGATAAATGAAAGAAGAGTTTAGTTCCCAGTGGAAAGATAGATTTTTATTGTCATTCAGCATGACCGCCGTGACGTCAGCTGCAAACCAGAAATACAATTAGTTTGTCTGAATTTGTAAAGGTGCAACCTATATCTGGTCTTTCATTTTTTCATACTTTCTAGAGTCATTTGTTCCCTACTGTGCACCTCTTCTGGAAAGATTATCAAACCAAGCTACTGACAAAGCTGAAGGATCTTGGTACTGGCCTTGTACTTGCAGGCGATGGGCGTCACCACAGTATGGGGCACTGTGCCAAGTTTGGTGCATACACCATATTATGTTGTACAGCCATCCCATCCATAATCCATTTTGCACTTGTACAGGTACATGTATGCACAACATGGATTGCTATAATAATCTTTTTGAGGAAAGCAAAAAAAATTAGCTACATGAAGGTTTACATTAGCAGATCCACAGCAAATTTTAAAGTATTATGAACACATGCAATTATTGTGAAGTGGTTAAGGTCACAAAACCTGTTTTGATATTTTCGTTTTTCAGAGGAATCAAGCTGGCAACAGCCCTGCAATGGAGTTTATGGGTTTTCAGCTGTGTATGAATTTCCTTGCTGGATGTGGCATTGTAATAACCACCTTTATCTCGGACCATCACACCCAGATTGCCGCCTACTTCAAGACAGTCCTCAAACACATCACACAATACTTTGACCTATGGCATTTAAAGAAAAGTGAGAGTAATAATGTACAATGTAGACTCAGTCATCTATCCTGATTCCAATGAATCTCCATTGTGTTTCGAGCAGCAATATGCCTTACTTAGAAATTGTGAGAAAACTTACAGCAACCCTCCGGGTCAAGGGTTGATGTCATAGGAATTTGTATTCTATATTCTAATAACTTCTCCCTTGCTTTTATAAGGGTTGTTTTCATATACAGTTGTAACATAGCATACAGTATGACTTAATCATTTAAGATGTCATGTCCAGTTCACACTATTATTATAGTACTGGCTAACAGCAGCAAGAGGCAAAATAGGCTTTGGCATACAACTCTTTTTAGTAAATCAATAGTTTTTGTGTTATTAATTTTTAAGCAGAGATCAAGAAACTAATCTCAAAACTTGCAAAAGAGAAAGACAATGAACAGCTTAAGAACTGGATAAAGCCATGCACAAATCATCTTCACTGGAGTGCTACAACAACACCAAGTGGAAATGGAAAAATCGTCTTGTCACAATATGTACCACATTTCAAAGTAGGTGACATTGTGAGAATAAAGCCCTTTCGAAAAGGCAGAAAGGAGTTGTCACTGCAAGGCTGGACGAGCGGTCATACCTCGTTGACACACCAGATGGAGGCTCTTACCTGAAGAAGACACAAGAACCACCTCCAATCCCAGAACCAAACAGAGGACCGCTGATCGTCAAACCAATGACTCCAGCACCAAACCCTGAAGGTCCAAAAAAGGAGTCTGCTGCGAAGTCACCACCAAGCCAACAACCACAACTGCAGTCACCTACAGCCAGTACTGTACCAGAAAGACCCAAGAGGCTGAAGAAACCTCCAGCTTACTTACAGGACTATGTGCGAACATAGACAATATATGTCATGTATATATATATTATATATTATTGCTTGCTTGTTTTGTTAAGAACTGAGATGGTACGGCCACTATTGGCACACCATGGTCAATCCTGATAAGTGACATTAATATGATTCATTAGAGTATCCTATCGTTGTGGAACTTTATAATTATACAGCCAGGTGATTTATGAGTGTTAAATCATTGTAGTGTTTGATCAGTTTAGAATTAAGAATCCCCTCTATCAAGGAGAGATCCGAGCTCACTAAAGGGAAAGGATGTCACAATATGTCACACAACTCTATACGAATTAAC
>NC_090869.1:29471758-29481758 GCF_036669935.1 Montipora foliosa | reverse complement strand
GCCCAAAGCATCTCACGGAATCGCCTTCCGGCCTCTTGTTTACAAAATTTCATGCAGTTTCTTGCCAAAGAGCCTGGAAGAAAAGAAATCCGTCTCTCTAAACTGGGACTTGAACCTGCAAGCTCTCGATTACCAGACACTGTTTACCACCGAGCCAGTCAAAGAACTGAAATTCAATGCGGTTTATTTGCATTCTTGAATCACAGGAATCATTTTATCTGTACTTCTCTAATTCTTGTATACAAGGTCTGTAAGCAGGTATGTGGGTTGTGATTGAACTGATGTACACAATTCTCGTATTAATTAAGTGACCACTCACGAGACTGAATAAATTTATTTCTTAGGCTTAGACTTGATGTGCTCAGACATTCAGCATTAATGACGGTGCCTACTATTGTTATTTCGAATACGTTCTGCACATCTCAAGGTAAGGTACGGTAAAGTCTGCTACGACCCTAGAAGGCCCATCAGGCTGTCGCTTATCTCCAGTTACTGGGACATGAAGCGACTAGGAGTACTTCTACTCCCCCCTGGATGGGATCAGTGTTCAACACTAACGCTTGCCCGATTGCCCGGGGCACACGAAATATATCCATAGGCAAGTAAAACAACTCTAAGAATTGCCCAATCATAACTTTTTTTTTGACTAATATTTTGCGGAACGATTTGATTTGCAACAAAGTAAGTGACTAGTAAAATGACGTAGTCATCGCAAACATGATTTTAAAAAAATGAGCAACGTTACATCTCTGTGCTCTCATTTATTTTTCTGTTAAAAATATAATGGTACAACCTCAAAACAGTTTGGAAGGAGGAACATGTTTGTAGCCGCCATCTTTCTTCGTGCGACAAGAATGTTTGTTACAATCGAACCCTGTTTTCTCACGGCCAAATACGTTTAGATACTTTGATATCAAACAAGCGCACAAGAAAATTCTACCTTTTGTGACCCAATTTCAACCGGCTTTCAAAGGATTAAAAAACATACCAATCGGGATAAATGGCATTTAATTCAAAACCAGCCTAATCTCAGAGGTAAGCAAGGAATCTCCCCTGATCTCCCATAGAAAAGGAAGATCGCTTAATTAAAGATATGATTGTCAAAGTAAAACTGTGAAGGCTACTGGAACACCATAGACACTGCAGGAGTCGGGTTGGTCTGTCAAGCCCATTTTACACACATTGTACAGAAAATTGGCATTTTTACAAGCCTCCTTTGAGCAGCGAGCAAACTTTTTTTGAAGCAAAATAGTGACAGGAAAACGGCAATAAGAATAGCCTTTAGCTGATAACGACAAGAACTGCAATTTAATCTCCATTGTGATGGCAAGTCACAAGCAGCATCTTGGTCTAATTTTTAAGTGTTCTAGGTTTTGTTTCACGGATTCTTTTAAATGTATCTTCACGTATTTAACTTCTTTCAAAAAAGCATTTTGCCATATAGATCCAATAAATCATGTTTACCACTATTTCTGCTCTATTTATAAATTATTTTCCCTCTATGAAGCAGCCAACCTCTAGTGTCTCAAGGGTGGCCGCGTAATACAAGTTGCACTATAATAATTGCATTGCTGTGATTTCAGCACTTGTTATCATTACATTTGGTTCTGATCAAGGCGCCGGAAACTTGCCGCTGTTGCCCTTTTTGTTCTCATTCTAACCGAATTATCCAACTGTAATCAACCATGTACAAATGTCATTATTCTTATGCACATCAACGCAATGTTTGGTTTTAACTCCTAATAAGCGGCACTAGCAGCATTAATTCTTTGCAGGGTGCTGCATGACCAGAAATAGCACCGTCACTTTCTCAACAATGAAAAGGCTGTTAATTACATGTTCTTTACCTCTTTTCACACAAGGGGCCAATCAGAAAACTTCTACCCAAAGGCTTAAGAGCCGATGCCTGTAAATATCAAACATCGTCCGACAGTTCGAAAAAATCGACCTCCATTTTATTTCATTAAAAGATTCCCTATATAAAAGTATTTTCAAAAATGGAGTTAAAATTTTTCAGCGAACTTTATTTTTCGAGAAATTGAGCATTGTCTGATTTTGCCCAGATGGGGCTCGGAGCCACCCTCAAAATCGGCCAATTTTGTGAATGTTCAGCAGCCTCGCAAAGCAAGAACACGAAAAAAGGGAAACTATCTTTTATATCTCGTAAAAATACACCATCTGACCTTCTAAAAACCGATAGTTGATATTTTTCTTTCGCTTTTCCAAACAATTTAGGGGCCCCCACATGAACCGCCTCTGAAACATGGTCGTTTCGCTTAAATTTTACTCTAAATCCCAGAGTAAAAATCTCAGCTGGTGCACATCGTTTTTTCGATAAAAATACTTTCTAGGGATTCTTAACCTTTCATTACAAACATACAAAATTTCTACCGGCGGCCCGTGAATATTCTCTTGTTGGGAGAATCAAACGTCCAAGCGATTTTCAGTCTTTCTGCATACCGCGCTGTTCAAATTCTACTGTGTGTCGTGAAGGAAATTTTTTAATACTACTTTCCCTGATTTGTTTGAAAATTTCTGAAACCATTTTTTTTTTGTTAGAAAGCCATAGCCAAGAGAAGTAATGTTCTCTCTCGTACCTTGGATCATCCTGATAAATTCTCCAATTGAAGCTTTTTCGGGGAACTAACATTAGCGTGTGACAGTGCTTGCATGACATTTTAATTTGCATTTGGTGCGATTTCCATTGTCAATACTTTCTACTTTTGCTATTAACTTGCTAGGTTTCTTCGAGTTGAGGATTTACAAGAATGTAATATTTGAGGTCTTGTATATTTGTATTTGGTGATTTTAAAGGTTTCATTGATTTCCCAGCAGTGTTAAATTAGATATTCTAAACTTGTTGGTGGTCCTTGTGGCGCGAGTACAGATTACCCCACAAACAATGAATGTGTTTCTATCCGAGACTGCGATAGAGACGTAAAAGGACACTTAAAGTTTTGCAAAATCAGCGACGACTTTGAGGTACTAAACGAGTCAACACTTCTCCTTGCTCGAGCAGGTAAACAACACCTACCATGTTATGTTATGTGTGATATTGTATTTATAGCTTATGGATTTTCGCAGTGATCAAGTTACGATCGCAGGCACAGAGTACGTGGGTGGAGTGGGGGTGCTGCACAGGGAAGCGAGAGAGGAGAGGCAAAGGGCTTGGCCCTAAGGGCTGGTTACACGAACGACGCAAGCATAAGCATAAGTGTAAGGATAAACACAAGGTTGTTTACACGTGCGATAAGCATAAGCACAAGGTGATTGCGATTGTGCTTGTGCTTGTTCTTGTCCTGGTTTACACAGGTGACGCAACGACATAAGCATAAGCGCAAGCACAAGAAAAAGGAAAAATATCCTTTTCTTGTGCTTGCGTTTATGCTTGCGCCGCCTCGGTTTACCCGTTGCTTTCTTGTGCTTATGCTTGTGCGTGTGTCGTACGAGTAAACCAGCGTTAATAGCCAAAACATGGATGGCACACCGACATAGACATTGCATACCACGAATGATGCATTAATAAATAAATAAAGATGATGATACTTGATATATTATAAAACTAAAAATCGTTTTCAGCGTATATTCAACCATGTGAACTGAGAGTGATATTTGCAGGAATTTTTGCACCTGAGGAGAACGACTTAGCAGCCATTGTATGCCCGCGTCATCGTGACCTGTTTGGGACTCGCTGGCGGCACGCCAAAGGGAGTCATGGTCGAGTCTTATGCAGTATTCCTACAGTTCTTGCTGTCCACAAGTCTCCCTCCACCACTGGCGCATGCGGCCTTACCTTCGCTCTGTCAAAGTTTGTGCTGGAGACGCAAAAGTTGTTACTTCCTGTAGGATCAGGTATGTACATGCGCGGCTAAAGCCGTCATTCACATAAAACCTGAATAATTCCCCACCCCCCTTTTGCCCCCAGACCAGATAACCTGACAGTTTTCAGCAATATAACGGTGGCGGACCACTGTACAAAAAGTCGTTCTACGTGAAAGTCTCTTTCTATGATGATGTCGAACAATTCCCTTTTAATTCCAGCTGTCTGTAAGAGGTGTAAGGCAAATTTGGCTTCGCTCAGCAAAAGAGAACCGACTCTTGACAGTGATGGAAATTACTCTGATGATGGAAACGAAGGTGACAACGATGGCGACGATGAAAGTGATGACGATTTAGAAGTTACCGTTGCTGCTAAGCATCAAGTCTTTCAGAAAGAGGTAAGGAAAATTTTCACCATTGCCCGCAGTAAGTTTACGGCAATGCCTTTTAGTGGGAGAATAGAGGATATAAATCGGTGGTTATACGGCCTGACTCGGACACGAAAGTAAACACTGAAATTCCATTTGATCCACGGTTATAACTAAATCTTTTCTTTATTCGTAGGCCGAGCAAGAGTGCAGCTTTGTGGTGGCTGAGGATAACCTGACAAGTTCGCTCTGTGGTCTCAGAATAGCTGATAATACCATTGATTCTGACCACATTACTGCCGACACAGCTTCTTCGCCTGAAGAGGCGGTTTGTGATGAGCGTGTGGTGCGTCGTCGTAAGTTGAATGCCTTCCTCAAAGAATGTCGCGTAATGCCGCTGAGTCGAAAGCCCATGCTTCCATTGGAAGAGGCTAGTGAGAGGTCAAAAGAGCGTTATATCGAACGCACATCGAACATAATAACGGCAGTCTTAAATACTGTGTCCGAGGAGAACGCTGCATGCTTGTGGAATGCTCTACAAAGTTCGCGCTCGATACTTGCCGCGTTAGGAATCAACACAACCACACAGCCTTCGCAAGAAGCCTACTTAGAAGCGTTGGGGGAAGCTTATAAAAACATGTCCGGATGGGATACTAAGCGACAAGTGTTATCAGTGATGTCGGGGGTCGCCTCATACGCCGCGATGAAGAAATTCATCCCTGAACTGAGTAGGTACAGATACCATATGGCTAGTATGCATTCATTACAGTTAGGTCGAGGTATTGCAGTTCCCAAGAATTCAAGTCCCCGCATGCGCGTGGATAGAAACCAGTTAGATCACTTTTCCGTGATGCTGTCACTCGAATGTCCAGTAAGGATGTTGCTGATTTTGTTTCTCGTTTGATAGACGAGCACCGTTTGTCTCCGGATTATCGTTCTTGTATGACTAACTATGTCCTCCGTGTCCAGCGCAAGTTTTCCAGTAGAGATTTAAAGAAGCCTGTTAAGCGTGCTCCTGCAAGAATTTCAGACTCTGAAGGCCCGCCCACCCGCAAACCAACGCGTTCAGATAGAGTTCCGAGTTAATTAGGATTGTAATTAGTAATTGTTTGTTATCTTAATTAGTTTACTGAGCGTGTTTAGGATTTGTTTATTAAGTGCCACTTCGATGTATATAGGTTTTTATTTGTGAATTAATTCCTTTTACGAGAAAAAAAAAAGTTAGATCACTTTATTTACTTCATAACTAGTGGTCATCTTATTCAAGACTTGCCTTTCGGGGAGAAGCGCCTCAAGCTGACGAACGGGAAAGAGATCAAAGTTCCTAATATCATTCGTACAATGATACCACAGCGAGTAGTTGAACAATACACAGCCTTTTGTCAAGAAAGAGGATTTTTACCGTTCAGCAAACGAACGATGTTGAGGATACTGTCTGAGTGCAGTGCATCCGTGCGAAAGTCCCTCCAAGGGCTAGACAATTACGCTGCAGAAGGTGCACGCGCTTTTGACGATCTAGTGGGCATTGTGGAGAACATCAGCCCTAATGTTGAGCCTAGTGAAAGGAGACAAGTTCTCGATACTCTGAAGGCAGGAAAACTCTATCTTAAAGGAGAATACAAAGTAGGCGATCAAAAATAGACATGCTGAACCTGTCATATAGCTGGCAACATTATTGTTTGCTGTTATTGTTACAGGTACACACCAGCCGCAATAGTGAAGTGGCGGATCATTGCAGTGTATACGCTTTGAGTGATCCTTCTGATAAAGACTTCAGTCAAGAGTGCGATCACCAGCATGATGAGAGATGTAGCCAGTGTGAGGCCCTGGATAACGTACTCGTCCGTATAGAGAATCTGGTCCAAAGCGAAGAGGATAAAGACGAGGCGTCCTATCTTTGCAAGACATCTGTCAATGCTATACGTTCTTGGAAATCACACCAACTAAGATCTGTACACCAAGACCAGGCTCGTTTAGATGCAATACACGCATTAGACGAACATTCAGCTTTGATTGTTAGCGATTGGGCAATGAAGTTTATTCCCCAGCGATACAGAGAGTCCCAGCAGGACTGGTTTGGAAAGCGGGGTATGTCCTGGCATATTGCTGTTGTTTTCCGCCAGATAGAGGGCACCCTTCACTCACAGTCCTTTGTTCATCTGATGCAGTCTTCCTCACAGGACAGTTCAACAGTAGTTCACATCTGGCAGCACATCCTAATGACAATCAAGGACGAAGACACCAGCATTTCGCACGTATACTTGCGCCAAGACAACGCTGGGTGTTACCACTCGAATCTCACAATTCTGGCTGCGGACATCATCAAAAATTCAACAGCCGTCCAGATCAAGCAAATCGATTTCAGTGATCCCCAAGGGGGGAAAGGCGCGGCGGATCGTCTAGCAGCGCGGTGCAAGAGTCACATTCGTGTATACATTAATGAAGGCAACGACGTGACTACAGTGGATGAGATGAAGGAGGCGCTTTTGTCACAGGGAGGGCTTGAGGGTGTCCGAGTCGTAGTTGTTACTCCCAGTGTAGTATATAGTGAGCAAGAACAATCCAAAATCACCTCTGTCAACAAGCTCAATAACTTTCAATATGTAAACGGGAGTATATATGCCTGGAGAGCTTATGGAGTTGGAAAAGGAAAGACGATCAAGATCCAAAGTTCTCGAAGAGGTATGTTATTCTGATGAAATAGAACATTTTTTCTGCCTTTTCCTTTTTTTAATAAAAGAAACCACGTGAACATAATTTTGTTTGCATGTTGTATGTAGAGGAGAACTACCACTGGTTTGATGAACCGTTCTCGGAGGGTACAGGCTTCAGACGTGTTGGTAGTCAACCGGCCAAGCAACCTGAACGTACAGTCGACCGAGACAATGCCTTAGGAGAGCAACCATTGGAATACGCCAGCCAGCTATTCTCCTGTCCTGTAGACGGCTGCGTCAGAGCTTTCCAGCGTGTATCAGGATTAGAGCGCCACCTTTCCCTGGAGGCTTGTTCCCATGCGACCGAGCATAAAACCCTTCTGGACATGAGCAAAGAAGAGTACGCGAGACGCCTTGAGGAAGGGAGTGGGGCTATTCCGACCCTGCCATGTGATGATGCGCTATTGTCATTTATTGATATCCTACCCAAAGTAAAGGGATGGGCACTGAAGGAATGCAGGAGAGGTTGAAGGTTTAGCGAGAAACAGAAAGCTTACTTGACCTCCAAATTTAAAATTGGAATGACCTCAGGTAGTCAGAAAATGCGAAAACGAATGGTTTGTACACCGCTTTCAGAGTAAATTAGATAACAGTGCTGATATATCACTTTGTGGTCTTTCCCCAGCACAGTCAAAAATGAATTTATTTCTATATACACTTTGCGCGCGAAACAAACAAAGGGCGCCAATTTTAACCAATCAGATGAAGCCATGTCACGCGTGACTGCTTCTGCCATGTTTTTTTTCTGGGACATGACTAGTGATCTTCGCGGGTATTCTAAAAATAGACTCATTTGTTATTGTGCTGGGGAGCCCACCCATGCCATAACAACACTCTTGTCTAATTTACTCTTGCTGCTATACATTCTCATAGCATAGATATATTCTAAAAATAGGTATAGGTAACCTTTTTGTTTCACTCAAGTATTTGCCCTAGTCTCTGTCTGATCCCAACAAAGCAACTGATTGGTGTGAACGTGATGCTTATTCTACCTTTTGGTACCTCGAGGAAGGGCTCTTATTCGGGAGAGAATAAAAGCGCTATAATAAGTGAAAAGGGAAAGTGAAAAGAGGTCTTATTGAAGGGAGGCGCTAACACGAATCAGTGCTCCTGATTCTTACATAACTATATTTTTGCCTGTCGTACAGGTAACAAGCAAGATTCAGAAAAGGTCGCTAAAGACATGCGTAGAGCACGCGATGAAAGTGGGGCGCGTCTGTTTCGGATAGAGGAGTTCCTCATGCCACAACAGATAGCAGCATTCTTCTCACAGCTTGCGGTGCAATCCAGACAGAAGGTGGTTGATGGGGAGATCTCGGAGGAGGACGTTACTGCTAACGAAGAAGAGAGCAATTTCGACGAAGTGAGAAAAAGTGTTAACCAAAACATCAATCTCCAGCACCCGATCGTTTTTGACCAATACGACGTATGCCAGCTTGTTCATAATGAAGAGCTAAAGAAACTAACAATCAACATGATGGAGAAGATCTGCCTGGAGCTCGGATTAGCCACGCCTAATCCCCCCGTGCGCCGCAGGTCCCCTTATGAACAAGCACTCAAGGAAGCTGTTGCCCTGTGCTCCTGCAGTGTCAAGGTCTAGTCTAGTCCATTGACTTATTAGGTAGTTTTTCATTTGAAACTTAGTTCACTTCTGTTCGAATTTGTAACAGATTTTATGGTCATTCGCATAGAAGCTACTACGAGCTATACTTCTTTGCTTTTATATTCATCGATTTGAGGTGTGAAGGTTTTCAGTATAAATCAAAAGGCTTTAGTTGAAATGTGGAAGTACAATTGGTGTATAGTTTACTCAAGTCATAGATTGCATTTCCATGTGCGCTGTACGCAGATTAGCAAGCTCAAGGGCAAAATATAAGATGTGAAAAAACCAACAAAAACCCCAACTTGAAGAAACCTAGCAAGTAAAAAACAGAACCCATTAAAATACATTCTTAATTTTGTCAATTCGCATAAACGCAGAAGTGTGGTGCTTATTTATTTCCATTTACTAAATATAACTCGGCTGGGAAAATAGGCAAATGCCATCAGGGCATTTCTGTACATATCTGCACATGCGATGTCATGGTCAGCAAACACATATATACAAAACATCAAGAGCCCACGACCCCTAAAATATCACACTCTTTTTAATCCTCAACATGACGAAACCTAGTAGTGGTAAGCAATACTGAATATTGTATGATTTTGGCGAATTTATCCTTTCAAACAAAGTTTAAAAGTGGAAATATCACAGCGAATGAAACTGTCACGCAAGTATTGTCACACGCTAATACTTTTTCCCCCGAGAATTCGAGGTACCAGAGAGAATATTTCTTCGCTTGGCTATTTTTTTCTAATAATAAATGGTTTCAGAAATTTTCAAACAAATCAGGGCAAGTAGTATTAAAATTTTTCCTTCACGACACGCACCAGAATTGGAACAGCGCTATATACCGAAAGACTGAAAATCGCTTGGACGTTTGATTCGCCCAGCAAAAGAATATTCACGGGCCGCCGGTAGAAATTTTATATGTTTGTAATTAAAGGTTAAGAATCCCTAGAAAGTATTTTTATCGAAAAAACGAAGCGCACCAGCTGAGATTTTTACCCTGGGATTTAGAGTAAAATTTAAGCGAAACGACCATGTTTTAGAGGAGGTTCATGTGGGGGCCCCTAAATTGTTTGGAAAAGCGAAAGAAAAATATCAACTATTGGTTTTTAGAAGGTCAGATGGTGTACTTTTACGAGATATAAAAGATAGTTTCCCTTTTTTCATGTTCTTGCTTTGCGAGGCTGCTGAACATTCACAAAATTGGCCGATTTTGAGGGTGCCTCCGAGCCCCATCTGGGCAAAATCAGACAATGCTCGATTTCTCGAAAACTAAAATTCGCTGAAAAATTTTTAACTCCATTTTCGAAAATACTTTTATATTGGGAATCTTTTGATGAAATAAAATGGAGGTCGATTTTTTCGAACTGTCGGACGATGTTTGATATTTATGGGCATCAGCTCTTAAATCTCAGTTCATTGCTGGGACATTTCAACTTTAGTCTCGAACAAATGGAGACTCTAGGTAAGTAAGTCCCTTTACAGCTCTT
>NC_090869.1:29464258-29466758 GCF_036669935.1 Montipora foliosa | reverse complement strand
TGCTTTGTGAGACATTTGCAAATGGGGAAAAATATGTTGCAGCATTGTTCAACTCTCCTGAGAAAGAGGAGGCCCACTTCATGTCTGAAGGAATTAATTTCATGGCAAATCTTACTTGATACCCCTTCTCAGTGGTCAACCATTTGTTTTCCACTTCTTCCATTTCTTTTGTAAGTTGTTGTGTGTAGGCTTTCATCAAAGGGTGGTCCTCCTCACAGTTGGCTCCCAGCAGGAGGTGATTTTCATTGCAACTCTGGATGCGACTTAACAGGTTTAGGATACTGACTAAGTAGGCTGCAAAGATGATTATAAGAACATAACAGATCACGATCAGTACAGCAGAAGTGGTCACTACCACAGCTATGTTATGCCCCCAAGTGATATAAAGAAGTACTAAATATAAGAATATTAACATTGTTCATATGGGCCCTTACTTACACAATGAAATGCATGTGAAAGATTGTTCACAGTATCCTGAGGTACAACTAAGCTCTAACAGATATACTGATAATTCAAAAGTTTCGTGCAGCGATTTTACATAAACTGGCCATTCATGTTATTCTAAACTAACTAAACAAGCTTACCAGTGGCGCAATCATCTTTACCAAATGGTGCACCATCTGCCCCTATAGCAACCCAGAATAGTCCCTCTACACCATGAAACCAATGAAGCATGGGGATTTGTTTATGAAGATCCATATACAGATCAGCAAGTTTCAGGAGATATGATTTAAGTGGTCTGTAAACGCCAGGAACACATTCTGTAGATAGCTCTGTGGCTAGTGTTTGTAAATCTCTCACTTCTCCAACATCAATAGTTTTCAAAAAGGACATCAGAGTTTTATAGGGTAAAATTTTGGGCACTTCAACCCCTGGAAGAATTTCTGCTTTCTGATTTTTTCTCTTTTTCCCCCCTGACTCATTCAAGACATCAGAACTATTTCTTATACTGGTCTATTTTCTCTTTCCAAGCAGCCCACTTTCATAAAGTACTCGCATGCTTCTAATTTTGTTTGCTTTGCTCTTTTCATATTCTTTGATCTTGCTGTTCACAATGCTTGGAACAAGTGAATCCATGCATTTCTTAGAATTGGATATATACTCTCTCATCTCTCCAGTTTCTGCCGAGGTAATCAAAGTTGTCCAAAGGCCATCTTTTATTGATTTTGCTTGTTCTTTCTCAGAAGTGTAAACATGACTGCCACAGTGGATTGCTTTAACAGCCTCAACAGTTTTCTGTTTTCGTCGCCTGAACTGGCTTGCTGACAAACTTAGTGTTTCACTATCAGCTGAATTGATTTTACTGATCACAGATGGCCTCCTTGACATTTTTCCTGGCATACTTGGGTGTTCACACTGATCTGTACTGTTCTCTATTTCTGTGAGCTTTAAAAAAAACATTTCCAAACTAACTCACTAACATAACTGTCTAAACATAATATTACTACTACCTAAAAATACAGTCCTTGTGATCTCACTAATACCACTCAAGTATACACCTAATCTGGACGGTGCAAATTGCTGGAGTTGTGACCCTGTAAACCAGTATTAGGGTTAACTGGGTTAGACCTACACCTACAGCTGTACATGCATGTACACCTGCAAAGTACTCCATCTGCATAGTAATTCCACGAAGCACATTAAATGCATTATACAGAAATAAATTCTGAAATTGAATTGACAATAATATTGTGGAAAAGTGGCTTTATTTTAGTTTTTAGTTGAAAAGCTCAGATACTGCTAAGATATCCTTCCACTACAAATTTATTGATATAATATAGAAATTATGCAATTAAATACCTCTTACCTTTCTTTTCCTTCTCACTATTTTCTTTGTTTGAGCATTCAGCATTTTGGTGAGCTCTTCCAACTCCCCTTCCTTCTCAACAAGACCATTTCTAAGGGCCTCTGCATTTTGTATGGCTATCTTTTTGGCATGTTGGTAAGCACCAATATTAAATCGACGTTTTCTTGTCACTCCTTGCGGTATGCTGAAATACCATTGATTTATTTTTTTCATTCAATGCTATTTGGGATGTAAAATCAAACTTTCTAACAGAGGAAGGATCGAACTAAAATCCTATCATTTTTGTTTTTTCTCGTAAACCACATAAAGCCCAAAAAATCAAGTTAAAAACTCACCTTTCGATGCCCACTTCAACCAGTAAATTGTCTTGGTTCGCCACTCCAAGCATGCTTCTATGAAGGACGCTTCAAGAATAATCCTGGCAGTTTACACATCAAAATAAAGCTTGTCTTCTCTAGAAAACGAATTTGCCCGCCATTTCTCTCTTCGAGGTACCCAGTCTTCACACGGCGAGGTTTTTCTCGGGTAATCTGCAGGGGATTTCGAATAAATTCAGACCAGAGGCCTTTGCGCGCATTTTAGCCGCCATATTGGATTTTTTTCTTGGACACTCTGATGATCGATTTGAGGGGTGGTTTGGCCCCGGCGTGAAAGTACATATAGATTCTCAAGCTAGCAAAGACGAAGATCTTC
>NC_090869.1:29429258-29454258 GCF_036669935.1 Montipora foliosa | reverse complement strand
GGAAAAAAAATTTTTCGATAGCGATTTATCTTCCCCGTGTTTTGATGGACCAAAAACGTGAAATTTCACTTCCGGTGGGGTACAAAACCGCGAAACCGAAAACAGGAGACTGGGGATGATTGTGACGTCATTTCAGGACATCTAGTTTCGCGGAAAACAGATTTCTCAGTGTTTTCTTGTATGTGAGATAGTGTGTGGAGAGGAGTCTGACTTTTCCGCGACCTTTTTGAATGCAAACAGCACAACAAAGCTTGAATTTAAACTACTGCACACGACAACAATGAGTTTTGACAGCGATATCGAACATTCAGACGTGGAATCAATCGGATCTCTCGCACACATGTGCGAAACAGAGCTTGACGAAGATCATGAAGAAGTCTACTGTTCAGATCCAGAAGGACCCTATATGGATGAGCCTATTGCAGACGATGAATGGTTAGCGGAATACAACCAAGAAGTTGAACAGAATGAACGGAGAAACCAGGAGTTGCAAAATCGCTTTGACAGGAACATTGAAACCGCGAGTTGGTAAGTGTTCGCTATTTCTCACCTCTGAAACATCTTGATCTGCATGAATTACCAGCCTAACAAACTGCGATTACACTTTGCCGGTACAGTGTTTAATTATAATCTTGCGTTCCTTGGTTTTATTTTATAGGTGCTCATGTGGCCATTGTGCTCTAGATCGGCTGCAAAATCCCGAGGAATGCCTTTGCTGCAAGGAAATCGAAAAGTGCGTCGAATCACTTGAGAGTACGGCTGTTCTGAATGAAGTGGAAATCAGCCCCGAATGTATTACATTGCATCCAGGTTTCGGGGTCGTTTGTCTAAACAGATGGTCTCTTCGATCAGCTGCAAGTAAATACAAGAGGATAGACGGAAGAAAGATTTTAGGGCGGGGTGGGTCATGGGCACAAAAAAATTTCAAATCTCCCTACCCCCAGGAAAGCAAGATAATTCAAACGCCCTACCCCCCCGGGCCAAAGCGGTCAATCAAATCCCTGCCCTATGCCTCCCCCCCCCCACCCCGCTGGCTTGACATTAATAGGTGGAATTGGAATGTATCTTGCTGATTCCGGCAGCAGTCAAGTGGTAATGCTGAACTCACAGTAATAAATAAAACACAGAGTCATTACTCAAACATTTATTCCCAAGTTTTCTTTCTCACATACAGGTATCTTCGGGGAGTAGCCTACAGAGAATTTACTCAATTAGTACACGGTTTTCTTGGAGGAAAGCGGATTCCACTGCCAGCATGTACATACCATGCCATAAGAACAGAACTTTCTGAAGAAAGTGAAGAATTTGTTGGTTTTGAAGACAACGATTAAAGCTATTATTAGAGAAAGAGTGCCCATTGACATTGATTTTATTGTTATTGCAATTTTGGCTAATAGTGACTCCAAAAATCAGTGGGTTTCACAGTACCTACATTTTTCTTATCTATAGTGTAAAATTAAATAATGTTGATGATGATGTAATATGAAATAATGTTGTAACATGAACAGAAAAAATCTTAAGGTTTAAGCGGTCACAAGGCAACTTATAAAAAGGTCCCCTGTCATTGCCCACTGTTTTGTCGTGCCTCATTCCTGGGACAATCAGTTAAAAGGTTGTGACCTCTCATGGGTCTTTTGCAAACAGTACAATTTCTTGTTCTTCCTGCACTATGTGATTGTGCTACAGTAGCCTCCTGTGCAAGAACAACAGACACTGTAACAAAAAAAAATGACAAATAAATAACACATCAGTGCTGATTAAATGATATTTAATTGTTATTGTTATTATTAGTGTGATTGTTATTATTATAATTATTATTATTATGTATTATTATTTATTATTATTCCAAGGTCACTTTTCTAAGAAGAAAAACTACTTGTTAGGGACAAAAGGCTTGCGCTGTATGTTGTAACAGCACCCAGGGATTCCAGTACAAACCTTCAGGTCTTGGAAATTTCAGTTATATGATAGACACCCTGGATTTCACACGTTCAGTGCAATGGCCTCCCTTCAATTTTTCTTATGCATACTCATTATTGTAATAGCTTTATTTCCCTAGACAGGTACATAATCTTTGCATAAACCTTACATGGAGTAGTTGGTGGAACATGGACAGTTGCCATTTTCTGCCTGGCCTGTCGTCGTTCTACTGCCACCTGTCTGTCTTCTTTTTGCAGCATGCTGTTCATCGGTAGGGGTGATTGGTCCTGTAGCTCATTTGTAGCAGCACCAAGATGTTTTGCATTTTCAGCCTCCAAATAAGTCTGATAAAACTCCTCAACATAATCTGTTAAATTATAAAAAGATAGCTTGGTTGATCAGACACACTAAATACCATTATACATGTATATTGCAAAAAACAAAATTAATTTCTATTTTCCAAATCCAAAGACAGACAAGGTCAACTTGAGAAACAAAATCTATGCATGTCACAGAAGAAGTACTCAAAGAAGAGCAAGGGGTTGTTTGTGACACTGGGCAAGAGTGACAAAGAGCTACAAATATATTAACAGGGTTTGTACCCTTTTTCAGAAACAAATTTCCTTCGACTTTTCCAGGCCTTTTCAGGACTCAGATTGATTTTCTAAGGGCTCTAAAATTCACATTAACCCCTATGATCCCATGATATCCTATCCTATGGTCCTACGATCTCATGGTAATTCTCCTCACTGCCTTCCGTAAAGTTCACATTTTTTCAGCTGAGTTAAACAGAATTCCAGAACTTTCCAGGACCAGTGGCCTATTTCCAGGACTTTCCAGTCCTGGAAAATGCCATAATAAAATCCCAGGACTTTCCAGGTTTTCCAGGACCCTTAGAAACCCTGATTAACCCATGGTTAGATGAAAATAAAAGTTACAGTTTCTTACCAAAGTTTTGTGCAATTCTAATGTCTCTAATAGAAGCCTCTCCATTTTTGAACTTTGGATAGAGGACTCTAATCTGCTCTGAATCATCTGCCTTCTTCTTGATGTCGCGCATCAAATTAGAATTGAAATGTATTGCTGCAAGGACGTGCCTATTTTTAAGACATGAATAATCAAATGATATGTCAAGTTAGCAGTTGGACATTTTTAGATCTGTTAAGCTGTGTTGTTGATAGTGGTGTGTATTATTTTGTAATTTTTTCACGTTTATTGCAAACAGTGTAAGCTCCCTTGATAAACCTTCTGTGCTCTTAGAGCAAAGGTTCTGACAAATTGTAACAATCCGGTAAGCACATCACCTTCATAGCACCAAAATGCTGTGCAACTACATGTATACCTCCACACCACAAGCTGGTTTCAAGGATTTGATTATGTAAATATCATCATCATCATTTTATTAGAATAATTTCCATAAACCAAATCTAATAAAATAATTCTCCTGCGATAGTAATGCAGGGCAGTAAATGTTTCTCAATAATTCCAGTTAGGTCTGTAGTTATAATACTACACTGACCTGCAAAACATTCCAGCAAAACTGTACGCAATCATTTTTGGGCAGAAATGATTCAATACGGAGTGAAAACCCTCTAAACAGCTGGTTTGGGAAAGTGGCGATGCCTGCTTGATTCCACTTATTAGACTTGAGTTGGTTAAAGCAGCACAGACCTTTTCATACACTGGTGAGTCTGCAATAAATCAATGACAATGATTAATAAACCAAGCAAGAAATTTATGATTTTCGTCACTGTTCCTTGGGTTGTTCCAGCCAATATTAGGATGGTTGGTGCAAAGTCCCAATGCAAATAGCATAAAAATAAACACCTTTATAAGACTCAAATGAAAGTGTAAGCTACATTGTTTAACAAAAATTAGCCTCCGAACAAGTAACTGGTAATATTAATTTACATACAGTATTATGCATCACATTAATTTTCAAATCAAGAAACAAGGAATTTCATTTAGAGCTAACAACGAAACATCTTCCATTGAATGTATTAAGTATACTAACCTTTTAAAAGCCACCTCCGATGACGAATATCTCCATGAGCACATTTGTTGAAGAGGGGATCATCTAGTCCTGAGTGCTTGTTGGTGATGTGGCTAAGGAAGGATTTGAACTTTGCCAGAATTATTCTTCCACTTCCACAGGCAGTTGACGTTGCACTCCAGTGCAAATGGTTAATGCATGGTCTGATCCATTCTGTGACTGCTTCACATCCACTCTCCTTTGCAATTGTTGACAGCAACTTCTGCACCTCTGAAGCATCATAGAATCAACATCAGCATTTTGAACTTTTATAACATCAATGTGTTTAACAAAAAAAACAATGTGTTTCATACGTACTTTTCTTTAAGTGCCATAGGTCGAAGTAGTGTGTTATATCAATCAGCTTTTCCCTCATGTGCTTGGCAATTGAAGTATGCCTATCTGAAATGAATGTGGATATTTTTATTCCACATTCAGAGAGGTAGGCCAAACTTCGTTGGAATCCCAAATATTCCATGCCAGAACCATTCCCTGCTTCATTGCGCTGAAGAAAAATAAAAAATATCCAAATAGGAAATACTTAAACCAAGGCAAAAGATAATAACAGCATTGTTACAGCTGCATACAATGTACAGTATACCCATCCTAAGGCTAGAGAAACAAAGATTATTTTATACCTGAACTAATGAAAAGTGAATAATCTTTGACAATGTGCAGCAAAATATGGTGTAGGCACCATATTTGGCACTGTGCCCCATACTGTCATGTCTGCCATCACCCGCAATCACAACACCTTCTTTCACCGCGCACCGGTGGCTCAGTTGGTTGAGCACCGGGCTGTCACGCGGGAGGTCGTGAGTTCAACTCCGGCCGGACCAACACTCAGGGTCTTTAAATAACTGAGGAGAAAGTGCTGCCTTTGTAATTACATCTGCAAATGGTTAGACTCTCTAGTCTTCTCGGATAACGACGATAAGCCGGAGGTCCCGTCTCACAACCCCTCAATATTCATAATCCTGCGGGACGTAAAAGAACCTGCACACTTGTCGTAAAGAGTAGGGCATGTAGTTCCCGGTGTTGTGGTCTGGTCTTTCTGGTCTGGTTAAGGTAGGGTGGAGCACCTCGCATAGGACCTCGAGTCCTGTTCGTGCTCCTTCCCTCTGGGCAGGTTTGCCCAGTAGAAGAGACAAACCAGATGTCTCGTAAAACAAAACACAAAACACTTCCTTCAAACTCTGCACCAGCTTTTGTTGGTATTTCTTCCAGTGAAGATAAATCATTGGGAATAACTTCTCCTGCAAAATATCAATTGAAGTAGAAAGTAAAGCTATTAATACTCCAGACTTAGCAATTATTGAATGAGGCTGAGTAGGATATGAAGAATTCTGCTGAGTCCGAAGGCCGAGGTGGATAACACCCTCTGAGATCTGCAGAATTCTTCATATCATAGGAAAGCTGAATTCAATAATAATTGTTTTATTATTCATTCAAAATATTTCCCCATTCTTAAAGGAGTTTTGCCATTTTGCTCTTTGTTTTTCCACTCACTAAAAATAACACAGCCTCGTTGCCAGGTTTTCTCGGTCAACGGTTCAATAATATGCAGCAGGCTGCACGTTTGACATCATTGGTTCAATTTTTGGTCAACAGCAGCTGGTTATGGTGAATTATGCATGTGGGTTTAACCAATCAGAAATGGTGAAATATTTTGAATAAATAATAAGATGGACAATACAGTACTGGCCACAGGAATAGCGGCACCTACACGCGCGTAAAATGCGTGCAAGATGGCGGATTTACACAAACTATTACACGCACCTGAAATTACATGCAGGCTGCGTGTAATTTGTCATGAGTAAAATTGTTATGTCCATTACACGCAGATTGCGTGTATTTTCCTCTTAGCAATGTACATGAATTTGACAATGAAAGTTACGATCACAGAGTCGGTATTTCTGTTTGAGAAATTCAACCTTTGCTTGAGTGTTCTTGGAATAAGGTTCTATCTTCGGATTGCGCGCCGTAATCCGTCAACAAATCCTTAGCTCTCATTTCAAACCAAGCTAAGCGAAATTTCCTTAATCCGGTTTCCCCCATTTAATCAAGTAAACATCAAACGTTAGAACTGTAACGAGCGAACGATCGATGGAAATGCTTGACATCATGATATATCACCGAAAAACAAGCAAACTTAGAACTTGTGCTGTATGTATTTAGGCAGTCAATTTGTTGACTGTGCGGACCGAGCGATCGCACGGCAAGAAGGCGGAAGTTTGCATTACTAAGGGAAACTTTAAAATGTATTTTGATTTGCGAAGTCAAGCTGTTAGAATCAGCTATGAACGGGAAAACTTGAAGCATACACGCCAATATTCAAGAAACGAAATTTTAATACATTTACATATACATGTCGTATTTTTGACATTTGCTGTGTGTAAATGCATGCTATTTTGAATTCTGGTCCTGCGATTGTTTTTGCGTTTTTAATAACGCAATTGGTGAAAAATAATACCCTCCCAGTAATACAGTATAGACTGACCGAATTATATTTTAACAGCAAAGCAAAACTTTTAATAACGCTGAACTACCGTAAATAAGACGCACATGTATCTGCTCAAGGTGCTAGCTTTGTTTACATTCTTTTATTCGTTTGCACTCCTTTTTATTGTAAGAATGTTGTTTTTCCGGCCCAGGCTGAATATTCTTAATTTTCTGCCGATTTTAGGCTGAAAATATTCTTGTATTATTCTTAAATTATAGCTCACGACATTTCCGTTTTAGAATTTATTGGAGTACCAATTACAAATGTTTGGTATCTAGATCTGTATCGTGTTACACGTGCTCTATCGCATCGCTATAGTTTGTTCGTTTTGTTGGCTAGTTTCGCCGTTCAGAGAAAGGAATAATTTTATACTGTTAAGTTAAAAAACATAAAATTGTATTGTATTTACTGATGTTTCAACACACAAAATTATATCTATCCTTTTCAAAATCTCAGCCTCGGCTTTATTCTTAAAATATTCTTGAAATCCCTGGTTCCTGGGTGTTCTTAAACTCGCGAAAGTAACATGAAAATTTAAAACACGTCTTCCTCTGGTTAAACAGAAAAATCAAGCGTATTGCGTCGTTTTTCGATGGTGAAATTGTATGCTGTGTAGAATTAAGTGTTCAAAATTAATTACAGCTCAGCGAATGTTTCAAAGCGCCACTCGGTTTATTTATCGATTCTGGAAAGATATTTCCTTTTTGGTTGGCGGACTAACTTTCTTTGAACCAAAACATTAATTAATCCTTTAAACCGCGAATGTAATAAGCCGTTGGAGCAAAATTATTTCGGTCTTATTCTCAGATCAGATCAAATGGGCGGTTTAAAAAAGTAAACATTGGTATTATTCTAAAATAGATCGGCGACGCGCTCATTCACCGGCGGTGAGTGGTGAAAGGAAAATGAAATGGAACATCATCATGGTATATCATTACTTTTACTTGCAATTTATAACATATTCGCCTTAGCAGCTTTGATTTATCACCCGACTCGCAGCCTTTTCATTTTAGGAATGATTTCACCCAGTGAAACGGTCCTCGAAATGAGACAAACGCAAACATGCGGTGAGCATCCAAACACGCGGTGATATGCAGACGATGACCACAGAAAAACAAGTCAAGTCAATTTTTGACTATTCAAATAAAGTGGACACTTGTTGCGAAAATGTTGAAATGCAAAGCTGAATAAATTCTTCGGAAACCAGTAGTGCTTTTAGACATGCAACATTGTTCTTCGTGAAAAAGCCGCTACAAATTGATGTACAACAACCCTCTTTTACACGAAACGCTGCGTGTAAAATTTTACACGCACTGTGAAGAATTTGCGTGTAATTTTTTTACTCACAACTTCGTGTATTTTTTTTACTCGCGCGTAACGCGCGCACACTTTGCGTGTAAAATGCGCGCAATATGGCGGACTTACACGCATCATACGCGCGTGTAATGCTGCTATTCCTGCGGCCAGTACTGTAGAAACTTTTGTGAAGTTAACTGTTGGAAGCCTCCATTGTAAAACAGTCAAAACAACAATGGCAACTCAGCTAGATGGTGTCTCAGTAAAGATGATACTAGTTACTGAGTCTGACATCCCTGCCCCTTTCATATGGAAGTCCCCCCCCACCACCCCTAGGGGATATAATATATATTAAAAATCACTGCTTGCTCTTACTTTCTGGTACTGGAAGAATGTACGCAAAGATACACATCCTAATCCCATGTGCTGAAAAATGTTGAGAACTTTACTGGATGACCCACCAGCCATTAGAATTGCAAAGCAAAGAAGAAAATTGCCAGCAGCAATTTGTGTTCCAGGCATGTTCGGTTGACTCCTCCAAATGAAGTTTCTCCTTGTACACTTTGGGTTGCGACAGGTGCTGCTCACTATAGCCATTGTGCCCTCTTGGCGTGTTGTTACTTCTGGATCATCAGCCTTACAAATGTGACAAAACTGAAACAGCATCAATA
This sequence comes from Montipora foliosa, assembly GCF_036669935.1. NCBI lineage: Eukaryota > Metazoa > Cnidaria > Anthozoa > Scleractinia > Acroporidae > Montipora > Montipora foliosa. The sequence goes on along the minus strand of NC_090869.1, from coordinate 29,445,836 downwards.
GCTGAGTCAGGAATACCACATGTTTTGGCTGAGTGCGAAGGTTGTCATCTGTAACATGGACTCTAAAAGCAGGAAAAAGGGAAAAAAATGGCTTAAACAATGAACTCTCTATATATTATGAGCGTCTCCTACTCAACAGTCAGTTTCAATTATTATCTAGTTCTATCAAGTAATTAATTTATCTATTTTACTAGTTCTCTGCCTTAAATAGTGATTACCTTATGTATATTCCGTCTAGCTCTATCAAATAATTAATTTATCTATTTTACCTAGATCTCTGCCTTAAATAGTGATTACCTTATGTATGTCTGTTAATAACCACCTCTTACTATTAACTGCACTGTGGTAGTGGCCAACTCAAAAGCTCTGCTCCTTTGGTCACTACGCACTATTTCAAAGTAATACCTAGTGCACATGTAAGCTACCTTTCCTTTGTTTATTTTTACCTTTCTTTTTTTTTCGTTTTCATTCTTGTAAATTAACATTGTGAATAAGTGTGAATAAACTGAATTGAATTGAATTTCCATCAGATGTTTCTAAAATACACATCACATGACACATGTTAATGTGGTAATACATTGCTGTGCAATAACATTGTTTCTAACAAAAGTGCTATGCAGAAAAAAGGTTATGCACCTTTGATCTTTAGCTTCATCCATTTCTGTTGCTGACATATCTGACTCGGACTCTGACTCCTGTTCTGTGTTGTACTCCTCTTGAGGACTTGAATTCCTGACCATCGTAAGATAAACGGCTGAAGTCTTCTGGCATGAAATGAACAGAACAGATCACCGAATGCTTGGATGCTGTCCAGTTCTTACGTGTGACATTTACGAAGGCAATCCACTTTCGCCTTCTTTTCTTCGCTTCTGGTCTTTGATCTTCAAAAAATGGTATCTGATGGATAGAGATACCTCTTTTGTCGTCTTTCGTATTACTACACCCAAAAACAATGCACTTTTGTACCATTTCTGGGCGCGATTACTTAGCACACATATAAGAAAACACTGAGAAATCTGTTTTCCGCGAAACTAGATGTCCTGAAATGACGTCACAATCATCCCCAGTCTCCTGTTTTCGGTTTCGCGGTTTTGTACCCCACCGGAAGTGAATTTTCACGTTTTCGGACCATCAAAACACGGGGTAGATAAATCGCTATCGAAAAATTTTTTTTTTCATACTTATCAGTGCATTACGGAGATTTTATCGAGCAAATAAAAAAAAATCTGTCATATACACTTTAAGGTCCTCTGATGCCATAAAGCATCCTGGTCACATGAATTTGAGGGCAGTATGGATGATATCCATGTCGAAATGATAGTATGCCACAAACTCATTAAAGGAAAGTACAGTCTAGAAAACGTTTTGCTGAATCGAAAGTTCTTTACCAGTATTGTCATACTTGACCACTCATTTGGACTAAATGTGTTTAAATAGCCAACAATAACGCTTCAAAAATAGGCAAATTTAAATTGAAATCCGCCATCTTTGTTTTTGCGTATGCAAACAAGGCTATGACGTAGCAATAGTCAAGGACTTCTCTGGATAACGAAATGTACTTGATGTAAAGAAGAAAACCACAAGCAAGGAGAGCAATACTTTGTAGAGGAGCAAGGGTGGCACAGTTGGTTAGTGGTACAAGAGAACCCGACTTCGATCCCCGGATCTCACATCCTTGTCTCGACTTCTTTCCTTTCAGTGTAGCCTAAGTAGCTTTAAATACCCTTAAAACGGAGCACTGATGGAAAGAGGGGGGTAACATGAGCGCACCGTCGGCTTCCTGGGAGAGTAAAGGAACTTGCAACGTTAAATAAGGTGTACCTTTACCTAGACTTGAATCTTAATCCAGAGACTAAATTGTATTGATATTGGCTCCACCTTTGAACAGATTTACCGTGTGGTCGTTAAACATGGTTGATATGTGAGTTATATGAAGGAGTCTTACAAAGTGAAAGAGAGCTTGCAGTGCTATCCCGCGCTCATTGCTGTGAAATAAATGCCTGGAAATCAAGTTTAATTTGTCTACCGTGGCTTTCTTCGAGATCCCTGTTATACCTTCAAAACAAATGATCGATTTATTTATTTCCATCAAATGATAACAGTAAATCGTTTCAACTGCTAAAAAAAATTTAACCACACTTCAAGTTACATTTATTAGCGCATAACAAAGAAAGTCGTCTATATATGGCTTGATTCAGTTTTCTCGCTGCAATATAATGATATTTTGGACTACTTGACTGAGATTTCCGTATGAAGCGAATGTCACCAAGACCAATATTCATATACCTGAAAATCCCGCTTGAAGTCCTCCTTGGTAAAATAGCAGACCCGAACAGACAATATAGCAGTCAGGTTTTCACGTTTGAGGTACCCATACACGTTTTATTTTCGTCGGCCAACTTTTCTTAAAATTGTAATTTTCCGGTGTAAGCTTCGGTTTTTTATTTTTATAATTGTTCTCAAGTCTAGACATGTGTCTAGTTTCATCCCCATCGAAAGCCTACACCCCACCAGCGTTAGCTTAGTCTAAATTAAATGCTTCCCCATATGAAAGCAAACAAATACGTTTGCTGAAGCATTGAAGATGGCTGTCGCTGAAGGAAGAAAGTGAAAAAGGTACGTTTGTCACATGTTAAAGGTTTTTGTCTTGATTAAATTTGCTCTGGCTGATTTTTGCCACCTAGTTTGATTGACTAGAAAATCTATAAGTATTAAGTGACTTGAGTTTCTGCCATGCTTATTGCCTACATGGCCTACTACCTACTGAACCACAAGACCGGTTACCATAGTTCATCTTAAATTTGAATTTCTCAAAGCAGAAAGGTCACTCAACATTGAGAAAGTGATCGGGGATCGAAGAAGTTGGTAAGGTCGAACATGTTTGTTGACTATTGCTACGTCATATCCAAGATAGCGCTCTCCAAGTTACAAAAGAGGCAACTTCAAAGTGCTCTTGTCACATTTTAACAGGGAACTGGACAATTATTTTCGAATTCCTGGGGAAAGGTTTTCGTAATTTAGAGAAACTTTTTCTAGACGTACTTTCCCTTTAAGGGGTTTTAAGTTCAGAATAAGTCTATAGGTGCCTTCTTTTTGAGGTTTCACAAATATGGTAGAGATAAATCTCCATCACGGGGCTTAGATGGTTCTATATTACCTTTGGCGAGGAGTTTAGCTATTTCAAGGTTTATGATTTCTTTGTCCCCAGATAAAAAAGTAATTTGTTTGGGTTTGGAAGCCTGCACAGGTCTAAAATGCCCTACAAACTCTATGTGATGATGCTGGATGCCATAAAGAATAACAGAATTAGTATTAACTGATTTCCAGTCTTTTTACAACCTGATTTAAAATTAAGGACGAGATGGGATAGCAAACCTGTTTCCACAATAGATGTGACTTGTTCTGTCACAGTCTCTTTCAATGGTACTTCTGGATTAGAATATGTTGTTTGGTGTGGGCACCCCTCGGTGCCTGGCTGTTTGCTAAAAAATGCCGTAGGGAGTTGGTTTTCTCTGTGGCAAATTGTCCATGTGCCATAGCATAAGGCTTTGCAAAATGTGGCCTGTTGAACGTTTGATTAGGAGCCTTGTAGCCCTGGGGTGATGTGCTAGAACTTGAGGGTTTTGCATCTGTATCTCTTTTCAGTTCCGCCATACCTTTTAATTCTTTTGAGAGATCATCTCCAAAACAACTTAGATGTTGTTTTAATCTCGTCCTTGCATAGTCGGGTGTAAGGCCTGTTTGCAAGGAGGGAGGGTTACCCCAGTAAGTGGGTTAACCCTAGCTGGAGGGTTGCCCGAGTTTACAACCAAAATTTCACAGGTACGGTAACCCTACAACCTGGGACAACTTCATGTGCGGTCACACTGAAAGGTTTCTGGAAACATTATTAGAAAGTTATCTCGGGTAGGCAGGTTAACCCTACCTGGAGTGTTTACAAGGGAAAAAGTTAACCTCCTGCGAGGGTAACCCTAGCATGCAGATAGGGTAACCCGCCGACCCAGGGAACCCTAGCTGCCTTGTAAAATGTTCGAGTGCTAGGGTAACCCTTTCTCCTTATAAACAGGCCCTTAAGCAAAAAGAAGTACAGTATACTAGATAAGAGACTTGTTTGATATTGGTGTGCTTTATTTCTTGAACTGAAACTGAACTGCATTGTTGGTTTACATGTTTCTCACATTCAGATGAACCCAACAGGATCAATTTCCTCACCAATATGGTAAATGTTTATTTACGATTATAATCCATTGTAACAATGTTGTGATAATAGTAGTAACTTAGGCCCAGCAAATACCAAGTAGCTTTTGTTAAACTGACAAGCACAGGCTGAGTCTGATTGCCTACTGTAGTTTTTACTTTTTATATAGTTTTAACTTGTAACATAGCTTGCTAGTAATGACTTGAACCTATTGAGAATTAACATCACTAAGACTTAAGGGGTGTAGGCAAATAATATCAGCCTGGACAAAAATATCCTTTAGTACATGTATCTTTCTGGTTTTGAAATATCAACAAAGTTTGTAAACAAAATGGCACATTGTGCTAGCTTTTAGAATAGTCATTCTTGATCTACAGAGGCAAACTTTCATTCATCAAGTCATCATCATCAGAATCACTGGGTATATTTTGACTACTTATTTGGGACAAGGCAGATGAAAGTGAAATTGCAGGAACTCCAAGGATGCTTTCTAAACCTGAGATTATTAGCGGTTTCCTTTCCTTTGAAGGGGAAAGTTCCTTGCGACACAGAGGACATTTGTCAACATGGTAGAAGCATATGAAACAACCCAAAAGTCTACCACAGCCTTTGGAGTGTGTACATGATGTCATGAGGTTGCTACAAGTTTCTAGGCAAATGGAACACTTAAACACTTCTTTCAGTGATGACTTCTCTTCTTCTTTACTTAGCATGGTTATGATTTGGTCAACTTTGTCTTCCAAGGAGCTTGAATTGATGCAAGGGCTTGAGAAGTGTTTCGTTCCTGAAATGCCACTTGTGCTTCCATTTACCTCTTCACCTTCATAACAAGCATCTTCCATGACATCAGATTGAAAGCCATAATTTTTTTTAATTGACTGCCAAAGATGGGGTTCCATTCTCTGAAATTGTTTCTGTACATTGCTCGGAATATTTTCTGGCTGTTCCAATAGGCATGTCCTAAATCGAAGCGTGAAACAACTAATAAAAGCATTAATTCTTTAATGTTGTATATTTTTCTCATGATTTCTCCCAGTTGCTGTCACCTTTGGAATCCTGCTTTCTGTCTCTCTTAGACCACTGCCCACTGCCCCCCCCCCCCCCAACCTATTCTCCCTTTTCCTCCCACAAGGTTTCTATACCTAACTTTTCTAACTTGGGGGAATAAAACAAAAGATATAACATCAAGTTTGAGGGATAAAAAAAGTAATTTGGTTTTAACTGAGTTGATAATGTGAATTGGCCATTTATGGTGGCCAATTCACATTATCAACTCAGTTGATAAAACCAAATTATCTTGTAATACTCCCCACAGACGCAGCACCACAGTTTCTTTAGAAGCGTACCACCTTCGTTCATTTAGATAAAAAAATAGTTTTGCTTTAGACCCTAACCAAGTTACAATTTTAATATCACTGGTCTATCAAGTGCATGATCGTTCAAAAAGGAGATGCCATCACAACATGCAGAGTTCAAAAAATCAAATGATTACCATATTGTTGGCCATGTGATTACTAATGATTTACTTTGAAACAGGTGAAATTCATTAATGGTACATGAAAATCATGTGCCAAGAATATTTTACCACTTGTAATTTTGATTACACTTTCTAGCGTAAATCATATCTTTTGGATCTCTGAGATTAAACAATCAACAAAATTTACAGGCCCAAAAATTTTCCCGTTTCTGGGGATTTGTTCAGCCCATACCTGACAGGATTGTGTTGTTAGATTTTGAATTAAACCAACCAACAATTACAATAATTACAGCGAACAACTGGAACGTATTTGCGATAAATGGAATAGTTTCCAAATAGGTTCCGAAACAGCTGAGGGTGTAACAATGTTGATTCAACAATATTCTTGATCAGCACTGAAATTTTGTGCAAGAATGTACACTAAACATACCTCGTGTTGCAGGCATGTCTCTGATAGGATTTCCTTTTATATCAGTGACAACCAGCTTTGTATCTTCTTCACCGAGCTGCTGTTCAATTTCTGCGACAACATGTACCATTGTGTATAGGCCATGACTCTCCTGCAGTTCAGATAGGTCGATTGGGATTTCCCACATGTCCTCGAAGTCACCATCTCCGTCAACAAAAGTTAGCCAGAAAGATTTTGTGTCCATAGCTTTACGCTTTTTGCCTTTTCCACTCCACAGTGCAGGAACAGGTCTGGATCCAAGGCACGAACAAGAGAAAGACTTTCTGCGGCCTCTGGACGTGACTTGAAAACTTGACAAGGAACTTGAATGTTGATTGAGGCATGGAGGTGAAAAGAATGCAGCAGCACTGTTACCACGTCTTGCCCCTCGAATACCGCCTAGATTTTCTGAGGAGGGCATGAAGTTACGTTCCTGTTCATCTTCTCGATGCATGGCCACCAGGATGGCGCTTCCGCAATCTGGAGGCACGTTAAACTTGTTGGAGCTGTCCGGCCAAATGTTCTCGTACCCTGCACTTGTCTTCACTTTCAGGTGTGTACCAGGTGGATCTCATGGAAAAATCATTTCTAACTCCCTGAGAGTTAGGTCTTCCTTCATAAGGCCAATGCGTTTCCCTTCAAAGCTAACCGTGATGATGTTGCCCGCCATAGTAGGAGACCACACTGATATATTTTCCTGCGCTTGCACAGCGATAAGCCAATCTTACTCCCTGGTTAAGTCGTGTGTAAGAGTGACGCGAATTTTACGCAGGAAAATATGAAAGCCAAAAGCTAAAAGCTAAAAGATGAGGAAATTGATCTAGACCAATGCCGAAGGGCTGCTTACAGTGCAGTCCTTGGCTAATCAAAGGACGAGTTGAGAAAAAAAAATATATTCACATGGCAGAAGTATCTAGTAAAAGCACGGGCAGAAAGTTACAGAAATTAGCGAAATATTTATTTTCTGCCGGTCAGAAAACAAATTCAATGACAAAAACAAAGTTTCACACCGAAATGCCAAAAACTTGTAACGAATTCGAAGATAACAAATGAAGTTTCTAAATTTCATTTGGCCGTAAAGGTACACTGATCGTAAACGCCATAGTGTCAACTGCAGTATTCCCTGCTTGATGAGCTTTAAACTTGAGCCTGTGATATGGTTATGTGATACTGGTCACATTGGCATACATGGAGGGGCAGACGGACGGACGTACGTATGTTCATGACGTCATGACTATAAAACCAAATTTTCTCACATCGATAGGTTACCATGCTGCATTATTAAAAACAATGCAGCATGCTTTATATGCATATATCCACTGGTGAAGCACTTTCCGCATATTTTTTTATTGACTAGAAACATCCAAAAACACCACAATATTTTTAATACAAAAGAAGATTTGTAACTTTTAGTTTCTGTCGCTGATAACAGATTTCAATTTTCATTTCAGCAGTGGTAATAAAAATATTTTTGCAGCTTTCCCCCTTTGTTTCAACTTTGTCATGCCTTTCTTTGATACCTTCTGCGTCACAAACAGACACCTCCTTTTTGTCTGAACCCTCATGTTGCTCAATTTGATCCTTTGCATCTTTGCGATCACACTATTTCTTTGTATTCCTCCTTTCATGATCACTGCCTAGCTAGACTCCGATTTATTCAAAATAGCACTCATTTTATGCTTCATGGCCAACGATGTGCATTTATATGCTCTTAGACCCTCTACTGACCAATGACCAGTAGTTTCTTGAATTACTTGTTCTGGTACCCCATTATTGTAGCATTTTGTGGCACATCCAAACTCACCCATGACCTTTTTAATATTTCCCAACGTTTCCCTTCGAGCAGCCTTTTTGTAATACCAAATATTTCCCTTTGGTTTTGGTAAAGGTGTTGTATATTGACAATTATTCTGTAAATAAAGTTGAAAGTTGACGTTGAAAGTTCCACAGGACCAGGCGAAGGGAGGTGCCACTGCTGTCCAAGGGAAGACCGCTATGCTAGTTTAGTGGAGAGGGCCGCTAACGACTTGGACGGGGTTCTGATATAGAGCTGATAGGCGGAGCTTGACCAGCGGCCCAAGGCTTGTATGAGGTGGTCGGGTACTCCATTGTGTGCCGCCACAGTGGCCGCCCTGATGCTGAAACTGTGTCTGGAGAAGTTGCCTAGGTTGTTAGCCAATGCCATGATCTGCCGAAGTCAGTCTGTGAGCAAGGAGCCCGAGAGAGGCTGCCCATTCTGGAACAGAAACAAGGGACCTGGGACGTCACCCCTGTGAGTGAGATAGGAAGCCTTGATCTTTAAATGCATGCATGAGGGTGCAGATGGGGAATCCACTGCAATGCCTTGGACACCTAAATGACTTGAAGGAGAAAAGCTAGCTAGACTTGGAACAGTGAACTCTGAGGCACGACGAAAGCCAAAGTATCCAAGAGAGGAAGCAGCCCGGACATGAGGTGATCTGGGACGCGAAGGTCCAGGGGCCGCCAAATCACTAACATCAAGTCATTAGTAATAGGCAAGCGAGAAGAAGATGAGGAGCCTGAGAACGCTTGATAATGTGGACCACCCTCTGAAGGCGGAGGCAGTTGGCAAGGGGGTCTGGAAACCCCTGTTCAATGTGGAGTGCTCTAATCCCCGAGAGGTAAACCTTAAGGCAGAAAAGTCCATTCGTCCGCTGGGCAGGGGGAGCCTGAGGAATGGAGCTTACCAAGCTGAGGGCAGAACGAAATAAACTGTGCTTGGGCTGATGCGTATGAGCGACACGTAGAAGGGGAAAGTCCCTTGGTCAGGAAGGAGTAGCACTGCCGTTCTGAGGTGGACAGGTCAAGTGTTCCAGAAGTTCGGGGGGTACCAAAGTGGGGAGCGGCTGAGTGTCTGAGGCCAAGCACCGAAATCCCTGCCAATTAAAACGAGATAAGGCATCAGCTAATAGATTGTAAACGCCGTACATGTTAAGAAGAGAAGGAGAAGCTATAACGAGCAGCAGAAAATGATAGACTGCACAGCAACCGCATTAAGCAGGGCACTCTAGAAGTGCGGGTATTCAAGATGTCGACTGCAGTATCGTTGATCGTTGTCAGAGCGGAAAAGGATATGTTTCTTGACCCAAAGGTGTCCCCAGAAATGAGCTACAAGAACTATCGGAAGAGCTCCTTGTAGGCAATAGAGTGCAACTCCTGTGAGGGCGCCCAAGAGCCAGCAAACCATTGACCCTTCATGTAGGCGCCATAGCCGAATGAGCCTGCAGCATCGGAAGATACTTCGATATCAGCCTAAGGCAGCAGTCCTGGGAAGAACCAGAAGCTAACGCCATGCCAATCCTCCAAAAACTGGTGCCACCACAGAAGATACAGATAAAATTATCTATTGAGACGATTGGGGTGATCTCTCCTCCGGAAGCAGCATAACAGGTCAATCATACGATGTAAAAATGTCTGCCTCGGCCACACCACTTTGGCAGCATGATGCAAGTGACCAATAAGGGATTCAACCTCGTGTCTATTGCACCACTTCCGAGGAAGCCAGGAACCAATCAAAGTTTACAATGCTAATAGCTTCTCCTGCGGAAGATGTGCCACTTGTTTGTAGGAGTCGAGCTCGATACCCAAGACAGCGAGCACCGTAGAGCGGCCCACACACTTACCAGGATGCAGTGGCAGACCAAGCCGTTGGCAGACTTCCATAGCAGTAGCTAAGTTCACTGAAGGGACTGAGGGGGACCTGCAGTAGTGAAGTCATCCAGGTAATGGAGGAGGTGTAGAATCTGAGTACCAGCATGCATGGACTGCTTAGAAGTGGCTGCAATTTGCGCCTGTATATGCTTCCAATCCGCTGGGGGTAAATTGAACATTGTAAAGTGCCTTTGAGACGTTGTGATAAAGGCACTATATAAATGCACCATTTTTTTTTTTTTTACCTTACTGGTAGGAATTGACTTGGATCCACTCCACCGTGTCTGCGATGGAGTTGAAGACAAAAGGAGCTCATGGAAGGCCAAAAGGGAGAACCATGTCCACATAGAATTGGTCAGGCCACTTCATCCCCAGAAGAACATGATGGGACGGGTGTACAGGCACATTGCAGTAAGCTGCCTCCACACCAAGTTTGGAGACTGCAAGGATCACCTGATCGAATGTAATGTAATGAAGGGTGAATTCGTCTGGATCAATCCTATGGTTGACCCCCCCCCCCCCCCCCCTCCCCAGGAGGAAAGGTCCACGATGAGGTGCCACTTCCCTGGCTGGCCTCATTTAGGAATAACCCCGAAGCTGCTAAAATGAAGATTCGGGAAGGGAGGAGCACTGAAAGGACCTGCCACCCTACCCAAGGACACGTTATTGGCCAAATACTGGTCAACCACAGAAGGATGCTGAGCTGCAGCTGGCTAATTTTTCTTGGCAGACTTGAGCGTTTGGGAGGAAGAAAAACCCAAGTGAAACCCGTGGCGGAGTCCCTCCAACACAAAGTTGACCTTCTGTCGGTCGGGATGAAATCACAACTCCCACGCAACTGCTCTGCCAGCAATGGGTTGACTGCAGAAACTGGGGGGAGTCTGAAAAAGAAAAGGAGACAAAAGTGCCAGAAAATAGCTGCCCCAAGAAGGTTGGAATTGGCCTCCCAAAAGCCCCAGAGTATGCTGATAAACAGAAAAAGGTAACAACAGGAACAATCAATTTTAATAACACGAGAACTGCTTCCATTGCAACACTTATTCCTAGATCCCTTAGGAGCAGGCCTAAAAATGTATATAAGGATTGTCACTAACAAAAGTGAAACGGGAAAATGGTAGGATGCTGAAGGGGCCACGCAATGACCCTGATTCCAGGATTTGCAGATGATTTGAGATCACGCAGCACCGTGGAGCTCGTTTTGGCCATCCGAAAAGTCGCGGGAAGAGCAAGCGGACCAGCCAGCGGAGTGGAAACTAAACAGCATGCTGTTGAGTTGGGACCAATCGGTCAGGTTAGTCGCCGCGGCATTCTCTCTAAACGCTCAGTCACAAGATAACCAGACCCAACTGGAAAACTGGCGATATGTTTGCAGTATGAGGAGTTGATACTGCAGGAGATCTTTGCAATGGTGAGGAAAGTACGACACAAGGATGAGGCAGTAAATATATAAGGCCTCCAACCAAATGGCAATTTCTTCAATGCGCCGCTTAGGCTTCTTTGGTGGGGACGTTAACAAAAGACGCCTGTCAAACAGTAACTGAGACTCTGGCTTTGAGGGAACAATGTTCGAGGGAAGCAACTCATGGAGTTCAACAAATTTGCCAGCCACGATGTGACTAACTAATTTTTCTAATTTTCCCGGTACAGGAGAAAAACCAGGGCCCACCACGAATGGTTGATGTAAAACTGGCAACGGAGCAAACAATGGGGGGCCAATGGTGCTCGAGCGAAAGGCTGCATTGAGATTGCTGGGAAGAGCCGATCGAGCAAGCGATGGAATAGGAGAAAACAAAAGTAGGATATTTTGGGTATAGTATTTGGCCTACATGAAGCAGCAGGAGTCGCCGTGGCCGGTACAGGGGATGCAAAGCCTGTGCCAGAAGTGGCGAACGATGAAGCTGGCAAACGACAAAGTTGGGTACACTCCAAGCAGTGAGGCTTGCAACTTGCTGTGCTAAAAGCACTTGCTGGATGGCGTTGGCGATGGGGGCCAGAAAGGCAGGAGACGTGGGCGAAACAACAGATGTAGAAGACAGGGCTGTTGAAGCCACGGTAGCTTCCGATGGTGCTGACACAGATTGCGGAGGAATTTCCTCAGACTCCTGCACAAGAGACAAGGCATCGTATGCTGCCAACTGGCTATTACGAGTGTTTCTGGTGTTCATCGTATTTCTGGTGTCAGGATCTGCAGAGATTCGCTAACAGAGAGCAATTGATCCACAAGAAGAAACAAGCAACAATGCATGAGAAAGGCAACATGACACAAAGGCCCTGCAAATCTCGGAAGGGCCACCCCGCAGGTCACGTACCATAAAGGGTGAAACTTCTGACTGCATTAGTTCAAGTCTAACTTAGCCTTAGCTTTTATATTTAGCCACATTAAAGTTAATTACATAATGTGTCCAAAGTTACATGACTAATGTATTTCTTGTAAAGCTTCACAGGACAGCGCTCTCGTTTCTCAACATTTTCACATGCTGTAACGACCTTATTCTTGATTCATAAATTAGCCAGGCCCTTATTATTACTTTTACTTACATCTTCCTTATATTGCAAATACCCTGCACCAGACTCATCGGTATGTAATGATAACTGAGAATTCTTCATTCTTAGGTTTCTATGTTCTTGCCTTTACTTGCAATGCAAAGCAATTTCCTAAAACAAAGACAGTATTTCTAAGTAATTCGGGTGTGTGACTTCCCAAAAACCCCTTTTGCCACAAATGTTCTATTTGATCTGGAGTTACGACTTCTTCTTGACTAGTAATACTCCTAATTCCTTCTGCCGCCCTCTCTTTTATTACAAAATTCACAACCCTTCTTATCAATTAGAAATGGGGGTCCCTTACAAAATGTATGTTGTAAACTATATATCATCTCATAAATGGTCTTGCCAGGGTATTCTCCTCCATATTCCTTGCTCACTGCAGCCACAAATTGAGCCAAGAAAAAATCCAGATTCTCGTCACACATCTCGTTGTTGCGTAGCACTGACTCACCAGTGTACTCAACCTTTAACACAGCTTCATTTCTCTTGTCTGGCCATTCTTCAAGTTAGTTAGCACCCAATTCCACTTCCTTCGACTAGCATTAGAAACTGGGATATCTAATGGAAAGAATATTTTTAAAAGATGTTATTTCATTCGACCAAACCAAAAGTGCTACTTTTCATTCTTGAATTTGTCCTAGTCAAGTCAATTTTTATTTATACTCAGAAACAAATAACAATTAATACATTTTAGTGCTTAAAACTTAAGACCCAAAACAAGAAACTGTGTATGTTCTGCTTGAACAGGGATAAACTAGAAATTGATTATTTCGAAAAAAAAAATGTTGAATAAACTGAAAAGAAGCCACCACATTTCTCACGTGCACCGGCATCGGCCGCCATGTTTCTTGTTTTGTTTGCACTTGGGGATGGAAATTTCTGCTCATGCGCAATACACGAATCAGCTGACTGGTGCCTCCATGATTGCTTTACAAGTTGTCAGAACATCGTTTGGATTTCATTTAAGAGAATGTATGGGAAGTTGCTTTCCCCCCCCCCCTCCACCTGCTCTGCTTTTATCCCAATGTGAGTATGTCTTTTGAAACTCTGAACTCGCTTGAGTCTTGCCATTTACCCATTAGCGAAACGAAATTCGGTAACGGTCAGTATAGGCATTGCATTTACAAAAGTGCTCCAAATGAGCAACAGATGATAAACAATAATTATTAGCTTGTTACTATAATTACGTAGCCTGTGCATTTGCAAATACATGTATTCCTGTTAAGGAAATATTACAAAAGCTTATTGGCATTTTTTTATTATCCAGTTTGCCTTCAAGTTTTTTCAAGTTATCACTTGCCTTTTTGCTTCCTGCTTTGTGGAAACTGATGGAATCATTCTTGGTAAAGAGGAAGAAGATATATTGATCAAAGTAATAGAAGAATTCAAGTTGAATCCGACACATTGGATTTACAATTCTCCACTTACCCCAGACAAAGAAAAGGCTTGCATTTCAAAAATATTTTTGTGGTGTCCATTGCAACATTATCAAACTACAATGCTTTGCCCCATTCACAAATGTCCGTTGGAATTTCATTCTTGGACCACTAAATTGACACATCAAAGTCCACGCAATCCTAGATTAGTATATGACCTGCAGGGAAATATGCTTTTAGTTCAGTCTATCTACAGGTGCAAACGCAATCTTGCAGAGCTCAAACTTCCTGGTCATGAATATTACTCTGCATCAGCAGATATCTTGAACATCATTCCCATAACAATAAAGGAGAAGTTTCCTATTAAGCTGTTATACCGTTCTGCGTGTTCTCAAGGTCTGCTTGACTATGTTTTGACGCACATCGGACGCAGACAAAACTTTTTGGAACTTTCAGAAGACATTGGGTCAATGAATTTTCAAGCTTTTATCCGGAATAAAAGAGAAAGCATTTCATCAAGTGCATTTTATGATAGTATTATCTATTCATATCCAAGCAATGACCAGCTGATGCACATTTTCCTATCTTACTTTAATGAAATGGAACATGCATACCGAAAACAAATGGAGTTGGTACCATGCTCGATATTAACATGCGACCATACATTTAAAGTGAGCAAACAAGTTGGAGTGGTAAGGAATTCTGATGACGTGTTCTTACATCAATTTGAGAATTTGTTTATTGCTTTAAACGAACATGGTCAAGTGGTGGCTTGGAGGCTAACACGCAGTACAGCTTTCAAAGAAGTTGAAGACCTTTTAAATGATTTTAAAAAACTATTAGATGCGAAAGGTCAACAACTCAACATGATCATGGTGGATGACTGCTGCTCTAGCCGCCCATCATATCGCAAAGTTTTCCCCTGTGTTCCGGTAAAATTGGATCTTTTCCATGCCTGCCAACGATTTGTTAGAACTGTACCCAAGGGCTCTTTTCAATCACAGCAACTTTCAAATGAATTTGGCCTCATCTTTCGTGCTAATGATGATGTTGGGCAGTCCAGGACAATGGAAACTCCAGATGCAGAAAGTATAGAAGCTAATTTGCAAATGTTTGCCCAGAAATGGGAACATTGTCTGTCTGATGAAAGTAAAAATGCCATAGACCATATTAAAAAACATATACAAAGTGGCTGTTGTTCAGGAATTCCCTCAGGAGTAGGCACCCAAAAAAATGAGCGACTTCACAGGCAACTGAAAAGGTCCCTTCTTGGGTGAGCTGCCACTGTCTCTCCTGAACTTGCAATTGCAGTATGAACAGTATTTTTATATGTTTGGAACTGTAAAGTTCGACCAGATCAAAGGAAACATCGATCCAATGTTAGAGTTGTGCCTGTGGTTCCTATTGAGATTCACCAAAACGATAGAATGCCAGTTCACTTTCATGAGTCTCTGACCAAGAAATTTAAGAGTGCCAGTGTGTCAAGAGATGTCCCTCTTGCAATGGCCATGGAAAAGAATAATTCCAGCATCTTGTTACCATTATCACAGAAAGAGTTTGGTATCGATGTCCATTCTGGTAGGTTGAAAGATCTCAAAAGGGACACATTACTGAATTATACATTAAGCAGAGTTCTTCACTTGAATGAAGTTTTTACATCAGTTGAAAAGAAATGCACCTCAAGAGCTTTTGACATTTTTAACTTTCCATTCTCTGAAATTAAAAGAATGGTACCAAGTGATTCTTAGTCAAAGCTGCAATACACTTACTGCATCACAAGGCAACAACATTACGGCAAAAGTACTCTCTGCAGAAATGAATAGTGACTGCCTACAACGACATCTATCTGCATTTGGTCTTGAATTACATCGAATTCCTGGGAATGGTGATTGCTGTTTTGCAAGTATTGTAACTGAGCTTCATAAAATATTATCATTAGTCAGCAATGAGGTTGGTGATGATGGCCTTGCTTGTCATTTGAAATCTATTGGATTAGGAAGCTCAATAGAGACAGACACCGTACAGTTGCGCCTATTGTTCTGCCAAAAAATCGAGAAAATTATGGAGAAGTATAGCTCTTTTGTGGACTTTAATGTGAAAGATGAACTGACAATATTTGCCGAATCTGGATGGTTCAATAGTTCTTTGGGAGACTTCTGTGTTTGTGCATGTAGCAACCTTCTGAAGATTCCAATTGTAGTGATTACTTCTATTCCTGGTTCACCGGTCCTGACCCTTGGATTGTCCTTGTGAATAACATCTGACATACCCATGGCCTGCTCCTGTTCTGGCCTTGTTGCTCAGTCGGTAAAGCGGCGGTGATCTAATCCGAAGGTTGTGGGTTCAAATCCCACCCTGGTCAGAGTTTTTCCCTGTCCTTGTGTGGGCCCAATTCCAATACTAGGGTTGATCCCTGATGGAATAATTGGGTATAAAAGCTTCACAGTAGTGTTAGGCCTCACTCGAACTTGGAACCATTATCCTATTTTTAGATGTGCATATTAGGCGAGATGAAGAGGTCTTATGGGTTCTTGCTCTTTGTTGCTGCAAAAAGAGATGCTTGAGACAATTGTCTATTGATGACGTAAGATATGCAGAAGGCAGAAAGCAGACAGGGAAGCAAAACTATTTCCTAGAACTCTTGCATCAACAAAGCTATCGCAACGAATCTGGGGAATATGAAACTGAATTTTATGTGCGAGGAAAAGCTGTGTGTCGTGAAGCCGCACACAATTTGAGCAAGGATAGATTTCAGCGCATTTTGAGGAAGTTTAAAGATGGTGCCATAATGGTTGAGCATGGCAATAAGGAGAAAAAGTCTGTAATGAACAAGACTGCAGAATGCAATGCTTGGTAACAG